>NC_070537.1:1587875-1905450 GCF_025433545.1 Fusarium keratoplasticum | reverse complement strand
CTCCACGGGTGGGCGAGTGAAGATCTTGAGGAAGAAGTCTTGGTCCCAGGCGAACCAAAGGGAGCAGGTTGACGAGACGAGGGGTGTCACCAGGAGGAGGGTCCTGGGATTGAAGAAGGCGCCGGAGGCCATGGTGAGCTTTTTTGGTGTTGGTTGAAGTCGAGATATGGTGATGGCTTGAAGTACTGAGACTTGGTGTTGAGGGGGATGAGGTGAGATTGAGGCGGATGCAAGATGCAATGCAATTAATTATCTTGTGCAGTTCTAGTCTTTAACTGTTGTAAGAACCCAAGCCAAATCAATTGGTAGTTCCTTCTCAATTGATCCTTCAAATCATCTGACTTGACTCGCGACGCGAAAACCCTCCGACTGCGTCGCTCTTCGCTCTTCATCCTCAACAGCTCCACATGGACGATCCCTTTCAGTCGCATTCCGGAGGTTTTAGACGTCTCAAAGCCTCCGATGTTACAGGCATGTTGGTTCAAAACCTCCATTGACGATACAACTATTTTACAGATTATCGCATGATCTCGAGTTTCATTCCGAGTTTTTTTCTTCATCATTTAATTATTCGCGTGCCGGCATCGGAAGCCATTCCCAACTACCAGACATGAAACTCTTTCGTTAACACGTTGACCACATTAGTCAATCTCAAGCCTCAAAGCGTCGTACTGCACATAAACAGACGCGGGCAGCACAGCAGACTCATAGTCGGTAGCGTTGTACGGCAGGCTCAGCACAATCTCGTTCTCACCCTTGCTCAGGAGACCCGCGTCAAAGACAAACTTGTGCGCAATGTTGTAGCAGCTCACAGAAGAGCGCACAGCACACGAACTGCTGTGGTGGTACCTTGAACAAGTTAGCACTGATATCTTCTATAGGGGAAAGCATACTTACGGAATAACCCACGGCTCGAGATCCTTGCCGTTGATGTTGACCGTGTACTTGAGGTTCGAGTGAGGCTCCGAGGCGTTGTACACATCCGTATTTCCGGCGGCAGTCTTGGCTCCAGCGAGCTGAACCGTAAAGGTCGCCTGCTTCTTGCGCTTGACCTGGGACTCCTTGAGGTCAAAAGCGATAGTCCAGTTGTTGACATCGCCGTTACCGACGTAGGCCTCGGGGCGCACGTAGTTTGCCCGTCCGCCAAACACGCTCCAGTGCACATAGTTGAGGTCCTTGCCCACATCGCTCTCGCCGACCTTGAAGTGAACACCATCAGGATAGTCCTTGGGGAAGTCATACGCCGCCCAGTAGATGCGGTATTGCTCCGGCTGCAGCGGCTTGGAAGTGTCTGGCTCAAAGCCGTGACGGTACTCGCCCGAGGTCTTGTCGGGGGTTCCAATGCGCCAGAGCTCCTTGCCGGAAGACTCTTCCTTCCAGGTGACCTTTGTCTTTTCCGTCTTGCCAGCCTTGATCTTGATCTTGTCCTTGGTGAACTGTCCAAAGATGCCATCGGCGTAGACGGTCAGACGGTACGTACCAGCCTTGACCATGGGAATGGTCGCTCTGCCGCTGTCGTCGAGATTGGCCCAGTACTGGTAGGCGTTGACATCGAACACATTGTCCTGGAAGTCGACACCGCTTTGGGCAAGAACAGCGATGGGGTTCTTGGCTCCCTTGGGCAGATCAACCCTGACCTCAAAGGTGCCGCGGTTCTTGGACGGAACATAGTTGGGGACATGCTTGGCGATGGAGTCGTAAAAGTCGGCGTTCCACTCGGGATCCGCATACTGAGCGGCATCGGCCTGAGCAGTCAGGATATCCGTGTCGGCAGGGAAGCGGTTGAAATGGTAGTATTGCTATCTGCGATTAGACATGTTCATCTCTCCGAACTCGGCGTATACTTACAGGTCCGAATGTGCGGTCAAAGCCATGGGTGATGTTGGGCTGTTGCTTCTTAGCCAGCTATCGCCATGTTAGAGTGAGAATAGCTTACAGTCTGGTCTCCGTGGTGGTTGGAGCTGATGTAGTTGTAAAGAATACCATCCACAGTCAGATCCGAGTGCAGAGGTCCTCCAAAGTAGGTGTCCTTGGTGTTCATGACGAGCCAAGCACCATAAGCATCGCCATCCTCGGTCTTGGAGCCATCGGCGAACCTTTTCAGATCAGCAACCATTCTCAAAACCACAGATGACCACTTACAGTCCATAGGCGTTGATGTCACGCCAGTTGTCCTGGAACGTGTACTTTGTAAAGTAGTCCGCCTCCTGCTTGACATAGGCATCATCAGGCGTGTTGCCCATATACCACGTCGCATCCTGCACCACGACCTGCTTTGCCTGGGCCTCTTTTCCAGGGAGAGGCGCGTATTGCTTCTCGTTGGTCAGGAGGTGCGTCCACATCTCGCTGTTGGGCCGGAACATGGTGCGCAGCTCCTGCAGGTTGCGCAGGAATGGCTGCTCCTCGTTGTGGTAGGCCACTCTGCTAAAGGTGTGCAGGCCCGTCTCGCCGTCACGGAGGAACCAGTACTGCTCCAGAACCTGGCCCGTCTCGGTGAACGTGTCGGCCATCATGATGCCGCCGTAGTCCTTGCCGCTCGAATCCTTGCCCTTGAAGAGCTTGTACTTGGGTGTCATGGTACCGGGAGTCCAGAATCCCTTGGGCGTGCAGTAGCAGTCGAGGTACGGGCCCTGACCGGTAGAGCCCGATCTCGTGCCCAGGAGGTTCGTTCCATCGAGGGTGAGCTTCACGATGGAGCCACCAGGCTTCTGGACGGCGGCATAGAGGCGGTCGTTGGAGATGACCAGCTCAGTGTCGGACTCGGTTGCCTTTAGAGCTGCGGCCACCCATTGAGGTGCCTGAAGCAGCAAGGCGGCGAGGGATACGCTGCGGAACTTCATAGCGACGGTGGGAGATGTGAGTGTGCTGGAAGCCCTAGCTCTTCACCAACAGCTTCACGAACTTCATGTCCCTTTTATAAGCTTCTCAAGTCCCCCACAGCCAGCCCAACCCCCATTGTCATTTGGGGGATGAAGCTTCGAGTCAAGACCTGGCAAGGTGAGCTCGAGTTCCACCGAGCAGGCCCATGTTTCCCCATGGGGAGATGCCGATCGCCTCCTTTCAGGCTAAGGGGACGACCGGTTGGGGGAGGTTCCCCATCTTTGCATTCGGGGTTCGGGAGAAAGACTTAGCGAGAGGGGAACCCGGCTCTCAGGAGAAGTCTCTTAGCTCCGGCAAAGACCCTGTTGCGGAATGGCATGGCATGGTGAATAACATGATGATTCTTGTCCGAGTCCAGGGAATCGCGGGTCGTCGCCTTGGCCCCCCGCAAGTCGGGGCCCCGAAGCGGCCATAATTCCGAGGCTGGGGGAGGGGGACCCAAGAGGTTCAATTCCACGTATTGGAGATGGAGCTACTCAAAAGACTTCATCGTGCATGACCACGTCGTAGCTTTTCGGGGTAAAGTTCTCCAGGCATCCCTGTGTTGCTGGTCAAAATTGTGAAGCGGAAGGGAGCGGAAATTTGACACACCGACTTGGACATGACACATCTATATGACTTGTACCTAAGTGCAAGGTCAAGTGAGATGAGACTTTACTCTGCCTCGTCTTGCTCCAAGGTTACTATTACGTAGAAAAGCAATCAATGCTGATGATGATTTACAAGGACAGTCTAAGTGGTATCTGCACATAAAAGCCGAGTTGGTGTCAAATATCTGCTCCTCATAGCAAAAGCTGTTGGAACACACCATCCTTATTATCATTGACGCCTGACCTGGGTCTAACTTTATACACCACACATAACCGTACAATCTGCTGCTTAATCTTCGTCGTCGTCGTCCACTCGTGGCCGCTTTGATTGCCTGCTGTCTTCATCCTGCAGACCGTAACCTCGCTTTGACGACGAGCCCTGATCCACCTCGGACAAGAACTTGTCCACATTAAAAGGGTCGCCGGCATCCTTCTCGAACTGTACTGGTCCCTCTCGCGCCTGGAGAGTGTGTGTTAGCATACGATTTAACCATTTGAAAGATGAAATACTGACCTCAACCTCGGCGGCGCCCTTAAACGTTCCCTTGCCCAATGCCTCTCCAAATCGGCTTGCCTTTTGGATCTTAGCCATCTCCCTATCTCCTGCCTCGGCGTCGTCGTCATCCAGGTTGGCTCGTGGCCGGTAGATGCTGCTGATAGCGTCCTGCGCTGCAAAGAGTGGCTTGTCGTAGGGGTTGTCCTCGTTGATGCCGCTGTCAAATCCACTTGACTGGTTGAATAATCGCGAGTCGTACATGGTCTCCTTCGACTGCGTTGGCTTGGCCACGCCCAGAGCAATCTTCTCAGAGATATCTCTGCCTTGTTCGCGGGCCATAACCTGGGCTCGGCGCTCGGCACCCATGCGGTTCTGCCGTAGCTTTCGCTCCTCATCCCGCTGCTTCTCCTGTCGTGCCTTGATACGCTCTCTGACCTCTTCGTCCTCGCTATCGGATCGATCAGACTCGGAGTAGCTGTAACTTCGCGATCGTGACCTTGAATCTCTCGAGTCTCGGGAGTCGCGAGAGTCTCTGCGTTTGCGGCCTGCGCCTGCACGCTCTGCCCTGGCCTTCTGGGCCAGCTCCCGTAGATTCTCTTCCTTCTGTGCCTTCTCCTTCTCCGCCAGTCGCTGCTGCATCATGGCGCGCTGCTGAACCTCGTCACGAGCATGACGTTCCGCCATCTTGATAGACTCAGCAAACTGAGCATGCTTGTCGCTGATGGCCACATCCTGCAGTCCCCTTCCGTCTGCCGCCAACCGCTTGTCCAGTGGTACCGTAAAGCCCTTGGGGTTCTTCCAGTTTGAGACTGGAGGCGGAATCCTCCACATCTCTTGGTCTTCGGCTGTGAGCTTTCTGGGCGGCGAGTGCATAACTGGCGGAGGGGGTGAAGGTGGTCCTCGAGGAATCTTCTTGTGCTTGAACTTGGGCGGTTCCATAGGATCGCGTTGCCTCTCGACAATCTTCATAATGCGGTCCTGCTTCTTCGAGTTGTCGCCCATCTGGTTCGCCGGTGTGTATCGCACAAAAGTAGCATCCTTTCGCTGCCCGATATTCACATTCTTCGGCTTCTGCGCAGCCACCGCACCGCTAACCAACGCGGCCAGGGCATTCTTAGTCCTTTCCGTTGTTGCCTCGACAGACTCCTTGTCCGGTCGCGAAAGATCAATCTCGCCCGCGTCGGCGCGTTGCCGAAGAGGAATCAGCTCCTTGAATGATGTGTGAACTATGCGGGTTTCGCCGTGGCCCTGTCGCGCGATCGCGTCGTATTTGACCTTGCCCTCGGAGTCGACCTGGATCGCCAGCGCGTTGCTCGTCGTCGCGCCCTTCTTGCCCATGTCGAGCGGGTACTGGGCAATGGGGATCTCGGGGAAAGCGCCTCCATCGCCAAAGTCCTCCTGCGTGCGTGGTCGCCATCCTGATCGCTGTCCGTAGGCAGGAGGGCCGGATCGTTTGAGCACGAGCTGCGTCTCGTCGAGCTGTCCGGGGCCAACGATCCTCACGCCACGCTGCTGCGCTCGCGCCGGAGCTTCCTCGTCCTCGCCCGTATACTTGGGTTTGGGCAGCGCAGCCTGAAGCGACCCGGCGATCGACGTCATTTTGTTGTGTTGATGGGGATGGAGTGTTTGAATGTCTTTGAAGATCGCGGAGGCTCCAAGGTTCAGAATTTCAAGAGGCGACGCGCCAAAATGGGTTTAGCGCGGGCCGCTGCAGCACCACGCCAAGATCTTGGGGCGCTACCTACAGGCTCCTCAGTGACACCTAGAGCACTTGACAGTAGAACCTCAGAATCAGTCATTTTGACATTTTGTTCTAAAGGAGATGGATTGTACGAGTATTCAAGTATTCAGGAGAGCTCAGAGTTCAGGTATTCACGTCATATTATGACATCGCATCGACAATTATTAGAACAACCCTCGCTATCTCTAGCAGTCCAATCAAGCGCATCATGACAACTTTCATCGGCTTCGTCCAAGCATGGAACATCACAGCCTCGGGGCCGAAAACAGGCGCCACGTAAATCCCCAGCCAGACCGTGAGCTATGTTTCCATTGATTATACATAACATTTCCAGTATCCGCCTCCTTTTTGATCTCGCGCCTCGTAACACCCAGATCCAGCTTGGTATATAGTACATTGAATCCTTTATACGTAACCCTTGCGCGCACCCTTTTGGACAGTTAGCGCATGCCGGTCTCTTACAGTTGGCCAAACATACCTGGAAAAAGAACCGAACGACAAACACCTGCAGGGCACCCATACAGATGATCAGGCCGATCTGGATCATGCTAAAGTTGATGATTCGGCCCTCGGTGCTGTTGACGGTGGCAAAGTTGCGGTTTTCACGGGTTCGGAAGTACTTTTGGTTGCGCGAGATGGTAGAGAGCTGGCCAGACACCTTGAAGATGGACTCCTCCAGGACAGAGGTCTGCTCTGGGGTGGTTCCCTGCTTCGAGGGCAGCTGGGCGCGGGCCTCGTTCTCGACGGCAATCTCAAAGTCGACATACTTCTCGGCAAAGGTGCTCATCTCGTTGTCGAAGCAGAACGAGTAGTCACCAACCACGTTGGCCGAGAAGACAAAGTCACCCTGCCTCTCCTTCTGGCCATCCATGATGATCTTGCCATTGGGACCCTCAACAATGTAGTCGACATCGAAAGAACCTCCAGATTGGACCTATAGTATGATATTCAGCTCGAGTTCCGATGCGTATGGTGGCGTCGTGTGAGGCTCACGGCAAAGTAGAATGCGATCTTCTCGCCCTCCTTTTTCGTCGCAGTGTAGAAGCAGGCCTTCTCGTTGGCGCCGAGCTTATAAGTCAGGGCAGTAGCGGCGACGTCGGTGATGAGGCAGGCGAACAGCCCGGCGAGAAGTGTCGGCAGTCTCATGGTTGCGGTGTTGTGGGAGATGTTGTCGCGTGCTTGGCTGGACGGCTGGTTCAGGACAAGCTGTCGCCAAAGTGGATGGTACTGGAGCACATGTAACTGAACGGGCCACGATTGAGCTTCGGCGCGGAATTTTGCACCCACCGGGCCCCTGGGCGCTGAACCCCTGGAATGGGAATGCCACCTAGGTAGCTAGAGCGGGGCCCCTCCTGAGCTGAACGAGCCACAGTCTAAAAGCCGCAAGCCACACCCTGTTGGTGCGCCAAGGGTTGTCAGCCACAGGTCATTTGCCAATACGCGTTCAGGCGTGTTCCATCGCTCGTTATCAAGGATGATGACCTCACTCCCCTGTCAAGCTCTTTCAAGGAGTACGTGGCTGACTTCTTGAACAACCCCCAAACGCAACCTTTGATCCTCATGTCGCATTGACGGATTGGCATGACGTCCTACTCACATTCTCTTCTCTACTCTCCTTGATCGACGATACCTCCTAAATTGGCCCTCTAGGCGCCATCCATTGCCAACCGTCAGCCGGCGCTTTCTTCCCCTAAACGGCCATCTCCAAAATGGCCCTCCAGACGACAGTCGCAAACGTATCCTCGGTCGCCCTAAGGATATGTGCCGTCGTCTTTTTCAGACTTGTTTGTATTACCCGATGGAATCAATAACATAATTGACTAACAAGACATGTAGTTCCCTGTAAGCCAGGCAGCCTCAGGAAGCTCCCGAGACAAGTCTAACCTCCGTGACAGGCTCATTTCCCTTCAATTGCATTTGCACTCTTCGCCATCTATGTCCCCTCTTACATCGCGACCTACTTTTCTAAGCCCCAAGTGGAGGTCCTCAAGGATGAAGTCGATGTCACCGTGAAAGAGTCCACCATTACATCTACAACACCGTTGTTGACCAGAAACGGCGTCGCAGTGGCCCCCGAGCCTGAAGTTGTTACCGATGTGGTTGATATCAAGGAGAAGATTGTCGTTGGTGAAAAGATTCCTAGCGCATTCAAGATCCTCTTGCTGGGAGCTCCCAGCGCCAGACGCCCCATTGCCTCATTCCTGACCTTCCTTATCAACGTCATCTTCGTCGCCTTGACAGCTGATGCTTTGTTCCGCGCGAGATGGTATTACCCTGCCGATGACCTCTCCTTCGTTCGTCTTGGATACGTCTCCCCATCAGAAGCTCGCTTCGTCATCCGCGAGCCTGATCAGACAAAGCTGCCCATCACATTCGAATATCACATTCAAGATCCCCAGCTATCATCTGAGACCAACCTGTGGTTGACCGCAGGCTTTGTCACGTCGACAAATAACAGCACCGACTTCACAACAACTCTGACTGTGCCCCTCGACGACTCAAAGCAGAGAAAGTATGAGTGGAGAACCTCCAACAACCACACTGGCGAGTTCCGATCTGCCCCCAAGCCGGGACAGATGCCCGACACCGAGAATGGATTGTTCACGTTCCTCTCTACTTCTTGCATCTTGCCTCGCTTCCCCTACAACCCGGTGGACCATCCCCTGGCTATCCCTGGTTTGAGGAACTTGGCAGAAAAGCTTCCCTCGCTTAGCCCTCAGTTTATGCTGTTCCTGGGCGACTTCATCTATGTCGATGTTCCCGAGCGATTTGGAAAGTCTGTTCAGGAGTACCGCATGCAATACCGCCAGGTTTACGCTTCTCCAGACTGGGCTCCTGTGGCCCAGAACCTGAGCTGGATTCACGTCCTTGATGACCACGAAATCTCGAATGACTGGTCTTCAAACACAACTGGCATCTACAGCGCCGCTGTCGATCCTTGGCACATCTATCAAGCCAACGTTAACCCGCCCAGAGCTCAGTCTGCCACCCAGAGCGGCCCAAGAAGTAACGCTACTTGGTACGAGTTTACTCAGGGCCCGGCCAGCTTCTTCATGATGGACACCCGCAGCTACCGCTCCAGCAACAACCTCCCATTCAATGCGACCGACAAGACCATGCTTGGAAAGGAGCAGCTGGCTGACCTGCTGTCTTGGTTGGCTCGTCCTGAACCCCAGGGAGTTCGATGGAAGTTCATTGCTTCGTCCGTCCCCTTCACCAAGAACTGGCCTGTCAATGTCAAGGATACCTGGGGCGGTTTCCTTACGGAGCGAAAGCAGATCCTTGAGGCCATGTGGGATTCCGGTGCACGAGGCACAGGCGTTGTTATCCTGTCCGGCGATCGACACGAGTTTGCTGCCACAAGGTTCCCTCCACCTGTTGGCTCGCGATGGCCTCAGTCTGCTGCCGCTCACGAGTTTTCCACCAGCCCTCTAAACCAATTTGCTTCCCCTTTCCCGACATATAAGCAGACAGACGATGAAGATGTTATGATGAAGTAAGTTTGCCTCGTTACCTTTCATTTCTGCCACTAACAGCAAGATAGCTATATCCCCGGTGGCATCTCCAAATTTGGTTCCTTTTCGATTGAGAAGCAGGGAGAGAAGAGCAGCCTCAACTACACACTCTACATTGACGGCAAGGAGACTTGGACAACAGTGGTTGAAGCACCGGATGCCCCTGAGGGCTTCAAGTCTCCTCCCTCAATCTGGGACCGACTTCACCAGTTTTTCTAGAACGAAATAGGGTCGCGGTTCTGGAATCGCGAGGACGACGGTTTTTCCTCTGGGTTGTTTTTGGAATAGCTTTGTAGTATCTAATATCTCGTGCTTAATTAAAATTTCATTGTCCTTACTTCAGAGATGGCCCTCGTCGCAATGATTCTTCCACCAACAGGAGGGTATGTCAAGGCTAGGGTTGGGTTGCTTCCTGCCCAGCTGTGCTTGTTGATTTGAAATGAACAAATACTCTATATCCTCTCCCAACTAAACCATTTCTTCAAGTAATAATCAAGTTCATCCCCTGTACCATTACAACCGTCAGATCGGCACCCGTCAGAGTCCATCCGGGACCAGATCACGGCCCCACCCCGATCTGCCCCACACTCAGCCTCCGAGCTTAGCTCACCGCCCTGGCCCGCCCCTCCACTTGCCAGAAAATTTCCCCGGCAAAATTCTCAAAAAAGTTTCACGACGAGCCCAGCATCAGCGCGACGACGTCCCATCAACAATTGCACATTTTCAGCCACAGCAACAACCCGGCATTCGCAATGGCTGGCCCAGGCAACAGGAAGAAGCGACAAAACGAGGGTCGTGTACAACGGCCCTCAAAGAAGCAGAAGCGGAGAGCTCTGCAGGAATACAATAGCGACTCTGAGGGCGACGACGCGCAGCAGGATTTTGATGCTGTCAACCTCCTCGATTCCGACGACGACATTCACAACGCCAAGGTCGACGATGTGGGCGCTTCCGACAATGAAGGGACCAGCTCAGATGAGGAAGGCCCCGCATTGAAGAAGCCACTTAAGAAGACAAAAGCAAAGGCGCAGGCAGAGCCCCAGAGCGACTCGGAGGCGGACGACGATGAAGAGGAGGATGAAGAAGGCTCCGATGACGATGACGATGATGAGGAAGTTGGTGGAAAGAGGAAAAAGTCCAAGCGCAACGACCCCAATGCTTTCGCTACATCGCTCTCCAAGATTCTCTCCACCAAACTGTCAACATCCAAGCGATCAGATCCCGTCCTGTCACGAAGTGCCGCCGCCCACGAAGCCTCAAAGGCGGCGGTGGACAGCGCCCTAGAAGCCAAGGCGAGAAAACAGATTCGCGACCAAAAGCGATTGGCGTTGGAAAAGGGCAGAGTAAAGGACGTGCTCATCGCGACCGCCAACGACACCACGGGCGAGCTTGAGACGTCAACGTCGGAGATTCTAGTGACGGAGAGGAGGCTTCGAAAGGTGGCACAGCGCGGTGTGGTCAAGCTATTCAACGCTGTCCGCGCCGCCCAGGTCAAGGCCCTCGAGACGGAGAAGAACTCGAGAAAGGAGGGTGTCATCGGTATGGAGCAGCGGAAGGAAAAGGTCAACGAGATGAGCAAGAAGGGATTCCTGGAGCTCATCGCTTCAGGAGGCGGCGGCCTGAAGAAGGGTGCGCTCGAGGAGGCATGAGGTTAATGTTCTTTTTTCTTTAAGAGGAGTAGTAGAATCATCAGGCCGACCTCTTCCGGCCCTCGCAACGAAAGTCGCAACAAAGATACCCCTAATGCACCTGAATCCCCGCCATCGCCGGTCCTTTTCTTCCCAGGGTAATAGATACAAATACAAGTCCTCATATCAAAACAAGCCCGCCGCTCTCATCATGTCCTTTTTATTTTTATTGGAAATCGCTCGCCTGCAGGTTCCTCGTCATGGAGGGCAGCTTCACCCGGAGGCCGTCCAGCTCCTTGGTCATGAGTACTTGACAGCCCAGGCGACTCGTCTCGGTGAGGCCAAACGCAAGGTCCAGCATGTCGTTCTCGTCATCCTCTGGCTCGGGCATCTTGTCGAAGTATTCATCCTCGAGGACGATAACGTGGCAGGTGGAGCAGGCGCAGGAGCCTCCGCATGCGCCCTCCATCTCCAGGTCGTGCGCTTGAGCAATATCTAGAAGGTTGTCTCCTTCGCAGACAGCAATCTTGTGTTCCTGACCATCCTTTTCGATAAAGGTAATCCAGAGCCTAGGTAATGTTAGTCTTTCGGCGGTGTGGTGTTCTAGCTCGGCGAACATACTCTTCGCCCGGCTTCGGAGGTTCAACATGTCCGTGTCGCCGTTGTGCCGAGGTGGTGAATGCTCTCTGGGATACGGGGGAGAAGCGGGCAGCTCGAGGAATAATGGCTGATCGACTTCGAGAAGAGGTCTGTGATAGAATGCTTCCTCTGCTGAGGAAGGGCTGGGTTCGTCGGCAGGCCGTGGCCGGAAGCTTGGCCAAGCTGGTCGCAAAGGATCGTGATGCGGACATGGCTGCCGGGGTATTCGGAGGATAGACCGCGGGGAAGAGTAACGAGAAACCGGGGAAATGCGAAACCGGAAAGAATTTCAATGCGATTTTAAACTCGTCGAAATGATCTTCGTCCCAAGCATGGAAATGTCAAAAAGGTTGGAACACGCCAATTTCGCTCAATGGACGCTGGGCCCTCCGCGGATTCGTCTCGTCCTCTTAGATCCAAGATGATTTTAAGCAGGCCGAAAAAAGTGAGTACTAGACTCGAGCTTCGGATAGCGGAGGCCTTATCGGCCGGTGAATCAATTTGCCGGGCTCCGGTCCCGCCCTCTCTATCTCCGAAGGCTGGGTTTGTGGGCCGCGGGCGAGCATGATTTCATTTTCTAGGATCCGAGCTCGACGTCGCATTTCTCTCTGCAATTCCTTCTCCCGAGACCAATGCGGTCGCATGCACAATGTCGACTCACCGAGAAGGCTTCAATCCCCTGAGGCCGTACTATATACCCCCGACCATCGGTGACCCCTCCGAGACCCTCGCCAAGTCGAGTCCCAGCCCGAACCCGTTCCCCGATGGCCGACATGTGACGGTCGCCGGTGGGCGGTACGCCTCCAAAGCGCGTGATATCTTGAACGACCTTGAGTACAAGGACTACTTGGGGGATAACTCGCCATCCATGGTGCAGAATGTTAAGGACCTCATCGACGAGCTGCTATGGAAGTATACCTCGGTCCTCATGGCCCAGCCTTTCGAGGTGGCCAAGACTTTGCTGCAAGTCCGGAACCAGGATGAAAATGCTGCTCTGGTTACCCCTACGGTAGAGCCAGAACCTCTTAAGAAGCGAACTTCCACATATGGGAGTTCCATGTATGATGTGAGTCGTTAGAGTCACTTGTAAGTGGCACACCGCTAATGATGACGACATAGTTCCATGAATCAGATTCTGAGGGCGACGAGCCCGCTTACTTCACATCGAGCGTGCCCGCGACTCCCACTCCCTCTGGTCCAAAGAGCTCAAATGGCCGCCGGACCCCGTCTCCTCTGCCAAAGCCGAAGATTCCGGAGCACTACCTGACTCTGCGTCGACCGGACTCGATTCTCGAAGTAATTGGGCAGCTGTGGGGGAAGGAAGGTGCCTGGGGCGTTTGGAAGGGGTCCAATGCGGCGTTTCTGTATACCGTTTTGCAGTCGCTGCTAGAAAACTGGTCGAGAAGTTTTCTCAGTGCCATATTCAATGTCCCGGATATAGGCGTCAAGGAGGATATCGATCGTTTGATTGATATTGCCTCCCCATATCCTTGGGCATCCCTCTTTGTGGCCGCAACTGCTGCTGTTGCTACTGGGCTGGCTCTCTCGCCATTGGATTTGGTGCGAACGAGGTATGGACTATCACCTTTGACGCACGCGAGCAATACTGACTCTAGACAGACTCATTGTCACACCAAGCTCCAGAGGCCAGCGCCGGACGCTGGCTACTCTCAAGGCTCTGCCTTCATACCTCTGCTCCTCAATCCTTGTCATCCCGACCGTCCTCAACTCCTTGGTTCACCCTCTTATCACACTCTCCACACCCCTTGTTCTCCGAACCCGATTCATGATTGACAGCCAGGCTTCGCCCATGACGTTCTCTGTCGCCAAGTTCTTTGCCTCATCGGCTGCAATCCTCCTTAAACTCCCGGTCGAGACCGTCCTGAGGCGTGGACAGGTCTCAGTCTTGTCGACCTCCGAATATGTCAAGGCGCTCGGTGGTCAGGAGCAGGCACTCACAACCATTGTTCCTCCTGGTCGCTATGACGGCCCCTTCGGTACCATGTACCATATTGCAACCGAGGAGGGAACACGCGAGGTCCCCACCATCAGGCCGAGTGTCACAAAGAAGGGTAAGGGCAAGAATAAGAGCGTTGCCACAACCACCTACAAGGGCCAGGGCCTGGAGGGACTCTGGAGAGGGTGGAAGGTCAACTGGTGGGGTCTCGTCGGACTCTGGACGGCGAGCGTGGTTGGCCACGGCGGAGAAGGCGAGTTCTGAGACCCCTTGGGGTCCGACATTTATGCTGTACTGAGGTGCATTTGCTTGTATGGCGTTGGGTTGGCATGGATCTCTCCTCTACGAGCTTGACGACGGGACGCATGATATCCACTTCCATTTTTACGAAATGGTGTTTCAAAACAAGAAAAGGTGCTCTCTCTGTTGATGACTATTCATGGATCGGATCCCATCCATGTTGATGAGGGATATGCCACCATCTAGAGGTACCGTAAGGAGCTGCGCCGTTGGTGATCATGTACATGCTTACCTGGATATCTTTACGGGCTACGCGATAAACGCAGTTATACGTCTTATGACCATTGATCAATACTTTCCGTCCATGTTGTTGAGTGATTTGACGTGTTATCTCTACCTGTGCCCAGCATGCTTTTGACCTGCCAATATGCGCTGACGTTATCCATCAACCTCCTGTCGAGATATGTTTCAGTCATTAACGTAACACGATGTTCTAATTCCGGAGGCGCCTGGCCTTAAAAGCCGTCGGCCAGCCTCGGAGTGGCTTCCGGCTTCTTGCATCTCGAAGGCCCGGATGACTCTTCGAATGGTTGTGCACTTTCGGAACTGCCCAAGTTGAAACAGTCGCCTCTGGTCCTTTCATTACAGAGTTTCCGCCGAGAAACACAAGATCCAACATCTCATTCGCTCAGTCCGAGGCAACACTGGCACATTCAGCCTCGACCCTCCTTCTATGCCGTGTCTCAAAATGCATGATTCGTATCTTACTCTCTGCTGACCAAGCCGGGAGAAAAGGGTCTCATGTAAGGGGGCTGCCTGAATGGTTAGGCTGGTGTCTGAGAGCGTTGTACAAATGGTGGGAACGTAGTTGCGAGCGAAGGGGAAAGGCCAATCACGACTGCCCCGATACAGCCTTCGGGTGTTTGTAACTGAAGAGATGGGGGACTGTGTCAGAGGTTTCGTACGTACACTGGAAACAAGGTCAGTTTTCGTCTTGACGAGATCCCAAGGTGTTGGAATACTGCATTGTTCTCAAGATAGCTTGTAAGCAGGAACAGAAAGAAGAGCACTGCAGCCAGTTGTGCAGATATAAAAGGGCATCAACTTCCTCTGTATTTTGGGAGTTCAACCCCTTCAGAGGCACTTGTTGGCTTCGCATTGAATTCAACGTTGCATCAACTTGATATCCTCGTTTACACTTTCTACTCTCATCATGACTTTCTTTACTGTAATGAGCACTCTTTGTGTCTCGACTTGGCTCTATCTTCTCTTCTCTGCCGTCTCCGTCTCAGCACACGGCCATGTCACTCGAGTCATCATCAACGGCGTCGCCTATGGGGGCTACCTGAGCACCAGCTTTCCTCTACAGAGAAAGCCCCCGGTTGTGCTTGGCTGGACCATCGAGCAGCGAGACAACGGCTTTGTTTCCCCCGACAAGTACGGTCATCCTGATATCATCTGTCACCGTGACGCTGCACCGGCCCAGGGACATGTCCAAGTGGCTGCCGGCGATACAATCACCATAAAGTGGTCTTCGTGGCCTGAGAACCACCGCGGACCTGTGATGGACTACCTAGCCAACTGCAACGGTCCATGTGAGACGGTGGACAAGACAAAGCTAGAATTCTTCAAGATTGATGGCATGGGCCTTATCTCCCAAGGCAGGCCTGGGAAATATGCAGACGGTGCCCTGAGAGAGAATGGCTACACCTGGAGTGTGAGGATCCCCAGCAACATTGCCCCTGGAAACTACGTTCTTCGCCACGAGATCATTGCTCTGCACAGTGGACTCGAAAGAAACGGTGCCCAGAATTACCCGCAGTGCTTCAACCTCAAGATTACCGGGAGTGGCTCTGACAATCCACCTGGATATCTCGGTACTGAACTCTATGAGGCCAATGACCCTGGAATTCTTGTCAACATCTACGCCAGTTCGCTCAACTATCAGGTCCCGGGTCCGACGATCGTGAGTGGGGGAGTCTCGTCGGTGAGGCAGAGTCCTTCCAGGGCGACGACAACTGCCAAGTGCACAACCAGGTCTTAGATTGTGGCTGGCTGTCTGAGTGGTCTTTTCAACCACGATCATTTCACACATGTCGTGTTTATGATGAGCTTTTCTGATGGGGTAGATATGGATAACATAATGGTAATGGCAGATTTCCTGAGAGAAGATAATTAGAGAACCATGTGTCTTATCTGTGACTTCAGTCAGCATTGACTGTTGCTTACTCCTGATGTGTATGGAAATTGAAAGGGGAAGTACCTAAACTTGGCTGGTTTTAATTGGATGATTCATTCATTGAATGCTTCTTTTTCAGATGTATCACAGCGTGTCATGTCGAAATCGATGATTCATCGAGTCTATCGAGTTGTGGTGTAAAAGGACAAGATGCCGAGTGAACTAACGGCAGCTGAGGTTTCCCTTACTAAGGTAAACTTTCCAATAAACGCTTTTCGCCAATAGCCCCCGTGGGAAATTAGTGAATACCTGTAATTTGGCCTAGAAACTTATCAAGGGTAACGTTTTAGAAAGTCCTCGTGTTCGCTGCAGTGTTAAACTCAGAATTGTGCCTGGAAGCACTTAAGGGTAGAGAGAACTAGACACAGGCGACGACCACAAACACCATTGCAAAAACTTTCAAGTAAACGAAATTTCAGATAAAAGAGAGACCAAATTAACTGTATAGACGGATTCAATTCCCCAAAAGAAAGATTGCTTGACGAGAAAATACGATCTACGAGATACTCTAGGGTAGGGGTTGAACAAAAGGAGGCCACGTGACTTGGCGTTTTCATGTCACGTTCCACTGTTCAACGTTGAAGCTCCTTGAATTTTGATCCATTCAAACTTCGAGCAACATTAGAAAAGCCGCTCGACTGAGGGGTGCGGTGCTGGCTCTTTAATTTGATTTCCTTTGCCCTGAACCGGCGCGATATGCACTGATTCTTGCCACCTGTCTCTGCGCCAGCTCCTGCGCGCTCTCGTCTCTCCCTTAATCTCTTTGTACTGGGCGCATCGCGACATCATGGCAGCACCAAGCGCCAAACAGGCGCCTACCAATGGCGAACTGGCGTCTCCTTCCGCGGCGCGCAAATACAAAGCCTCCGACCTTCCACTGCCTTCGGCGACACGAGGAGCGATCGAATCTCTTGCGCATAGCTTCAAGAAAGAAGGCGCTTACGATTCCATTCGGAAGCAAGTATGGGACAAGTTTGAAGCTAGTGTACGTCGCGCGCAAGGATAACAAACGATATTTCGTCTTCTAACACATCATTCCCCAGGACTACGAGGCCCAAGTTACGAAAGCTATTCTCGAAGTGGCCGAACAGGAAATCGAGCGCAACCCACAGCAACTTCTGACTCTTGACCGACGAAAGGCTGCAGCCCTTATTGATGGCGCCCTGGAACGGTCTGGAGTCTACCAGAAGGCAGAGTCTGTCATCAGTCAATTGATTGACGTGGGCGCCATTGAAGAGCGCATTCGTGAAACCCGTCGCGCCGAAGTCGGCGAAGAAGCTGCACAGGCAGAACAAGTTCGCGGATCGAAAACCGACGAGGAATACGCAGCCGATACCGAGGCTCGACGAGCTGAACGCGAACGCCTACGAGAAGAACTACGACAGAAGGAGCTGGCGATCGAAGAGGAGAAGCGACGGATCGCGCGAGAGGAGCGAAAGAAGGAGGAACGTGAGCGTGAAAAGGCTGAGCTCAAGCGTCAGGAAGAGAGAGACGAACGTCGTAGGAAGCGAGAGCAGGAGCGTGAAGAACGTGAGCGGCAGCGAGACATTGAACGAGAGAAACGACACAAGGAACGCGAACAGCGCGACCGTGAGCGAGATCGGGATCGGGAAAGAGAACCAAGAGATCGTGACCGAGACCGCGACCGCGACCGGGATCGTTCAAGGGATCGCGACAGAGATCGCGATCGTCGAGACCGAGATCGACAAAGAGACGACCGCCGCAAGGAGAAGGAAGCTGTCTCGGCAGAGCTCAAGGAGAAGCTATCAAAGGAGGAGCACGAGCGACTGGAGCAAGAGGCTTTGGCTGACCTTCTCCGGGAAAGCTCCAAAACGACTCAAAAACAACCAGAACTGGAGGTCGATTCGTCCTTGGCACCACCACCGAGAAAGTCTGGACCGGTTTCTGCTATCAACCCTATCCGGCGTGAACATTCTCGAGTTACAGAGGGCCGCAAGCTTAGTGACGCTGGGCTCAAAGCAGATCGCGGTGGCTCAGATACACCTGCGGATGCAAGGCGCCCAGACCCAAGGGACGAAAGAAAGCCAAGCCGCAGTACCTCTAGAGCTGTAGACCGTGAGCGGGAACGAGACAGAGACAGAGACAGGGAGAGAGAAAGGGATAGAGACAGGGATAGGGATCGCGACAGGGACAGAGAACGAGATCGCGACCGCCTCCGAGACCGAGATAATCGTCGAAACGACCGACGCTCCAACTCCCCACGTCGAGACCGCAGTGGGTCTCGAATAAGGGATAGACGTGACCGAAGTCGATCACGGCTTCGACGGGATAGGAGCCGCTCACGGACTGGGAGGGACGATCGCGTTGCTAGAAGCCGTTCGCGACCTAAATACGACCACTACGAGAGAAGCAGATCTCGAAGACGAGAGCGAAGTCGATCCCGAGCCCGTGTGGATTCTCGAGCCCGAATTGATCGAAGGGAGAGAAGCCGATCCAGAGCCCGAACGGAGAGGAGAGATCGAAGTAGGGACAGACGAGACAGGTCACGTTCGAGAATGCGTCCTGAGAGGAGGGATAGAAGCCGCTCACGCCCTAGACGGGAGCGTAGCCGTTCTCGCGATGTGCGTCTTGGTGGAGCAGACCACTATGATCCGCGAGAAAGGGAGCGCGAGCGAGGTCGGGACCGGGATCGGGATCGTGAGAGAGACCGCGACCGTGACCAGCGTTCGCCTCCAAGACGTCGAAGCAGGGAAAGGCCTCGGGAGGCAGACCGGGACCAAGACAAAACCCGCGAAAAGGAACGCGAGAAGGGGCCCGAGAAGCCGAAAGAAAAGCCTGTCGAAAGACCTGCTGAAAAGCCTACTGAAAAGCCTACTGAGAAGACTGTTGAGAAGCCTGTTGAGAAGCCCGTTGAGAAGCCTGCTGAAAAGCCCGAAAAGAAGTCTGAAAGGCAACTTGAAAAGGCACCAGAAAAACGGCAAGATCGTAGAAGCCGTTCTCGGTCTAGAGCCACGGCCTCTGCCCCTCGACCTGGCTCAAGCAAGGCTCAGGACGGCCTTGAGGAGTGGAAGATGGAAGAGGTCAGGAAGCGAGAAAAGGAGGCCAAGGCCTATCTGGCGGCCCAGAAGGATGCCAGGGACAAGGGTCTGCCGATCCCCGGACTTGATGACAAGAAGAGCAGTGGCGAGAGATCTCCTGACTTGCGTCGCCGCTGGAACATGGACGACATTGACCGATACACACCTGGAGGCCGTGAAGAGCGGCGCAGGAGTCGCAGTCGGAGTCGCAGTCGGCAGCGAGATAGAGACAAGGACAGAGATCGAGACAGGGACAGGGAGACGGCCAGAGAGCGGGAACGCGAGAGAGATCGAGACAAGGACAACAGGGACAGAGACAGAGACAGGGGAGATACGTATCGCCAGCGAGACATGGACCGAGATCGCGATAGGGATAGGGACCGACGGGATAGGGATCGAGAGAGGGACCGTGACCGTGATCGTTCACGGGATCGCGATAGAGACCGCGATAGAGATCGGGAGCGGCGTGATCGGGATAGGGATAGGGATCGTGACCGAGACCGAGATCGCGAACGAGATCGGTCGAGGGACAGGCGCAACAGGCGGGACAGGAGTCTGTCGCCTCGGCGAGATCGACGGGATCGTAGCAGGAGCCGTCGTTGAGCTGTAGTCGACGCAGCGAGTGTTGGCTTACAGGTGTGTATGGCAAGGATAGCTTGAATGACAATCCAATAATCAGTAATCAGCAGAGGAATCAGGGATAAGGTTAAGTAGATACCCAACGGGGGCTCGAGATGATCGAGATAGATAATGATAGCGTGATTGGCTTTGCTTTAGACATTGACTTTAGCCGTCAGTCACTTCGGTTGTCAGATGATTGTACACAATGTGAATGGTTCATTATATCTATCTATATATTCTATTTATCCACGTTACTCATCGTAAAATCATGTCGCACTGTTGAACCAAGAACTCGTCAGGCTCACTACCTGCTGGCTAGAAAGTCCGTGGAAGTGCCACAGGGAGCCAGCAAGGACGACAGTGAAGAAGCCAAGGACACCAACGATGATGCCCTTGCGCATCGTAGGCGACATCTTGTTGTCGCCCTCGGCGTTCCAGACACCAGCGGCCCAGGTGAGCGTCTCGTGCCAGCCCTTGACGAGCTGCTCGTATCCGACGGAGTAGAGGACGAGGCCGACGAGGGCGAGGGAGTAGCCCAGGACCTGGAGGATGGTGATCTTTGTTTGCCAGATTAGAACGGAGGCGGCGACGAGGAGAATGCTCTTGAGGATGCCGCTCAGAGCCATGACGAGGCCAGAAGTCTTGCCAATCTGGGAGGAGAGTTAGTTGCGAGTGCCGACAAAAGGGAGTTTGTAGACTTACCAGGAAAACGCTGACCACGTTGAGGATAAACGCAACAAACGCGTTAAGGAACAGCATGCCATAGCCAGCCTTGGTTACATCTTCCCACTGAAACTTGGGACCCTCGCTGAAAATAACAACCACAAAGTTCATGACTGTGCAGACGGGGGCGTAGTAGTAGAGACCGACGAGAGGATCCATGCGAAGGCCCTCTGCGCTGAGCATGACCTGGATCATGACAAGACGCACAGCTTCAGAAATGGTACCGCACATCTGAAAGATGAAGCCCAGCCACGAAAACTCAATCTCTCCTAGACTAGCAAGTCCAACGCCAAACACGATGAGCATGATGTTTGCGAGCGTGGTGCTGTTGGGCTGCGCAACGCCCCAGATCCACGAGGCGATGAGCACGCACACGGGACCCGTCGACTTGAGCATCTGGATGAAGGCGACCGAGAGGTAGAGGTAGACGACATTCGAAAAGACGAGGGAGCTCGAGTAGAGGATTCCGATGGGGAGGATGGTGCGGATGTACATGCTCCGCGAGAGAGGGAGGGCGTGGCGGGAGTCGAGGAGGGTCGTGGTGCGGGCGAGGAGCTGGGTTGCTACGGTTGCGAAGACGAGGTGCCATGTTGTGAGGATGATGGCTGATTTGTTAGCTGACGGTTAGATTTGTGAGGTTGAGAGGCAGAGCTTACGGTATCCTGGTGATGATTAGCTTGGTGTTTTTCGTGTAAATGGTAGAAGAGCAACTTACGGAAATTAGCAGTGTCAATGAGCCACTTGTTGAACAGAATAGTAAGGTTGGAAAAGAAGATCCATGTTCTGAAATCAGTTAGAAAACGTCCAATTTTCTCTCATCCCGCAAAACATACATGATGTACACCGACGGGTGAAGCTTGTAACCCTTTGAAGTCGGAATCTCGTCGTTCTTGGTCGCGGCGTTGGGATCCTCGACCTCGAGCTGGGCCCTTCCCGATTCGAGGTCTCGAGGTGGTGAAGCCGCCATTTTCTGTAATTCGAGGATGATTGAATCTGAAGTTGTCGAGGTTTCGTTGATTTCGGTGGTGGGATTCGCGTTGTTGGTGATTACAGTATGACCAATTCTCCCACAGCCACAAACGAGCGCCGCTGATCTCTTACACAAACTCTCTCTCGCGTATACTTTCTCGTCGATGAAATGAAAGCGAAAGGAGGTCAAAAGGATGGAAAGAGAAGAGCCTGGTTAAAATGAACAACCCGGCCCGATCCTTTTGATTGTCACGTCACACTCCCCAATTGCTTTAAACCAGCCGACTTTCCCGTTGGTAGCGTTACAAACTCGATTGGCGTTGTTGGCCTCCCTGTAAGCTTTCGATTCGAGCCTTGGCAGAGGAGGATTAAAAGAAAAAGAAAGAAAGAATGGAATCGTCGACAAGAAGGAGGAAGAGAGGGAAAAAGAAATCAGGGGATGGGAAAGAGAAAAGAGAGAGCTATCGGTACTTAATAAACTCAGTCACATTTTACTACCGACCAACAGACAGACAAAAACAGCATGCAGGCCTCGTCAAGCACCGCCCTTTGAATATGGGCCTTGACCCTGTCGTGTCTGTATTCCTTCAGAAAGTCTAGTCCAGTCCAGTCCAAGAGATGCTAAAATAAGCCCAACACCAAACGAACGACTTTTCTGGTGAGACTCGAAAGTCATCGGCGTCTACCCTCCTTAGGGCCGTATTCAGCGCTTCGTAATGACAAAAAGGAGGCTGAGCATATTTGCTCGCTCTGCTTTCCTGCTCGAGGACCCTGCAAAATTGCCCACTCGTATTGCCAATCAGCCCAACACACTCCATTCGCAAAAGGTCCCCTCCCGGCGCGTCTCATGGCTAAGCTTTCAGGCAGGGCCCGCCCCGGGCAGGGGACCGATCGGCCCTGGGACCGGGGTGTGTATTTGGTGGGTTTTTACGGGCTGACCAATGGCGTTGTTTGGGTCTGAAGACGTGATGGACCGGGAATGGAGAGGTTGCCGCTTTAGCCATGTTGTTTATGCGATGGCTCGTGTAAATGGATGATATGATTTTGAACTGACATCCATGAGGAGTTGTGATGGTGATGCTTGTGGTAGACAGCGACCATGATGGCTGGCATCAATGGCAGAGACATGACATGTCTGTCTCATAATACACATGCTCAGCATCAACCGGCATCATGGCACCCATTGTCCCACCAGCACTACATACTTTCAACGGTCACCAGTCGAGCTAGATCCGGCACGCGTGATCCGGGACCTGTCTCAATCCTCAACCATAGCATGCCGAAGCCCCGAGAACGTGTCCCTTGGCGGCCTCGACAAGCACCCTGCCGAGATCTTGCTCTCCATCTTCAACTTGGCAGACTGCAGTCCCTGTCACGTATCTCCCGAGTGTCCCTGAATTGCAGGTTGGTCGAGAACCTCCAGCCTTACGAGCAGGTCCTGGCCCATGCCATGCCCCGACTGGCGAGAAGACGGTTGGGCCTCCACTCTCTTTTCAGTGATTGATTGGACTCTCTTTTTAAACAATCATGGTTCCTGCTTTGACTTTGACGGGTTTCTGTTTCTTCCAACTTGCGGGAGAGTCTGTTTCATGTGGTGATACGGTGATACCTGTCGACGGTGCCTCCAACATCTTTGGCTTGACTGAGCAACAACTCATCAATGCCCTGATCGTTTAGAGCATACCTGGTAGTATGGCATACACGGGAACCCGGCCCACTAGGGGATATAGCACATCGTCTACGTAAACTAGGCAATGAAGCTCGCCCTCGAGGTGCACGGCTCCGTCGAGTGCCTGGCCTAGTTTACATCGCCTCCCGACCATGAGTACAAGCGCCTCCATGCACCCCTGAATCCTCGGCCGCGATCTCTCCATCTTTTCAGCCCCGGTGGATGACGAGTACGTCATCGTGGCCTCGATCCGCCTCCACTGCCTTGACGACGAGGAAGATGAGGACCTTGGATGCCTCCGTGACCGCGCTTGCTGGGGATGATCCTCATCTGATGGAAGAGAGCGTGCAAGAAATTGTAAAGGGAGAAAAGCATTGGTTGAGGGAAAATGATGGATGAGTACCCAAGAAGACGCATTGGTGATATTAGGCACCTTGATGCATGTGATACCCTCACTTCGACACCCAACAACCATCTCGACTCGGAAGCCTTCATGTAGGTAGGTGTCCATAGATCTCAACGTCCTTGCATACATCCCGCTCAACTTTAAAAAAAAATATTGGATCCAACAAGTAAAAAATCTGGATGAACCCGATCCCATCACGACATCCCATCACGACATCCCATCATGATGTTTGAGTCCAGCTTAAAGCGGCACCGTCAGGAACTCGAGTTGGTCCGATCACCCGCTGCCCGTGGATACGCAAAACTACGATCTCGGCTCTAGGATAATTTATTTCGGTCCTGACACACTCTCCTCCGTCTCCTATTTGATCGGCACCCACGTGCCGGGGGGGAGGTCGTCGGCTAGCTAAACGACAACCGCATCAAGGCAATATAAGAGGCCCAGACCCGTCGCTTGCTGGTCTTTGAAAACGGCTGCCTGAAGACGAAGGATTCAAACATACGTACACATGTTGACGTATACACTCATATAGGCACCAGAAAATCTGTCTGTCACTCTTGATCAATTGTCTAATCATGTCGCATTGCTTCCTCTGTTCCAACCCCCTGCCCATCATCATCGTATAGCAACCCCTGCCCACATGGTCCGAGATGTCAAAAGAGGGCTGGGCCCACGTTCTATGTCACCGCAGAAAAAAAAAGCCACGCTTCTGGACCTCTTCTGTTTCTCACTCTCTTCGGTCCTTCCCGTGCCGTATTGACCGACGCCTCCGTCTTATAATAGGTCACGGCGTATGCGCTCATCTCATCTATCACGCCCACGCCCCATTACAGTAGTCATGCCGTAAACCGAAACGCCCGTCGGCCCATGCGATGCGGGTACGAGAAACTCTTTGTTGTTGGTGATACGGATACACAGGCACTCCACAGAGTGAATCGGTTCCTGTTGCCAAGGACGGCAAACAAAGATGCATGCCATCCCCTGGCCCCTGTTTCTGCATCAACATGAATCTATCATGACACTCACCTCACCCAGCATGATGCGCTGTCCTCGATGCACCTTCAATTCAATTCTACTGTTTGTATACCTAGACGTGTAATATTCAAGCCTAACCGCCGTCTCTTAAACGCCGTCGCTATGCACAAGATACCATCCTCCGACTCTGCTCACCACTATCAAGAGTGGCGCCACTCCTGTCTCGGATCCGCTTGTTAGTTGTTGTTGTTGTTGGTTGTCCAAACTCCCAAATCTAATTCTTCCTCCGCTTCTTCTTGCGCTTTGCCTTCTTCCCGCCGCTTTTCTCCGCCCGCTCCTCTTCTGCTGGCTTCTGTGAGGCTATCTCTGCCTCAACCTCGCCCTTGTCCTCGTCCATGTTTAAGCCACCTGTTTCAGTCTCAGCATCCCCTTCTGCGCAAGCTAACGGTGCAGCGTCCTCGCCAACACATTTCTCCTCTGCCTTGCCATTGGCCGCTTGACTCTCAACCCCCTGTTCGACTTGATTCTCCTTCCCTGCCTGTTCTGTCGGGGTATCTGTGACTGCAACTGCAACCTCATCTGTGACCTCGTCTGCGTCCTGCATTTTGACGTCCTCCGTGAGTACCATCGTAGGATCCACGCAGTCGTAAAACAGCATGAAAACCCCAGGTGACAGGCTCAGGACGGTCTCTTCGCTGACCATCGACACATTGTGATCACTCAGCCGCCACCAGTCCATCTCGGACTCGCTGTCCTCTTCTTTGCCTTGCACCTTTGTACTGACCTCCGCCTCCGGCTGGTCGCCCGGTTCGGAAGAGGCCTCATCTTCAACCGCCTTGGTAGGCGGGCTATGCCTGGGATATTTGCGATAGCAGATATAGTGTCCATTCTCGTGTCGGCCGTAATGCGTCACCACCGCTCGAAGCTCGTAGATGGGCCCTGTCAGCCTCGACACCCCCAAGTCGCCCGCGATCATTGATTGCCTGGGATCAGATGTCCATTTCTCCCCGTCTTCCGCATTGGCATCAGGGTCAGAGTTCGGGATAGCTTCTCCGGTACTACCGAGACACCAAGGACCAAGATCTAACGTCATGGGATAGTTGACCGGAGCCGAGTTCTTCATCATGTTAAATGTCGAAGGGTCGAATACCGATCGTTGCATGTGAATCGCAAGGCTCTGAGGAGGTCGGGCCACAACAATCTGTTTCGTCTTGGTTGTGCTGACCTTGCTCTGCTGCGAGATCTTGCACTTCTCCGTCAACGTCTTCTCTTCAAAGTCGTCTTCCTCCAGTGCCAATTCCACAGCTTCCAGTCTGCGCAACGGTTCTGCGAGTTGTTCATCGGTTTTCCCTGTCTCGCGTAACCTCTCCACCAATATGGTCAAAAGCTTCTGGGCTTTGAGGAGTGTGCATTTGGCGCACTCCACATTTTCGATCGCCTCAACTTTGCTGTAAGCATCCAATCGCTCATAGAGGTCGTGTCGGTTCTTATCAAGTCCAAGACTCAGAGTAAGGCAAGTAAAGGGTATCATGGACAGACCGTCCGAGTGGCCACACTGAATGCATGCCACTCTCTGCGCGAGAAGCCCCTCCAAAGGATTCCGTGGTAGCTTGTTGTCGAGTGTGCCGGAACTGCTAAGACTTTGATAACCGCTGTCGTCGCTATGCTCACTAGCAGCTGTGTCGTCCTTCTCCACTTTGGCTGCTAAACCAGGGTTCTGTGGTTGGGCGCTCTTCAGGGCCTTGGCGACGCTCTTGTCGACATCATCAAGGATTTTTGAAAAGTACTCCTGCGCATCCTGCTGCGTGAATGTACTCATTGACTTGAGGAGACTTGGCGTCCACAGCGTCCGTCCGTAATTCGACACATCGTTCAGATCGTTAATCAGTGTTCGTAATGTCTGCGCAACATCGCGATCGACATCTTCGTTGTCGGAAGCTTCGAGACAGGCCGAGAGATACTCTGGAAGAGGCTTTAAAGAAGACAATCCCTGGAGGATGCTGTTCTGGTAGCACGAGTTGTCCATATTTCCTAGCCCAGGTGGGTGATCGCCATCTAGCTTCAAGCCCAGGACGCCACCGGTCATAGACAGGGCGCGATTCCTGACCTGGAACACAGAGGCCATCATTCCCCTGGAGCTGTCCAGGCCCATCACCCTCCGCAACCTCTCGCTCTTGGCGGCATGGGCGCTTTTATCGTCGTGCAACATGGATTTCGAGGTCGAGTTCGAAGTCGAAGTATCTGGGGTATCAAAGACATCCAGGAGGCGCTCTGGGACGATGGCCACGAGAGCATCCCAGAAGCACCGTCCAAGCAACTGTATCCACTCCCGGAGTGTAGCAGAAGTCGCATAGAAGTTGTATCCGACAGTGACGGCGACGATGAGGACCGAGAGGAGGATGCTCGGCTGGGTGATCTTGTCCCAGGTGGATTCCCGATGGTAGGGCCTTCGATGAGCCGTGACAAAGTTGTCGTAGAGGTCCTCGAATTCGAGGCGTTCCTGATGCGTCATGCTGTATGTCGCCGCTGTTGGGGCTTTCGACTCGTCTTAGCCACGCGACTCGGCCAACACGTGAACCCGTGATCAAGCAGGATGATGGCGCCGATCAAATGGCAAGCCAGCCATGGCCTACGCGGCGTTGGAGGCGATGGATAGGAGTAGGTACGAGGTCGGTTCAAGCGGTAGCGTCGGCGCGTTGATCCAGCTTCAAGAAATAGGTAGCAAACAATCGAATTGCAGCGAAAAACGGCTTGCGACAGCGACTTATCGACGTCGAAAAAAGGACAGCTTTGGTTGTGGAATTATTTGTAGAATTTCAGCATTGATGAGCTGCCCTTAGTGGATTTCAAAGACATCCTAATCAGGCATGTTGCACCGTGTCAATATCCGGAAGCTTCCCGTCCGCACCGTCTACACTGTGTAATACATCTTCTGCATGATCCAAACTTCATAGTTTCGTCTATTAAGATGCGTTTGCATACCAGCTAAACTAGCAACGCAAAAGAAGAGGAGATACGTGGCCGACAGGGAATAAAGTCAGCTCATCCCGGGGAGAATCGTTTGAATCCGTGCAGGATCCCCTGCTCTTCCAACCCACGCTCAACAGTGGCTCTCACAAACGCCATCCTCTCATGAATAGAAAATGATATACAAGAAGGTATCAAAACAGTAATAACAGGAAACTGGTATGTGCAGCAAAAGACGTTTCTCATGGTCATTTGATAGTCATCAATTCGTTTTCAGTTCGGCCGGCCCCTACTGTTGCGGCTTCGCACGCACAACATAGGCCAGCTTTGGCTCCTCCACGGCCGCGTTCTCGAGGTTGCTCCACATGCAGAGCGAGACAGGTGTTGCTGGAAGCTCCACGGGACTCTCTGATCTTCTTTGCGAGGGTGGCCGGAGTGGCGAAAAGGCAGGTGTTGTGGGCGTTACAACGAACTTTTCATTAGGTCCACGGGTAACGCGAAGGTACTTGGTCATCATTGGGGTGCTCCCTGTTGACGAGAAGTATCCCCATGACTCCCGAGTGTCGTGTAATATGGGAGTTCCCTTGGGTGTTTTCCTTCGGAACCACTTCATCCATACAAAGATGCCAATCCCGGCGAGACAGCAAACACCGGCCACTGTACCTGCCGTCACCACGCCTGTTGGTTCCACTCCGCTGCGGCTTTGCTCCTCGTCTTCATCTGGTGTTGATGGCTCGGTAGATGTGGCTGAGGCCGAGGCCCTGGGAGGTGTTCCAGGAATGACCTCGGGGGCTTCCGACGTTTCAACCGGAAGGTATTCGGGAGGTGAAGTGGATGATGGCTCTGCCGTCGACGTAGAGCTTGCTGTTGATGAAGGCTCGGGAATCAGAAACGCATAGCTCTCCTCCTGGTCTTTGTCGCGAACACAACGTAACTCCTCGTCACAGCTGTAGCCAAATGGGCAACAGGTTTTGCTTCCGCAACGCTTCAGTTTCTGATCCTGCGCAAGAGTCTTGATGGGGGCGCCTGGATACTTGGATGAGTCCTGGCTGGCAATCTCGCAAGTAATTGCTTTGATGATGTTGCATTCGCTTCCTTCCGGGCAACACAGGATGGTGGTGTTCGCGGCAAGGACTTTGCAGCTGGAATCGGAAGGGCAGCAAAAGTCTCCAGGAAGTTCGTTCCCACACCAGGTCTGTCCAGAGACGGGGCACGAACCATCACGCTCGCTGAGGCGAGGCAAGGGCCAGGAGAAGGATGGGGAGTCCCCTCTAGGGCTCTCTGGTTCTTCGATCGAGATGACTTTCAAAGGAGGCTCAACGGCGGCGGGGGATGCTGGAGCAAGAAAGAAAAGAACCAGCACGAGGAATATCCCAACGAGATTCCCCTCGTGAGGCAGAAACGAAAGGGCCATGTCGGCTCTACATGGAAGAATTAAAGAGGGCGTCAGCCTAGAGTCTGGACCTCCCACGGTCGAGGGAAGAGTTGGTGGAAATGAGAGCAGAGGGCGCGAGGGTGCAGACGCCGCGCGGCAGCTTTTGATAATAAACAGGACGAGGAGCCCTTTGAGGGCTTTACCAGGACGACGGGACGCATTGTTGGCTGCTCCTTTCGCCGGCCCTTTCAGCGTTGGTCTTGTTCCTGAATAGGAGGAGCCATGTAAGTCAGCCTCGACATGGGTCGCTGATCGCCTGGCAACAGCCGCAACACCAATCACGGTGCCAAGTTAGGCGCGGACGCGACAGATAGCTTCAACTAGGCCCAGGGCCATGACCTGCTAGACAGGGTCCGTGGATGAGCTCCCTGGCCGCATCCAGAATCTCGGGACCGTGAGAGTCTGTCATAGGGCGAAAGTTTCGAGGCCCTGGGTGATGGAGGAACCAGGCTGCTCAAGGGTCGGCGCTTAGGCTAGTGGGGGAGTCGACGGGGAGAGGGACTATTGGAGGTTGAGACCGCCACTTGGCCGACGATTGCTGGCCGAGCCAAGAAGATGTTTTGAGTGGAAGAGAGGCAAGTGGTAACGATGCAGATTTTCTGCAAAACTGCCTTGGGCCTCGAGAATGGGTTTGGTATCGGGAGGGTTGGTTCTCGATCTGGTCGCGTATGAGGGCTGCCGAGACGGACGCAGAGAACACCCAAACAAGTTCAGGGACAGTTCTTAGCACGCGAGCCAATCTGAATTCGTCGGTTGGGATAAAAGCCTATCACCAACTGAGCTTCTTGATGTTGGTGATGGTACGAGTTGTTAGCGGTTAAAGGCTTGGTGGGAGGCTGGGGGGAAGACCCGACCCAAGCTTCCTTCCATCCTTGAGATCCCCGCAGTTTCAAACCTCGTCCGAGGATCCTTGGAAGGCAAGAGCAAACAAGTGGAGCTCACAGACACGCAAAGACGCACCTCAACTGCCGCCCTTTGTCTGCCTTCGATCATGGACAGCAAACTCGACGCATCAAGAGGAAGCCGATTACGACGAGAGGGTTGCATTCTCTCAGAGAGTGCAGGGAATGACCCCAATAAGAAAGGACGAGCTCTGCACTTCCTCGGTCTCACGACATCTCTAGTTCCGCCCTGTCAACGCCCTTTTCAGTGTCAACTCCATGCGGGTGTCGGGAATTCAGATGCGATTATCGGGGGCTTCCGGCAATGTGCCGAGGCATAATAGATGGACTGAATGCTGCTTCAACAACGTCAACCTCGACAATTCAGTCTTGACATCAATTAGCCGCCGCTTCTAAGATTCAAGTGATATTGCGTCAAGCTCTTGGCGAGTAAATAGCCTCTTTGTTTCAGGAACCAACTTGTTTCCCCGCCAAAGGTACAGATCAGTACAACACAATGATCGGCCGACTCAGTGCTGTTACCCGTCCCTCAAGGTACCGTGCCACCATCCAATCCCCATCCTGTCTCACTTCCTATCATGGCATGGGACCTCGCCTCTAATTAATCAACTCCATCTATAGCGCCGTTCTGTTGGGCCGCTCTGCAGCCAGACGTGCGCGCAACCATGCTGTTGCCGGCTTCAAGGCATCCACCACGAGATGGTCATCCAGTGGCAGAACTGTCGCGCTTGCGAATGGATCCAAAATCAGCCTGAGCCGCAAGGAGCAAGGACGCCCTGCTCATCGGACGTTGTAAGTCGGATGATACCCTTAGCTCTGCCGCGCTTGTAGGATCATGGTCACTGACGTATCGGGGCCGTTAGTCCCAATTTGTGGTTGCGGTGAGTACACAGCCGCGCGTAACTGTTTCGTCGAAGCGCTGATGGATGGGTTAGGGATAACTGCCAGTGCACCCAGTGCGTCAATCAGGACACGCGGCAGCGAAACTTTGATACATTCCAGGTGAGTGTTGCAACCATTCGAGATGACGATTGGGCTGACGTGTAGTAGTTGCCAGAGGACGTCCACCCAGTCAATTTCTCAGAGACTGAGAAGCATCTCGAGGTTCAGTGTATGCTTGATCATCCTTGAATTGTTGTGCCTGACTGACTGTTGTTGGAGGGTCTGATTCGCACAAGAGTCAACATCCCTGGTCCTGGCTCGACAGCTGGTTCGAGGGAGGATATGCCGAGCAGTTTGGCCAAGACGAGTGAGCTATTCTTGAACTCGGCATGTTTCAATGTCACTAACAAGCCAGGCCTCGAGTGTTCTGGAACTCAAGCATCGAGGATGCACCCCCCGAGGTTGCCTTTGATGCTGTCATGAGCAAGTCTGATGAAAAGGGCATGGCTGATCTCACCAGAAACATTGTTAGTATTCCGTGATTAGCACTGACCTTTCCTAACTTCATATTGCAGTGGGTGCATGGATTTAGTTTCGTTGTCGACACACCCCCAACACCAGAGGCCACCGAATCCCTCCTGGAAAAGGTTGGCCCTATCCGAACCACTCACTACGGAGGGTTCTACGACTTCATCCCAGATCTTGCTCTGGCCGACACAGCGTACACAAACCTTGCCCTCCCTGCTCACACAGATACGACCTATTTCAGCGAGCCTGCTGGCCTACAGGCTTTCCACTTGCTATCCCACCACGCCCCCCCTAACGCAAAGCCAAGCGATGACGCTCTTGGTGGCCAGTCACTCCTTGTCGATGGCTTTCACATTGCCAGCACACTGAAGAAGGAGTCCCCCGAGGCGTACGAGACCCTTCGAACGATTCAGGTTCCATGGCACGCCAGCGGCAACAAGGGCATTGCCATCGTGCCGGACCGCACATACCCTGTCATCGAGGAGGACAATGGCGAGCTGACTCGAGTTCGCTGGAACAATGATGACCGTGGCATCTTGGATGTCTTTAATGCCGAGAGGTGGTATAGTGCAGCTCGCAAGTGGAACGAGATTATTCGTCGCCGAAGCAGCGAGTACTGGTTCCAGCTGACGCCAGGTCGCGTCGTCAGTAAGTGGAATAAGCGCCTTTGGTCATGCATGACGATATTGATGACATTATAGTCTTTGACAACTGGCGCGTCATGCACGGTCGAAGCGCTTTCGAGGGCATCCGACGTATCTGTGGAGCTTACAGTGAGTCTTGCCTATGCCATGCAGCCGGATATGTTGACTGACTTGGGACTTCGTAGCCCCTCGAGATGACTTTATGTCTCGTTACCGCGAGACCAACTTCCCCCACGAAACGGTTATTGGACGCAACCTCAACATGAGGTCGAGGCAACCGACGGAGAACAAGCAGGAGTATGAGGCTATCACTCGAGCACCTTGAGGCTCTCCTTTGAACATCTCCCGTCTTCTTCTGGTGAGGTAAGTAGTTATATGTTGAGGTCTTCAACCCAGGAATCTTGCACGGTATTAGGTAGGAAACCATGATGGGAGCCAGGCATAAACAGCCCTGGACTGTCGGCGGGATGATTCCACATCGCCCTGCGTTCGCTCATTCAACATTGAAGGAACCCGGCAAACTCCCTCGGCTGTGAGGTCAACGAATAAAACAGACATGAGCAACCCCATCTTTTGTGCCATGGCAATCCCACCACGTAGAGTCATAGGTGCCTCCACCATGGCATCTTTCAAGACCGTCCACTGATAGGCCGCTGCGTAAACCCCAGAGCGCAGCACAAGACCGGGGTCTTCGGCCTCTCACAGGCGTGGCCGAACCGGAAGCCCGCGTTAGTCAGGGGCGGGCATGAAGGAGAGTGGACAGTATCAGGGCCTAAAACGTAACCCTTCCAGAATCATGAAGACGGCTGTTCACAGAAACTGTATGACAAGAGCAAGTATCTCAAACGGACTAAAGTTCAACAGTGGTTGTAATAGGTGCGTGAGACGGTGGGGACGGGGTTTGCGCAAGCCTCGTCCTCTGCACGAACCTCAAAGAATCGTGGAGGGATCCACTGAGGCCGGGGTTCGTGGCTTATTTGTCGATGACGAGTGAATCTCAGGCAGCAGTGGCTTGCCAATTGTCTCTGAAATGGGACGAAATCGAGGGGGGAAGAGGGGAGACGACGGGGACCTTGGTAGATTGTGATAGGCGTATATAAGGTAGGAACTTCCCTGTGGTTGGTTCCTCTTGATCTGTTGCTCGTTTTGAGGTTATTCGGAACCACGGTTACGTTCTTGGTTGAGTGACACACTACACTGTTCAGGTATAACCTGGCCAGACCTAGATTTGCTCGATCTCCCTCACCTCACCTCTTTACACACAGCTTAAAGCCGCTAACATGAACGAGAAGACTGGTTCGTTTCACCATGACAACATGGAGGCTCCCAAGTCTGACAAAGTGATGCCTCTCTTCTCTCTCAAGGGTCGAACAGCCATTGTCTCTGGTGCTGGTGCAGGCATCGGACTCGCCGTTGCTCATGCCTTTGCTGAGGCGGGCGCCAACGTTGCCATATGGTACAATAGCAACAAACAGGCATTGGACGAAGCCAAGAAGATTGAGAAGGAATATGGCGTCAAATGTAAGTTTCCATTAATCCTCGAATCTTATTCTCAACTGCCCCGCCGTCTGAGCTTGAACTTGTGCTTACAAGACACAGGCAGAGCGTACCAAGTCAACGTTGTCTCTCACAAGGCCGTGGAGAGAGTCATCAACGAGATCGTCGCCGAGTTCAACGGCCGGCTTGACGTCTTTGTCGCAAACTCGGGCATCAGCTGGACAGACGGCGACTTCATCGACGGACCTGCAGAGACGGTACGCCGCGTGATGGAAGTCAACGTTGATGGCGTAATGTGGTGCGCCAAAAGCGCAGGGGCGCACTTCAGACGTCAAAAGGCTGAATCAACAACGTTGGACGGTAAACCGTTGGAGAACTTTGCTGCAGGTAGCTTTATCGCTACGGCATCCATCAGCGGGAGCATTGTCAATGTTCCACAGAAGCAGGCCGTGTACAATGCGTCAAAGGCGGCGGTGATCCAATTCTGTAAGTACCATGCTGATAATAAAAGATATTGGAGACTCATTACGACGTAGGCAAGTCACTTGCTGTAGAATGGACTGGCTTCGGCCGAGTCAATACGGTGTCGCCTGGATACATCAAGACGGAGATTCTGGAGTTTGCCGACAACGATATGAAGAAGGTTTGGAAGGATAGGACAGTCATGGGGTGAGTTTACGGTCTTTGAGTTCCGGCAACTTACTAACGTGACTTTAGACGTGAGGGTGAGGCCAACGAACTCAAAGGTGCATACCTGTACCTGGCTAGTGACGCATCGTCGTATACGACAGGCCTGGACATGGTCATTGACGGGGGCTACTGTCTGCTTTGAACTGGCAACTGGGAACTTGTGTCTTGGCATGTTAGGCTGACTCTGGATTACTGTTGACACGGATATGGGCATCATTCGAAGGGCACGTGGCCATCCATCAGAAAGCCAAGCGTTTTGGTACTCTCGACACCGTTGACGTCGCAACTTGGGACATCAAAAAGATGGGCCTAGGACACTTGTCAGTTACGAATAGACACCGTTAAACGTCATTTCGGGATCACAAATAGACCAGACGGGACTATCCATGACGAAACGGAACAAAGAACCGATCTGATCATCCCCCTATCAGGCTGCCAACCACACCACCGAGACAGCCGAGGCAAGGCCCCTGTCCAGTTGGCGGCCTCACGGGGTTTGTGATTTGTACTGTCATTGTGTGGAATTCTTCTTTCGCGAGGTTCCAGCATGCATCATACGCGGCTCGCGTATCTGGGGGAAGAAGGGTAATAGCCTTTCTGGCTTGATTGGTAGGTAGTCAAAAAGTTGACAGGAAATGCTGGCAGCGAACAAGGTTGGGCTGTGACGTGGGGCCAAGGAATGCCAGAAAATAGAAGTTGGAGATTCGCTGAGACATTCTGACGATGAGAGTTGGGAGCCTCGATCCAGGATATCAGTTTCCAGACGAGAGAACCAACAAGTCGACATACCCCATCTCGGGCTGCTGAGTTTGACTGTTCGCCGTTTCACCGTTTCACCGCTCCATCTGTCGACTTGAACCCCAGCTTCGGTGACAGTCTGGGCCTTGGGCCGGGTCTAGCAGCGCAAAAAATATGGAATACTCCAGGGCATCGGTCCCCTTCTCCCGCCCGCATTTTGGCCATGTCAAGCAAGATCCAGGTACAATCATAGACACGCGAGTCCACACCAGGGGATCAGGCCCCTCCTTTCTCCTGGTTTTCCGCCGTGAATGGAATAGCAATAATGCGTTTCAGGTGTGGTAGATTCGCAATTTTATATGGTCGAGTTTGGGCTTCCTAGATCCCCTATGAGACCTAAAAAATCATCGTCCCCTTCTCCAGCCCGCTTTTCACTGTGGAGGGGGGCAATGTTGCGCGCTCTAGCTGCAATCATGGACACGCGAGTTCACAGGAGAGAGCATTGCTAGGATCACCACGTCTCTCATTGGGCCGACGAGGACGCCCGCTGAGTCTGAGGTGCTGTCGGGCTTGAAAGAACTCGACGCCCCAAAAGTACCTCTGCCCGCCTTTTCAGGTACAGCGCCACCTAGGTAAGCGGGATCCAGTACCTAAACCTGCCCCCCAAGCTACCTGGGTCCGGTCTGGGCCCCTACCTTTTGTCTCTGTGAACTGAACTGGACTGCACTGCTCACCCGTCACCTCCTGGCTGCTGAGAGGAGAGTTCTCACCTTCCACCTTCCCTCCCGCCTCTTGTCAGCCCTATCTCGCAACCGTCCTCCTTCAAAACCACCACAGCTCCCCTCCTCCCTCACGCTTCCTCCTCCCGCGCCTTCACCCCCCAAACGCTCTGCTGCCGTCGCATCATTCTTAAAGGCACTCGAGGCCCTGACGACCATCCTTTTTTCGACGACAAGCAGCAGCAGCTTCTAATCTCACCGCCGCCCAGCTCGGCCAACGCTCCCCCCTCGTTGTCGCCGCCGCAACCCCTAGCCGCCCGCCATGGACCCCGAGAGCGAGTACAACGCTCCGCCCTCTGTCGAGGAGCGGCGCAACGTCCAGGTCGATAATGCAATCCGCGCGATTCAGGAGAAGAAGCCCGTCCCCGAGATCGACTTCACCATCCATACCATGGAGGATGGCTCCCAGGTCAGCACCTTGGAGCGTGTGTGCAAAGGTGCGTGAGATCCCCTCCAACTCGCAACCCCGCCATCATCATCGACTTTGTTGTCGCAGAACCACCCGCTGCACATTTACACTCTCTCCCGTGTGTCTTCAATGTTGCCGCCCGTTTTTCAATACAGCCTCTGACGCCATGGCCATGTCATTTCTACTTTGGTGTTCGTGTAGCTGACTTGCAATCGCCTTCTTGTAGATGTCCAAGCACCCGCCATGTACAAGCCTACCGACGATCAGTTCTTCGAGGACGAGACCCAGACCAAGCCCGACATTCAATTCCTCAAGCAGCATTTCTATCGCGAGGGCCGCCTCACCGAGGAGCAGGCTCTCTGGATCATTCGCAAGGGCACAGAGCTCCTGCGCGCCGAGCCCAACCTTCTCGAGATGGACGCTCCCATCACCGTCTGTGGTGACGTCCACGGCCAGTACTACGATCTCATGAAGCTGTTCGAAGTCGGCGGCGACCCTGCCGAGACCCGATACCTGTTCCTCGGTGACTACGTCGACCGTGGCTACTTCAGTATAGAGTGTGTTCTCTACCTGTGGTGTCTGAAGATTCACTACCCTAAGACCCTCTGGCTGCTGCGAGGAAACCACGAGTGTCGCCACTTGACCGACTACTTCACCTTCAAGCTCGAGTGCAAGCATAAGTACTCCGAGGTCGTGTACGAGGCCTGCATGGAGTCCTTCTGTGCCCTTCCTCTCGCCGCTGTCATGAACAAGCAGTTCCTCTGCATTCATGGTGGCCTGAGCCCCGAGCTCCACACTCTCGATGACCTAAAAAGCGTGCGTATTGGCTTCCTTTTGTATGCAAAGACTTGCGATTGACATTTCCCAGATTGACCGTTTCCGTGAGCCTCCCACCCAGGGCCTCATGTGCGACATCCTCTGGGCCGATCCCCTTGAAGACTTTGGCCAGGAAAAGACCAGCGACTACTTCTTGCACAACCATGTCCGAGGTTGCTCGTACTTCTTCTCTTACCCTGCCGCCTGCGCCTTCTTGGAGAAGAATAATCTTCTCTCCATTATCCGCGCCCACGAGGCCCAAGACGCCGGTTATCGAATGTATCGCAAGACCCGAACCACTGGTTTCCCCAGTGTCATGACCATTTTCTCCGCTCCCAACTACCTCGATGTTTACAACAATAAGGCCGCTGTTTTGAAGTATGAGAACAACGTCATGAACATTCGACAGTTCAACTGCACTCCTCACCCCTACTGGCTCCCCAACTTCATGGATGTCTTCACCTGGTCTCTGCCTTTCGTTGGAGAGAAGATCACCGATATGCTCATCGCTATTCTCAGCACCTGCTCCGAGGAAGAGCTTAAGGAGGAGACACCCTCTTCTACCTCCCCTGGACCCGCTTCACCTGCGCTGTCCCAGGATCCCGAGTCGATCGAGGTCAGGCGAAGAGCCATCAAGAACAAGATTCTCGCCATTGGACGATTGTCCCGTGTGTTCCAGGTCCTGCGAGAGGAGTCGGAGAAGGTCACGGAGCTCAAGACTGTCTCTGGTGGAAGACTGCCAGCTGGCACACTCATGCTGGGTGCTGAGGGTCTGAAGAACGCCATCAACACGTTCGAAGACGCTCGAAAGGTTGATTTGCAGAACGAGAGGCTGCCCCCTACACATGAGGAGGTTGTGAAGCATCAGGAGGAGGAGCGACAGACGGCGCTGCAGAAGGCCGCGGAGGAGGCCAACAATGATACCAAGTTGCAGCAGCTGTCCAGGAGACTGAGCACGTAAGTTAAGACGTCCTTGGAGTTGTTGAGCACATCACTAACAATATCGCAATAGGGATCGCAAGAGTCGATCAGCCGCGTCATCGTCATAAACATAGTTGTACAGTAGCATCTACGTTATTGTTGTTAACGCTGAAAGCTGGACTTGGATGAACGATGGATTGATATTCCTCCCCCCGCATGCTGTTTCCTTGGTCGCTTGAAGCCACCATTTCTTCTCTTCCCGTGATTGCCGAGTTCGCAATCACTGCTATGGTCAAGACGAGCTTCAGCTTGCCGTCGTTGACTGACTGACAATGACGCTCACACTCGTAGCAGATTCAAAAGCAGGGCGAATGACCATGTTGTACTTTGAGCGCTAGATATGCACACAGCTCGGACACGTTGTCTAGAGGCCGGCAGGTTTACTCAGGGTTTGTGGTTGCCAATGCACCTTAATGAATACATGAATGCTTGATCGTATTTGGGCTGTATATGTGCTTTTTCGTCATGGGCACGGTCATTGTGACTCTGAATGCTGTGCGAGACATTCTCATCTGATGCAGTGCCTCCTTGCCAGCTCTATAGAATAATCTTGTCTCCCTCACTTAGCCGTCCCCATACATTGGCTTGGGAAGGGGATATGAGAGGGTCGAGGTAGATTCTGTACTGTGCCGTTGCACTTCGCGAAGTGGTTGCCGTATGCCAGTCCATAGAGCCACCAGATATCAGGATCAACCAGGCGGATCTTGTGCAGAAGGGACAATTTCCAGCGGTGCCCTTGCTTTCCCCTGTTCAGAAACTATGCGCCTCTCATTAATGCTTACAGCACCTTCTGGGCAAGCTCAAGGAGATCAAAGAAAGCCTCCCTCTCGAGATCGGTCTTAGCCAGACCAAGGCCCACGACCAAAATGCGTCGATCATCTGGCGACCTTAGAGATAGATGGCTTGCGAGTTGCGCTGCGTACAGCTGCCCAAGCGTCTCACGCTCCTCGCCACCGCCGCCGAGCAGTGTTGTGGGCGTAAGATGCGTCGATGGGAGGAGACCCTTGTTCATGCTAGGCAGCGTCATTTCAACTACTCCTGCCGAAGACCCCGTCAGGGGGACTTGTATCTGGGTCCAACAGTTAGCAAGGGTCAAAGCTGAGAAACGAGGACGGCATACCCATTGTGAAAGACGGCCTTCTTGAGAGATGGTGAGGAGGATCTTGTCAGAGAAGTTGGTAGACGTTACTTCGGTGGCAACTCCGTTGACGAGACCTGAAGCTTCGCGAGATCTTGAGGGAAATGATTCCTCTCTAACATCTATGCCTTCCATCTTGAATGAAGTTATTGTCAATGTCTGGAGGTTGACGGTCTCGACGTTTCGGGAGCTTCTGGGCCATCGCAAGGAGTTGGGCCTAGAGCGGCCCCACCACCCCGCACTAAGCTCAAAGAGGCTTCAGGTTCTGGCGGTGGGAAAAGGCAGAATGATTTCCGTCCCAAAATTTCATGAATTTCCTTGTCGCGGTTCCTGCTCTCATTGAATCGCGACAAATCGTCGATTCGTGTCATTTTCAAGGGATTGGTTGTCGCCCTGGTAGACAATATCCCAACATGGCCAAATACGTCCCCCGTCAGAGAAAGCACAAGGTGCTCGCCCGTGAAAAGGCAAAAGAAAACGCCCGTCATGAGGTTGAAGACACCAACCAGGATGAGCTTCTGCCCACGGCCAAGGCTGAGCGCGAGGCCAAGAAGGCTCAGATGAGGGAGGAGCTGCGACAAGAGGGCGCCAAGATGAGCGGCAAGAAGGCGAAGCGCCTGGAAAAGTACATTGAGGGCAAGCTGCGCAAGGACGAGAACCGGGAGCTTATCGCCAAGCTTGCGGACCGCAGGATCGATACGAGCTTGTTCTCGAGTAGTCGATCGCTGGGTCAAGGTCGCGAGACGAAGAAGGAGGCGATTAGGAGAGCGATGAGGGAGGAGAAGGCAGGTCTGGAGGGTGGTGAGGAAGAGAGGGAGAAGATCCTGCTTGAGAAGAGAAAGGAGGTTGACCCGGATCAAGGGAGCTCCAGCGATGAGGAGGAAGATTCCAGCGAGGCGGAAAAGGAGCCTACCAAATCTGAAACCGCCTCCAAAGCACCAGCAAAGCCAAAGCCGGCAACCAGTGCGCCGGCAGTTGGCTCAGGTCTGAAGAGACCTCTCGAAGTCGACGACGAGGGACGACCAGTCATCCAAAAACGGCAAAAGCGAGGCGGTGTCAAATCAAAGTTCTCCCTGGTCCAAGTCGAAGCTCCATCACCCGAGGAGTCTGAGGACAGCGGCAGCGAAAGCGACGAATGGAACGGATTCAGCGACGATGCGGCCGAGCCCCAGAAGGAAGACGAGAGTTCGAGCGAAGAGGAATCCGAGGATGGCGAGGGCTCCAGCGAGGGGTCTGAGGAAGAATCGGAAGAAGAATATGAGGACGAAGACGAAGATATGGAGGATGATGATGGAGAAAAGGCACAGAGGTCATCATCTTTCAAGGCTTGGGCTCATCAGCAGCGAAATGAAGCCTTGGGTTACCAATCAATCGAAGGAACAACGACGAACCTCGAAATCCCCAAACCAGACAACTTTGTCCCTCGAGCCCCTGAGCAAGACCCCTTGCCTATGGAGCTGAAGCCGACCGAGAATATCAACCGAAAAGTATACAGCGTGTCTGTCACAAGGACACCGGATGTTCAGGAGGCGAGACTCAAGCTTCCTGTCGTGTCAGAGGAGCAGAGGTTGATGGAGGCCATTCACAACCACGACATTGTCGTAATCTGCGGTTCTACGGGTTCTGGAAAGACCACGCAGATTCCCCAGTTCCTCTACGAGTCTGGATATGGTTCTCCTAACTCGCCAACTCCCGGTATGATTGGTATCACACAGCCCCGTCGAGTTGCTGCTGTGAGTATGTCGAAGCGAGTTGCCGAGGAGCTGGGAGACAAGTCAGAAGTGGTGGCATACCAAATCCGATTCGAGGGCACCGTTGACCCCAAGACGGCTATCAAGTTCATGACTGATGGTGTACTGCTTCGAGAGGTTGCTCAGGATATCACGCTGAAGAAGTACTCTGCTATCGTCATTGACGAGGCCCACGAAAGGAGTGTCAACACTGATATTCTTATTGGTATGCTCAGTCGAGTCATCAAGCTTCGGGCGGAATTGGCACAGGAGGATCCTACTGTTAAGCCCCTGAAGCTCATCATCATGTCTGCCACGCTGCGCATCGAAGATCTCACCATGAACCCTACTCTCTTTTCGACACCACCACCTGTTCTCGAGGTCGAGGGTCGACAGCATCCTGTTACGATCCACTTCTCTCGAAGAACTCAGCACGACTATGTTGACGAGGCGTTCCGCAAGGTTAGCAGGGGTCACAAGAAGCTACCTCCAGGCGATATCCTGGTCTTCTTGACTGGCCGCAACGAGATCTTGCAACTCAGCAAGCAACTCAAGGCTGCTTTCGGTGGTCCTAGGACCGCAGAGGGGCCTAAGGTACAAATATCTGCCACCGAGGCTCCTGTTGAGGTGGAAGATATTGAGTTTGGTGACGTGGATGACCATGGAGGTGACGATCTAGATGATCTTCCCTCAGATGAGGACGACGAAGAGGATGAGGATGAGTTCCAGATCGAGGAAGACCAAGAAGTGGCGCCTCTGAAGATGCGAGTTCTGCCACTCTACTCTCTGCTCCCAACTCGAGAGCAGATGCGAGTCTTTGAGCCTGCTCCCGAGGGCACACGAAACATCATTTTGGCGACCAACGTTGCTGAGACCAGTTTGACCATCCCTGGCATCCGTTATGTCTTTGACTGCGGAAGGTCAAAAGAGAGACAGTATGACCGGCTCAGCGGCGTTCAGAGCTACGATATCGGATGGATCAGCAAGGCGAGCGCGAACCAGCGATCTGGTCGTGCGGGTCGTACAGGTCCCGGCCACTGCTACAGGCTCTATTCTTCTGCCGTGTACGAACGAGATTTCCCATCTTTCACAGACCCCGAGTTGCTGCGTATGCCCATCGAGGGCATCGTGTTGCAGCTGAAGGCGATGAATCTGCAGCACGTTGTCAACTTCCCTTTCCCTACTCCTCCAGACCGAAGGGCCCTAGCCAAGTCAGAGAAGCTCCTGACATATCTTTCGGCCATTTCATCTACCGGTCAAGTTACTCCGGTTGGCCAGACTATGTCGGTGTTCCCCTTGTCGCCCCGGTTTGCGCGCATCTTGTTGGTTGGCCATCTGCATGACTGTCTCCCCTACACGATCGCCTTGGTGGCCGGTTTGTCTGCCGCTGAAGTCTTCCTCCCTGAGAACCAAGCAGTTCCAGCGTTGACTGCCAAGGACGATACCGTCATCCGCACCACAGCAGACGTCATCGCCGAGGATCGCCAGGCCAACGTGCGAAAGATGTTCAACTCGGTCCACAAGAACTTCTGCTACCTAGACGATCGATCCGACGCCATCAAGCTCCTGCAGGTCGTGGGAGAATTCGCACATGAGCCCACGGAGGAGTGGTGCGAGAGTCACTTTGTTCGGTTCAAGGTGCTCAAGGAGATCCAGCAGCTGCGGAGACAGATCACGGAGCTCCTGCGAACAAACGTGTCTGCCTTTGCCAACCTTAAGTACCAGGACAAATTGGACCCTCCGTCGCCGAAGCAGGTTGCTGCGTTGAAGCAGATGGTTGCGGCTGGCTTTGTCGATCAAGTTGCTATTCGGGCGGATCTTACACCGAACCCCCCTGAGCAATATCGCAAGCCTCGACGACCAATCGATGTTCCCTATATCCCCTTGATGCCCATTCATACTGGACAAGAGGTTGAGAGCGATCGTGCTGTGTATATCCATCCCACATCGCCCCTTGCCCACCTCAGCGTCCAGGAGTGTCCTGAGTACATTGTCTACTCATATCTCCAGCGAGCCACACAATCAGGCGTCGACTCAGAGAAGCGGCCCAAGACCAGAATGCACGCGCTCACAGACGTGACAGGCGGACAGCTAGCAGGACTGGCCAAGGGAACACCGCTCATCTCGTACGGCAAACCGATCAAGGAGCTCAAGACGGCAGCTGGCGCAGACGGAGCTACCGTGCGGGAGTGCTTCGTCGTCCCTTATCTGAGAGCCGAGAGCGCGGGCGGTCAGGGGTGGCCGCTGCCTGCGAAGAAGGTGAAGCAGAGAAAGGTTCCCGGCAAGGGATGGGTTGTGGAGTGATTAGTTAGCGGGTGACAGTTTGTTTCTTCCAGGCACTACAAGTTGAAAAGTTCATAGACAAGATACCTCATGGTTATATACAACGGCACATGGCGGTCGAGATACTGTGCGAGCTTCTGAGTGTGAAGGGGAATGGTGTTGTCCTATTGGATGTACTCGACGTCATTATGCGAGCATCACACAGCGTCTCGAGGACTTCATAGAAGACAAGTTTAATAAATGAGACTGGCAGTTCAACGGCTTCATCTGACAATTGAACGACTACTTGATCTTAAGATACCTATTTGTAAATCATGTCTGGAGCAACAACTACTCTCTTCCCGGGGGTCGCCCTCGTAACAGGCGCCTCATCCGGTAAGTACTCACTCAAACCGAACCATTCACTCCATATGACTCTGACACTATGAACCCAAGGCATCGGGCGACAAGTCGCCATATCATTTGCAGTAGAAGGATGCACCAAGCTCGCCCTCTTCGCCAAAAGCGGACCCGGCCTCGCCGAGACCAAGAACGCCATCAAGGCCGTGTCCGAGGACGCAGAGGTGTACACATTTGAAGTCGACCTCTGCGACACGGATGAAGTCCTCAAGACCATGACGCTCGTCATTGCACACTTTGGCCGTATCGACTATGCAGTCAACTGTGCTGGTATGCTGATCAGGATCACGAGAGATAATGTGCTGAGTCTTGTTTAGGCATCTATGGTCCCTCAAAGACAAGTCATCATGTCACGCCTCAAGAGTTTGATGAAGTTATGCAGACTAATTTCCGTGGACTGTGGCTCTGTGCGCGTGAGGAACTGAATTACATGACGACGCAGGATGTCTTGGGAACTCATGATGGGCGGCCTGGATTCAGGGGCTCGATTGTGAATATTGGGAGTAACCTTGGCCTTGTTGGAAGACCAGAAGCTCGTGAGTCTCTGTCACCAAGATCTCGCATAATTCAACTAATGCATGATGTTTAGCTATATACAGCGCGTCCAAGGCGGCCGTCATCGGCTTAACCAAGAGTGATGCTATTGATGTAAGTTCCCCTACCCAGATAATATCCTAGGATATAGCTCACGGGACTTGTAGTATTCGCAAAACAAAATTCGGGTCAACTGTGTCTGTCCCGGAGTCATTGAGTGAGTTCTCCTGATTCAAATATTCACATCAACGAGCAACAACTAACCTCGACAGAACGCCCATGACGGCTGGGCTCCCAGATGACGATCCGATTGTGCAGACCGCAGTCATGAAGAGAAAAGGCACGCCCCAGGAGGTAGCAGATGCGGTCTTGTTTCTGTCCAGCTCAAAGGCCTCCTTCATCCAAGGCGCCGTTCTATCAGTCGATGGCGGTTACACCATCAGCTGAACAGCTTTAACCAAGTAGGCGGCAAGGGATATATAATTCAACTGTATTGGGTATCTACCAAACTTCAAGCATAAACTCCCGTTTTGTTCCAGAACGCCGTTCCCATGCTGCCAGAATCCCCACCTCAGGATGCAGCGGGTGTGCTGGTGCTCAACATCTTGCTCTTCTTGCGCCGCGGCTTTGACATGGTCGCTGACTTGGGCGTCTTGCTTTTGTCGTCCTTCTTGTCATCGACCTTGGTGTTGATAGTTGGCCCGCTGATACTCCCAATGCCCTCAGACTTGGCAAGTTGAGGTGGAGGGATGACCTTGCGACCGGTGGATGAAAGATGGAATTCTCCTGGACGACCGGTGATAGGGTTCTCGTCGATGTATTCGCCGCCGTATTTCATGTGAACCATGAGGGATTCCTCCACAAGCCTCTCCAGCGATGCCTCGTCGTCCTTCTGAGACGCCGTCGCAGGAAGAGCGGAGGCCTTGCTTGCTTCTTCGGGCATTGGCGTGGCGGCAGCAGAATCTTGGGCCTTGGATCGTGCTGGGGGTTGGTTCGAGGGTAGTTGGTACACGTGGCCGAGAGAAGGACGCCACTTCCTGATGCTCTCAGCGGAGGATGCTGCTCGCGCGATCGCCGAGGACATTGTCATCTAGACGCCAGGTTAGAGGTGCCAGCCAAGGAGACAGCATCATTGAACTTACGATCCTCGCCGCTAGAATGTCATTGAGGGTAGGCGCCATATAGATATTCTCTCCCACCACAAAGTACGAAGCATGAACAATGATCTCGTCCCTAGCCTCGTAGTGCTTCCGCCGTGTCTGTTTGCGAATCACCCACACACCAGTACCAGCCCCAGGTCCCGTCTCAGCAGGCTCCTCCGCGACGCGAAACTCGAGTCCAGCCATAGTGTTAAGACGGCCCTCAAAGGCCTCGCGGGTCTGAATGTCGGAGAACATGGCCGAGTTGTTCATGGCCTGGTTGTAGACGACGGCATTGTTAGACGTGCGTTCGAAAAAGGGCGACTCGGCGAAGTAGAAGAGGATGCTGTTGCTGTGCAGGCCGCCCATGTTGGCGATCGCGATCGGGGAGCGCCATTGGATCTCGTCGAGAGGGGGGTCGTTGGGGTTTGACATGGCGATTGGTGATGTTTACTCAAAGAAGTTTGGAGGTTGAAGACGATGGCCCAGGGATGATTCAAGACGGAAGCAAACCGCGTGGGTGCAAGAAATAGGCGGGCATCTATTGTCAGCGGGATACAGCGTTATTTATGTCACCCTCCGGAGCTTTGACGTGGGGTTTAGCTTCACGCGCGCGCTCCAGGGATCTTTCAGGTGCATCGCCCCGCAATTCTTTGAGTGGCGTCGCAGCGCATCAACTCAACCTTGGATTTTTCAACTTGCAAATCAACATTTCAATCTCAACAACAACAAACGTTTTGCGCGCGCCCAGAAGAACAGCTCCCATCTTCCTCATCACCCAATCCCACTCCCACTCCCACCATGGATCTGCTCTCCAGCATCCGCAAGTCTGGGTCCAGAGGAGGCGTCAACTTCAGCTGGGACGACGTCGCAACCTCGAGCCACCGCGAAAACTACCTCGGACACAGTCTCAAGGCCCCCGTCGGACGATGGCAGAAGGGCCGCGATCTCAACTGGTACGCCAAAGCCGATGACGAATCGGGAAAGGACGATGAGACTGGCGAGACGGAGGAGGAACGTCGCGAGAGGGAGCGCAAAGAGGAGCTACGAAAGGTCAAGGAGGCAGAGGAAGATGCCATGGCTGCAGCTCTAGGGCTCCCTCCTCCTGTGCGGAATAGCTCTGGCGCGAACGCAGTCGAAGTCGGGGCCAAGCGACAAATGGGACCGGCGAGCGGGCCACCAGGCGACGAGGAACCTACGGACGGAAAGAGGGAACGCTCGCGGCGCCATGATGATGCTGAGAGGCGAGAAAGGAGGCGACACCGGAGTCGAAGTCGGAGCCGAGACCGTGAACGTCGCCACAGGAGGCACAGAAGGAGTAGGAGCCGTGATCACGACAGGGACAGAGATGAGGACAGACCCAGAGAGCGGAATCGGGATCGAGATGAGCGCAGACATCGCCGCGGTCGTGACCAAGATGACGCGGGCGAAGGGGGTGATCGACGACGAAGAGATAGGAGCAGGGACCGCCGACGATCAAGGTCAAGAGACCATCGCAGACGCAGCTCCAGCCCCAGGCCCCGTCGACGAGACTAAGGGACCGAGGCTCAAATTCCTTGAGCGCGACCACTCAAACAGGCACACGATACCCATTCACAACAGCACAAAGGCCAAGGGCGCAAACGATTTATATTACCGGAGTTTTTTGTTCAAAATGAAGACTCAATCACTTTTTATGAGCGAGTTTAGGCGAGACAATGCATCAAGGCTTAAGAGTTGCGCCGTTGAGTCGAACTCTAAGCCTCACGTCGACAACATGGCTCATTCTCAGAAACCGCAAGGTTCACAATGATATGCTTAGAAGAGCAACTTGGCCTCTAGCTATGAGCACGACATCATGAGCCACAGAAAGCATGATGTGAAGCATCTGACGTTTCCAGGCTTGTCCAGGATATACCCATTAACGACTTTAATGTTGCAACAGCCACATGTGCTTTTTCCATGTTAGAGCAGCTACTTAGTAGTCATTATTAATAGCAAAGACCAAGTCTTAGTATCTTTATTATTCCAAAGTTTGGCATCAACCAAGAATCGATTTGACTCAAAGCAACCCATTCATTCCCCTGGTCGTCAAATGCATTCGGAGTTCGGACAAGCATCCAGGGACCCCGGCACTTGAGAAGCCCGCCCCGAACACCCACCGGGTTGACGGGCCCCAGCATCCAATGATGACAGTGAATTTTAGCGGCGAGGCTGCCCCAGTGCCACTAAATCTCCCATGACAATAGTGGCGGTGGCTGTCATAATTGGCTGCTTTTCATCCCAAGACAGTGGACAACGTCACTCCAGGGACCTCCTTGCGGCAGCCTTGGGACTTGAGGTGTCTCAACCACGGGCACCAAGAGGTCATCCGGGCTCCTCATCATCAACGACGACGCCGTTTCGCCACAGTCCGGGGCTCTTCTTTAACATTCCATACTTCTATCCTCTTCCTCCATATCACAAAGAGCCTTCTGGTCATCTTTATCGCCTTTGCGATACGTCTTACTTGCATACGTAGCTCTTGTCTGCCTTGTGCCCACGCTTCCGAACTGCAACAAAGACGTTGAGGCTAACCACCTCTCTAGGCGGGCGTTGTGCTACTTTCTGTCTGCCTGGCTAATCGTTATCTTCCGGCCGAAATCTTTCTATATAGACCAGAGTCGAGAATGCGAATTTGATCCATACACAACCAAGAAACGAAAGCTGTCCCAGCGATGGACTACTCAAGACTGCGGGCCGCCGCTATGCGGGATGGCGAGGACGAAGAAGCCGTTACTGTCGATACCCGAGCCCTGATCGACAAGGTTCTGGCGAGATACTCTGGAGAATGGACGACATTGCGAGAACTGATCCAGAACGCCGCCGATGCCCAAGCAAAGACCGTGAGCGTCAAGTGGGAGACGCTTCCTTCGACATCAGTACCTCTACCCAGCACCTCGAACCGATCCGACCTCCTGAAGCACGTCCTATCAAACCATACCCTCCGTCGACTCGTTGTGCAGAATGATGGCCAACCTTTTACCAAGACCGACTGGGGAAGACTAAAGCGAATCGCCGAAGGAAATCCGGACGAGACAAAGATTGGTGCTTTCGGTGTCGGTTTCTACAGTGTCTTTGCGGACTGCGAGGAGCCATTCGTCAGCTCCGGCAGCGAGGCCATGGCATTCTACTGGAAGGGGAATGCTCTATTCACGAAAAAGTCTCAGCTACCAGCAGATCAATCAACCCATCATACTACCTTTGTCCTGGACTATCGAAATACCACGACGCCTCTACCGAATCTACTCTCCGTCAGTCAGTTTCTGGCGACGAGTCTGACATTTGTAGCACTGGAGCAGATCGAGTTCTGGATCGATGACTACCAGATCATGGCCCTCAAGAAGAAGTCATCCCCAAGCGTGGAACTACCCCTACCGCGAGACCTCGAAGCAAGGACAAAAGATGGCCTTATGAAGGTTGTGAGCGTGGATAGAACCAGCACGCAGATTGATGCGTCATACATGGCTGCTATCGGCTGGAAACCACAGGCTGCGGCGACCACTACGAAATCTACAGATTCCTACGGCGCCACAGAAGCGCCCTCGCTGAGATCCTTCTTTGCGAGACTTACATCAACTGCGTCACAGGCTGGGCTTAGGTCCAAGGCGCAGAATGAGGAGAATGCAGCACAGGCAACAATCTCTGAGGATGTGACCAAGCTTTCGACGTCAACCATCTTCCTCCGGGCGACTTCTGCAAACATTCGGACCAATGTACAGGCCTCCTTTGCATCTGAACTGGAACGAGCTACAAAGAAACCCCCGCCAAAAACTACAAAGATTGGCATTCTGACTTCGTCTTATGATGAAGCTCAAGCTTCTCAAGATGCGGCGTCTTCTGGGGCACTTGGAAAGGCTACAGATGTCTTTGCATCTGTACTTCCAAGCAAAAAGCCAGGTGGACGTATCTTTATCGGTTTTCCCACCATGCAAACCACCGGAGCCGGACTGCACATTTCAGCTCCGTCAGTTATTCCAACTGTAGAGAGAGAGGCTATCGATTTAAACGCTCGATGGGTGAGGACGTGGAACGTCGAGATCCTTCGAGCTGCAGGAATCATCACCCGACTGGCATTTGCCAACGAAATGAGTGATCTTCGCAGTCGAATCAAGCAGGCCATGGACAAGGAGACCAAGTTCTCTCCGGCTGTCATTGCCAAATTCATGCCCGAGGCTCTACATATTCTCAAGACATTCACATTCGGCGACTCAACGCCGAGTGGGCAGGTCGGCCAGATTATCGAGGAGGCGTTCTGGATCTGCTTTAGAAAGGCTTCGATCGAGACCTACTCAAGTCGGGGTGTTCTGCAGACCGCAGATGTTCGCATTGCCTCGGAAGAGATGAGCAAATTCGTCGACAGCATCCCGGTGATCCCTAAGGAGATGGTGGATGTTCCTTTTGTCAAGAAACTCATCGACTTCGGTCTCATTTCGCACATCACTGTTACCGATGTGAAGAAGGAGTTGGAGACCAAAGCCATGAACAAAGTGCAGCTGATAAACTTCATCAGCTGGGCTGGCAAAAGGAGCTTCAGTGGTGAACTTGATCCTGGCAGCCGGGATGCCCTCCTGGAAGTCGCCGTGGGTACAATGAGTGATGATGGCGAGCAGGGCGAGATCATCGCCCTGGGAAGCATCAAAAACCATCTCATTGCCAACAGGATTCCCACAAGTTTGCCCATTCCACCGACCACCATCCCTCACGCACTCACAGCCAACTCTAGTTCTTCAGAGTTGCAAGCTCTCGGATGGGAACCGTTAGAGATTCTACCTTGGCTGAGATTCCTTCTAGAGACTGGTGCTGCCAGGTCTGAAGACGAGAGTCTAACGAAATCGCCCAAGTTCGCTGTTCAGGTCTTGACTGTGCTTGCCAAGAACTTTGAGAACTCAACTGCGACTGCAAGGACTACTATTGTCTCACTGCTTCAAGCCAACACGGTGGTGCCCACCAAACAAGGCATGAGGAAGCCCACCGAGTCCTTCTTCCCCTCTGTCAAGCTTTTCGATGACCTACCCATCATCCAGGGCTGTGAGAAGATCAAGGAGAAATTCTTGGTGGTTATTGGTGTCCGGAAGACAGTCGATCTTGAGACCATCTTTACGAGACTACTCAACGCTTCGAATGAGACGGGAGAACAGAAGTGGAGTCATGTTGAGCTCATCAAGTATTTGGCTTCAGTTCGGGACGATATCCCAGCTCAGGACTTGATCAAGCTGCGACAGACGCGCTTTTGTCCAGCTGAAGCTGGGCCAAAGGGTATGGAGCCTACCAAGGGGTCAGAGACACGATACAAGGTGTCGGAACTCTTTGAGCCTAAGGACTCGCTCCGTGCTTTGCAACTGCCTATCCTACAGTGGCCTGGCCCTCCTGGAAGCTATCGTCCAAGTAGCCAGGAGGCCAGATTCCTCAACTCACTAGGACTACGACCTCATCCTTCAGTTCCCGAACTTGTTGAGATGATGGCGGGTAAGGATGAGGCCTTGCGAGTTTCTGCTATGACCTACTTCCTTGCCAATCATCAAATCAATGGATACGCATCTTTCCACCTTGGCGACAGCACGAAGGCGATCATGCCTCTAGAAGGCAGCACCCGTCTTGTCCCGCCTTCACAGTGCTTTTACAATCCACGAGCATCAATCCTTGGGTTCAACGTCTTGAGGAAAGACCTGCACGACCACGCCATCGTAAGTCTACGATCAGAATCCGAATGAAGCATCAACTAACTTTGGTAGAAATTCGGTGTGGCCAGGGATCCGCCCATGGTAGAGTGTACGAATCGCCTGTTGGCCTCGCCCCCTGAGGATCACAAGAAGGCCGTTGTTCTCTTCAGCTACTTTGCATCTCGAATCACGGAGCTGGGTGAAAACAACATTGCCAAGTTGCGAAATGCCCCTATTGTCCCGATTGCTCGGACGTCGCGGTCAAATGAGAAATCAGTCTCCAAGATGGCTCACGTCAGTCCCTCCCGCGTCTATCTGGGAACTTCGTCCACGTACGGCGACATCTTTGACTTTGTCAATTTCAGCCCCGAGGCAAATGCGTTCCTGTTCCAGTGTGGTGCCAAGAGTGAGCCTACCAAGCTGGAGGTTGCACATATGGCGTGCACGGAACCGGCTCGCCTCCTTGGTGTTCTCCAGAGCTCAGAGAAGTACCTTGACCTCCTCAAGTCTCTAGCAGATGCTTCACCGATGCTTCAGCGCGATAGAGAGCTCTGGAGAAAGATGCGGGCAGCTCCTTTCCTCCTTGCGTACAAAGAGCTGGCAGCCCCCAAGGGCAAGTCGGACGACTTGGAAGATGAAGATGAACCCATCAGGCAGTATCAGCTTGCTTCTGCTAGCCAGATTGTCATTCTCGACGACATCATCAGCTATCGACTCTTCAAGGACAGGCTCATCTGTGCGCCGGAAGAGGACGCCCTCGAAGTCTTCTATCTTTCTCTTGGAGCTCAGAAGCTGAGTAGCATCGTTCAGGAGGACATTAAAATTGGACCACACAGCGACAGGCAAAAGACGGCTATGAGCCTCCGTAAGCATGTCATTGAGAGATCCAAGATCTTCCTCTTTGAGTACGCAAACTACCGACGCGACATCATCAAACATGACGCAAAGTGGCTAGACAAGAATCTCACCGTCGAGATTGTTCGTTCAGTTGCGCTGAGAAGGACCCTCAAGGGGCACACTCAAACTCACACGGAAAAGCGCTCAGCTGCGAGCAACAGAACCAGTAATGGCTGGGTTCTGTATGTGGCTGACGAGGCGAAGCCGGACATGTATCAGGTTGGACAAGCCATCTGCCAGATGCTCCTGAACCGACCGAATCAGCAAGCATACCTCTTCTTTGAGCCGTTCCTTACTCTGGATCTCTATGGTCTGAGAGCTCGTGGATACAATGTCGACCGAATCCTACGAGCCAAGGCTGCCGAGGCGAGAATTGCCGAGGAAGAAAGGCGAAAGGCACTAGAAGAGGAGCAACGCCAAATCCAGGAGAGAGAGCAACAGTGGAGCTCTAAGGGAGCAGAGGCGACTGCGGCTGCGGCTGCGCGCGAGGCTACGAGGGTGCCAGAGCCCCTTGGCCCAATGATGCCAGGTTCCTGGGATCAGCCAGAGGACACGAAGTCTTCTCAGAACCAGCAAGCGAGAAAGGGTAGAGGACTATTCTCCAACTTGACTCGTCGACTGGGCTTCGATACTGCTGAGCAGAATGACGAGGGCTCACATCAGCAGTTAGACAAGTTCTTGGACAAGCCCAAGGAAGGCGAGTCTTCTGGCAGCGGCGCGGCTGATACAGGCAAGCGGCCGCAGGACGAGGGGAGAGTGACAAGCCCTGCTGTTGTGCAACAGAATCTGCTCAATGCTGTCAAGTCTACCCGAGCGTACGGATCTAATAGTGTCTTCTCGGAGCCTCAGGTCAACCAAGTCAAGGAGCAGGCGACGTACTGTGACAAGACGCCCGCGCAGAACATCACGTTCATAGCTGAGACCGCCAACGGCATGAAGGTCTTTGTTTCCAGGGATCTTAAGGAACCTAGCGAGTTCCTGGCGAAGCACATCCAGAACGTCAACATCTTCTCTAGCCTCCTGACCGAGGTCGGCAACGTCTACTCGCTGTCGCCTAAGGTTCTGCATATATTCTACGACGAGAAGGGTGGCACTATCGCCTTCAACTCGGGAGGCAGCATCTTTTGCAATTTTAGATTCTTCCTTCAGCTGCACGCCGCGCAGATCGAGACCAAGGCTGGACAGGCCAAGGCAGAGGTGGCGACGTGGTGGTGGGTGGTTTTGGCTCACGAGCTGGCTCACAATCTCGTGACGGTTCACAACGCAGAACACAGCTACTACACGTAAGTTGAATCGTTCCTGATCCGAGGACAAGTGCTAACAGCATCAGTGAATCCTTTATTCAGCAGTACATCCCCAAGATGATTGCCAAGACGGCGCAGTGGACGACCAATTCAGGGGTAGAGCCGTCTCGACGGTATTTAGAGAACTCGACGCCCTCTGCAGCACCGCCACCTTACCCAGGAGGAGCAGAGAGGAGCTTGCTAGACTGAGTGGTTTGATTGCATAGCAGGGAGTTTGCATTGGGCGTTTTGAGCTACAGCGTGTTGGCCTCGATTGCAGATTTCATCATTGTGATGGTTATGACTACATATAGAGTCTAGATTCTTGTAGAGAAAGAGACGGACTATTCTTCACTCTAATTACATACTTTTCTTCTGGTCATTTTTGAATTGTGCGTGTTTGAACCTGGTTCACCCTATGTGCTTGGGTTGGAGGAGAGCCATAAGGTTGAGACTGGAAATCAACAGGAGGTAGAGAGGGTGATTCATTCACAACCTCACCACAAATTTAGAAAATATGTGTCCCATACATAATACGAACAGAATCATTGAACACCAACCATCTATTCAAAATATTATCAAAATCCAACAGGAAGAAGTAGGCCTTAAAACGTCCAAGAGTGCAGGGTAGACAAAACTGAGCGGGACATTGACCTCACGTGACCACAACCGTGACCAATCAACTCGGCTGCAATTGAGCTTGAGCCGACGCATCTTCAAGATCACGACCTCACCCTCTATCTCGGCAGAGCCGCAAACCGCCACGACCACCCGCCCACGACCCCTCGTAGCCGGACGAGACCCCGAGAAACCCGTTCTACACCCCAAGTTCGACTACCCGACGGTCAATTGCCCACCATGGTGCACCGCATCGCCTTCTGGAGCACCTTCGGTACGTCCTGAACCTGCGTCAATATGCCCGATCGGACCGAGGAGCCAATGCTTCCTCGCTGCAACTAGAAATTGGAAGAGAAAAACACCGGAGAGCGTACAGCTAACCCGATTACAAGGCCTCGCCGTGCGCTTCTGGCAGGTCGGCATCGAGATGCGACCCTTCTTCAACAAGTCCTCCCTCTGGGCCTACCCCGTGTACGCCCTCGGCGGCGCCAGCTTCGGATACTGGCTCCAGGGCGTCGACGACCGGCAGACCGAGACCCTGAGCGAGCGCAAGGCTATCCTCCTCGAGAAGCGGGCGCGCAAGGCCCAGCGGGACGCGGAGCAGGCGGAGGCTTGATTTGGGAAACCGAAAAAGGGAAAGAAAGGCAAAGATATGGACAAAGTGTTTGTCTAGAGAAGACGGACGATGAGAGGATTATCTGTATATTTGCGATACTGGGAAATAGAAGCGTCGAAATGGGACGTTGGGATTCAAGCACAAGATGGGACTCTGCGTGAGGTCATGATATGATGGGATTGAGCCCTGAATGCACTCAAATTCCTCATCGGGTTACAATCACTGGCTTTTGATATGAATGCTGATTTACAGCTTGTCATGCACATGAGTTGCACTCTTGCGGGTTTCTCTAGGTAATCATTGACTGCCACTTCAAACAAAGCTAAGACGCCGCTTCATCTAATACCAGGCTTCAATCCCATTTTGTTTTACTCGATTTGGAAAAATCCTACAGCTCCTCTAGTTTTCTTAGAATGGCCGGCACAGAAGTCGCCGATGAATTGCCCAGCTCCGTCACCACCACCGAGATGTACTTGTCCCGGGTGGTGTCGAACAGCAGGCGGAAGCCCACGTCGGTGCACCGCTCAGGGTCGATCTCGTTGTAGGTGAGTGAGTCGATTGAGACTCGCTCGGTGAAGTTGATGGTCTCGCATAGGGCGACGACGCGGACGCCTAGATCTGTTGCGGCGGTTGCAATGTCGGCAGAACCTGCGCGGGCATACATGGCACCGTTGCTGAAGATGGCCTCGGCGGCCAGGAGGACCTGAGTGGCCTCAGAGAGGTGAGTGCGTAGGGCGCCGAGGTCGGAGGAGTAGGCGACCTGGATACCAGCTGCTGCGAGCCTCTTTGCGAGGTGAATACCGACACGCTCGTAGGGGTCGTCAACAAGAATGACACGGAAGTCCTTCTTTCCAGTGAGACGGGCCCGAAGCAGGGTGCGCTCAACGAGGTTGTGGTGAGCGTAGGTGAGAATGACGTCTCCGTCGGCGATCATATCGGCGGCGGTCTTGACGATGACATAGTCGGCGAGGGCGATGCGCTCGCGGATGAAGTTGTCGATGGACTCGCAGAGGAGCTTCTTGGCATCCAGGTCGGGCAGGTCAATGTCGACCTTGCTGATCTGGAGCTTGAGCCATCGGATGGCGTTGCCCATGGAGAAGCACATGGGGCGGCATGCTGTGAGGTATTCGATCTGGGGGTTGAGGACGTGCGAGGTGAAGTGGCGCGAAAAGGTTGAGCCGTGGGGGGTTGTGTAAGACTCGATGACCTGGGGATGGTTAGAATCTGATCAGAAGTGCAGAGGCAGTGTGGCATACCTTCTGGAAGGCTAGTAGAGTCGCCTCGAGTCGAGTGATGCTATCACTGATGGCAAAGGCACTCATGTGCTCTCCGAGAACCAGCACCGCGGGGTTGACGTCCTTGTCAGCGTGCGTCATGTCTATCCGTCGTGCCATAGACAGATGGCTGAAGCAGTCTGGTATCGTGGGCTTCGTATCCTTGACCACGGCCGTCGTCGTGGCCGGTCGCAGAGGGAGCTTAGCACCACTGCCGCCATGCTGCCCATCCTGCTTGGGCTTCCCTTTGCTGCCCTTGCCCTCAGAGGAGCCCGCCTGAGAATGTCCGCCCTGAGGGGGACCTTGGGGAGCCTGCGAGGCCTTGGCCTGGGCCCTCCTGGCGGCCTTTTCCTCCTTGGCCTTCTTCTTGAGCTCGGCGTTGGTGAGCTTCTTCTCGCCGGGGGCGGCTGGCTGCTGGTCCTTGCCTTGGCCCTTGGCCTGCTCCTTCTTGTCCTTCTTGTCCGTCACCTGCGGCGCGGGGGCCGGCCCGCCAGCTTCAGTGGCCATGGGGGTTGCTGGAGAAGTTGCGACTAGTGGGTTGTGATGTCGAGGGAATGTGGTTGCTCGAGGCGGGGCAACTCGGTGTGGTAGAGATTCAGCGCCGTGCGCGTCGACGATGGCAGTAGCAGGTCCCGATAACAGAGGCGTATGATCTCTTAAGACTGTAGTTAAGGATTCTGGAAAAAAAAAATTGGCCGTAGAAAGCGATCTCGCGGCGTCGTTGGGTGTGATTTTCTGCGGGAGTCGTGAGAGTTGACGCTTTGAGTCACTCGAAAATAATGGTCCCCGGCCAGGATTGAATGGAGAAATGCCCCGCGCTAGCAGAGACGTGGGTGGCAGAGCCTCACCAGGAGCCAAAGCCCCATGTCACTTTGAATGGGAGACGACGAGAGATGGATTTCTTTATGAGATAGGTCTTGAATCAGATATGGTTGTATTTACAGTTCATATGAGCTTTCTTGCCCGTCACAAGCCATTGTTTGCTGCATCTCGCCGTTGGATCCGGTCGCACAGCTTCGTGGCAGGCAGCGAAGGCAGAACAATGACATTGAACTTGGAGCGAAGAAGCGCTCGCAATGGCATGGATAGACAGACGAGGAAGGTCGAGGTTATCAAGGCAAGACGTCATATTGTCTGTGAGATGGAGAGCGGCTCGAGGTTGATGAGACCTGGGAGGACGCGAGATGGGCTAGATCCGAAGGGCATTTGCTTTCGAACGGATGAAGCATAACGCCGATCTTCAGGGCATCATATCTCTCGTGTATTCCTCCACGGCAACATCTCGACGTGCCAGCATCATTCCGACAGCATACTGCTTGCCACGATGCGACTCTCCATCGCTTCAAAACAAACTTCCTTCTTCACGGCCATCCGTCAAGGATGGCACGCAATGAAAGAAAAATCTCCCACAGGGAAAGAAGAGCTCCAAAAATTCCCTCACCAGGCGAACCCAATGAGGAGCGGTCAGTGTATAGTTTTCAACTAGCAAAATTCCTCTCTCAGCTTATCGCTTCACGGAGAAGGAAAACGCCCTTGCACTTGGATGAAGAAGAAAGGAAAAAAAGAAGACTGAAATGGCGGGAGGGAAGGCCGCGTTATATAGAGAATCTGGACCACATGCGCACGGGCCACTTGGGCAGATTACCTAAGGCACCAAGGCAGGAACGCGAGTGAATTGATTGGGGGGCTGGGGCTCAGCCGCGGCCAGGCACCAGCGGAGCCCCACCTCCCCACTCCCAGCCTCCTCAGCGCAGATTGCCTTTCCACGAGCAGCAAATCTACGAAGCACGGCCGAAGGTACACAGATGTTCTCTTGTTTTATGCTATAGGTACTTAGTATATTTCATTGAGTTGGCGTCCAAAATTCCTGTAAATATGTCTATCAGATACAGTTCCTCTTGACCATTCTTCCTAACTGCAGTGCCCTGAAAAACTGGCTGGGAATCTAGGCGAAATCTCCATTGCTCGGAAATTCGATACCCACCAAACCCACTGCCAAACCCACACAGGCAGCCAGACAAATTCCAGCCGCAACAGGCAGAGGCAGGCAGAGCGGCATGGGAAAGTCACGGGCCGGGCACGGGCACCACAGAGCAACTTTAACTGCAGGCAGGCACACGACAGTGAAATGAGCCGCTTACTGAGCCACCTTCTCGGAGAACCAACGTGAGCGGGCTACCTTTTACAGCACGTCAGACACAGTTCTCTTAAGCATCAGAATTAATTCTCCCTTGCATGAAATTCTAACATTTCGATAATGAAAAAGTTCGCAGAGTCACAAAATGCTTCACATTTGCTTTTTCCACAATGAACCTAGTGAGCCTGGTCGCTCTTTCTACTGGCTTGAGTCACGCCTAGCCACAGGGAGTCGATCGCTGCGATACCGCTATCGCAGCTCGTGAACCTTACAGACCCCAGCCAAAAACCTCCGCTCTCAACCAGCAACACCAGGGACGAGATCGAGCATCAGGCGCCATGAAGAGGTTCACTCGTGCATACTCGTCGGCGACGACTACTCTTGGGGCAGCTCCCATTCCTGCCTCCAAGATCAAGTACATTCCCACCACGGGCACGTACCCAAAGGGCTTCATTGCCTCCGGTGTCTTTGTCGGCGTCAAGCCCGGCAATACCTCCAAGCCCGACCTCGCCATCATCTCCTCGGACCGTCCCTGCGCTGCTGCCGGTGTCTTCACAAAGAACAAGTTCCAGGCCGCACCTGTGACTTTTAGCCGCAAGCTTCTTCAGCAGAAGAAGAATGCCGGCCTTCGCAGCGTCGTCATTAACTCGGGCAACGCCAACGCCGTTACCGGCACCGGAGGTCTTGAAGATGCTACCAATATGGCCCGCACCACCGACCAGAGGGTTGGTGATGAGGACTCTACGCTCGTCATGAGCACCGGAGTCATTGGTCAGAGGTCTGTTTTCTCAATTGAGTCCAATGAGACATCAATTGCTGACTCTGTCCTAGGCTGCCTATCCAAAAGATTGTTGACCACATCCCCATGGCGTATCACAAGGCTGGTGACTCCCACAGCCACTGGCTGAACTGTGCAAAGGCTATCTGCACCACCGACACTTTCCCCAAGCTCATGTCCCGAACTTTCGAGCTGCCATCCTCACCGGGTGTCGAGTACCGCATCGCTGGTCTGACCAAGGGTGCGGGCATGATTGCCCCTAACATGGCCACCCTCCTCACTGTCCTGGCCACCGATGCTCCCATTGCTCCTGCTGTCATGCCCAATGTGCTTCGACACGCTGTGGACCGCTCATTTAACGCTATTACTATTGACGGTGACAGCTCTACCAATGACACGGTTGCTCTTCTGGCCAACGGTGCTGCCGGTGGCAAGGAGATTGCTTCTGAGCAGTCCCCTGACTTTGAGGCTTTCCAGGGTCTTCTGACCGAGTTCTCGGCCGACCTGGCCAAGTACATTGTTCGGGATGGTGAGGGTGCTACCAAGTTTGTCACCATCCGTGTCGTCGACAGTGCATCTGAGGAGGCGGCCCGCCAGGTTGCTCGCTCCATTGCCACCTCTCCCCTCGTGAAGACGGCTCTGTACGGCAAGGATGCCAACTGGGGTCGCATTCTGTGCGCCGCTGGTTATGCCTTGATCTCTCCTCCTGGACAGCCTATTAACGATGTTCCCGAGATTGTCCCTGAGCGCACCAACGTCTCTTTCGTCCCCACTGACGGCTCAACCGAGCTGAAGCTCCTGGTGGATGGTGAGCCTGAGCAGGTCAACGAGGAGCGGGCGAGCGAAATCCTGGCTATGGAGGACCTTGAGATCCTTGTCCGACTGGGCACCGGTGACAAGTCGGCTGTGCACTGGACCTGTGATTTCAGCCACGACTATGTGACTATCAACGGTGACTACCGAACTTAGTTGATGGAAATGGGTTAAAAGATGGAAGAATTTGAATGATGAATAGACTTGATGATGCGCCACGAGTTACTGCCATCTTATTCGATATTTGCTATACGTGAGCTGCCATACATGGACCTCTGGGCAGTTGAAGCCATCGTGCATATTCCAATTTGACATTTCTTGGATCCTATAACACCCCATTGTCTAAATCTAAACAAACTGATTGCCCCAAACTCCTAAACCGTTCCCATCTTTTTAAGCACTCAAGGTACCCTTGGTGCTGGGCACCTCGCCCTCCTTGCCCGGTATCCTGGTGATAGCAGCCTTGATAGCCAGAGCCAAAGCCTTGAAGGCACTCTCGGCACGGTGGTGATCGTTGTCACCGTGGAGGCAGTGGACGTGCAACGTGACACGGGCACCCTGAGCGAAGCTCTGCATGCAGTGAGGGACCATTTCGGTGCTGAGCTGGCCGAGGAACTCGCGCTTCAGGCCAAGGTCGACGACGCTGTAGGGACGGTTGGAGAGGTCGACGACGGCGCGGGAGAGGGCCTCGTCGAGAGGAGCGTAGGCATAGCCGAAGCGGGCAAGACCGGTAGGGGTACCGAGGGCCTGGGCAAAGGCGTAGCCAAGGGCAATGCAGACATCCTCGGCGGTGTGGTGGTCATCAACTACAGAGACAAAGTCAATCAGTCATCTGGCCGGTGACGGAGATGGTTTATCAACGTACTGTGAAGGTCGCCCTTGCAGTTTATGGCCAGACTCCAGCCAGAGTGCTTGGCCAGAGCGTGGAGCATGTGGTCGAGGAAGCCAATTCCAGTGTTGATGGCAATCTTTTGCGACTTGCTGGCCTGGGAGGCATGGCTGTCACCATCGTCGAGAAGACGGGAGTCGGTGTCCGGAGGAAAGCTGCCGCCGTCTAGGTTGAGGGCGAGCTGGATCTTGGTCTCGTTGGTGTCGCGGGCGAGAGCGGCCCAACGGGTAGGCTGAGGGGAGGCCATCTTGAAAGTCAATTGGGGGTGAATGAGGGAGATGTTGACGGTAGGTACGTAGTAGATGAATGTAAAAGTCGAGGGCTCCTGTATCGGCGAGTGCCAAATTGACGGCCTCTGATACGTCCCCCCCGCCGCCACTTGATCTTTTTTTTTCTGGTTCGCAGCGAGGGGCTGTCGCTGTTGCCACTGGAAGCTACCCCGCTACGGTCAAGACAAGCCCGCTGTGGCTTAGTGGGTTCCGCCTGGAGACCCTTAACGCGCTTAGCTGGCGCGTGCCGACGGTGTGGTTGTTGACTTTTGGTGGGATGTCTGTGTTGACGACATTCTCAAAACAAACGACGATCAAACGAACCGCAACCCACGACGTTTGGCCACAAATACCGGCGCATCTATCGACTGCTCAATGATATCGAGGAACTAAACCAGGGATGGAAAAGTTTCTGAGGGAGTGGCGGCAGGATGCCCTCAACAAGGCGCAATACGAGTCGGCCATCTTTATCGGCGACAAGCTGCTTGCATTGACCAGTCTGTCGACTCCGGCTCTTGTTGATGAAGGATACTGACAAGTCTCGTGTCTTATAGACGACGACACTGACGCCTTTTGGCTCGCGCAAGTTCACTTTGCGACAGGCAACTACACACGCGCCCAGGCATTCCTCTCCAGCCAGGACCTCATCTCCCGAAACCCATCATGTCGATACCTCGCCGGCCACTGCCTCATCAAGCAGTCCCGTTTCGACGAAGCCCTCGCCGTCCTGGGCGACCGCAACCCGACACACCTCATCTCTAACGGCGCTAGCAACAAGCGCAAGACGCAGCCTCGCCAAGGGCGACGCCGCGACGACGCCGCGGACGAGGAGGCTGCGAACCGGCGGTATGAGGCCGCCATGTGCTTTCTGCGTGGCATCTGCTATGCCAAGCAGAATGCATTTGACCGCGCCAAGGAGTGCTACAAGGATGCTGTCCGTATAGATGTGCAGTGCTTCGAGGCGTTTCAGCAGCTCATGGGCAACTCGCTGTTGTCACCCGACGAGGAGTGGCAGTTCCTCGAGAGCCTCGACTTTGACTCGATCCATGTGTCTGGGGATGTGTCATCGTCTCAGGAGGCTGCTGATTTTACAAAGATGCTGTATACTACACGACTGTCCAAGTACCGGAACCCTGCAGCGTTTGAGACGGCCTACGACTCCCTCTCAACGCATTATCACCTGGCATCGAACCCTGACCTACAGCTTGCACGGGCAGACCTCCTCTACACGCAATGCCGGTACCGCGATGCGTTGACCATCACGAATTCGATTCTACAGGAGGACAAGTACAACTTTAGCGTGTATCCGGTGCATCTCGCCTGTCTATTTGAGCTCCGGGAGAAGAACCTGCTGTTCCTCATCTCGCACAACCTGGCCGACAACCACCCCGAGGAGCCATGCTCGTGGCTCGCAGTCGGCATTTACTACTTTTCCATCGACAAGATCCCTGAGGCACGACGGTATTTTAGCAAAGCCAGCATGATGGATGCTCATTTTGGGCCTGCGTGGATCGGCTTCGCGCATACGTTTGCGGCAGAAGGCGAGCACGACCAGGCAATATCGGCCTACTCTACGGCGGCGAGATTGTTCATGGGCACTCATCTACCTCAGGTGTTTTTGGGGATGCAGAATCACGCTCTCAACAATATGACACTGGCTGAGGAGTTTCTCAAGACGGCGTACGGACTGTGCAAGACGGATCCGCTACTACTAAATGAGATGGGCGTTGTCAAATACCACCAGGACAAACCCAAGGAGGCGGCGCAGTACTTCTCCGCAGCACTTAAGATCGCTGAGGATATAGACAGCGAGCCCTCGGCGTGGTTAGCAGCGCGGACGAACTTGGGACATGCATTCCGACGATTACGACATTTTAACCGAGCGCTGATCGAGTTTGACGAGGTGTTGAGGCAGGGAGGAAAGGATGCGGCTATCTTTAGTGCCAAGGGTCTCATCCTGATGGAGCAGAACAAGCCCGAGGAGGCGGTGGTGGTGCTGCATGAGGCGCTGGCGATAAGCCCTCAGGACAGTATCGCGACGGAACTGCTCAACAAGGCACTCGAAGAGACGGCGCTCCTTGACGGAGCTGCCGAGTCTGAAGCAGAGGACCTGGCCGAATTTGAGCACGCACTCGGACAACGCAAGATGGAAGCGTCGGTCAAAGTCAATGGGCGGAGAGGCGGTGGAAGGGGGATGATGGACAAAGGCAAAGGGAGGGTGAGGAGATCAAGGAGGATGACGGTGTTGGAGGATGAAGAAGATGAGGTTGCAAAGGGAGACAGCATGATGGACATGAGTGACGACGAGTAACAAAGCCATCGAGAGAATGATCATGGGCTGGGTTTGTTATTGGGATAGGATAGGCGTTGGGGAGGGCATTCATGGGATTGATGCAGCATTCACGTCAAAAAGGTACATGAAGAAGGCATGGATAATTGTAAATACAGTAGAACCGACAATTGAGCGGAACAACCATGATGATCAAGCACGGAGGAAATCACTAATCAGCCACGCACTCGGTGATGCGAATCCTTGGTGTTTTGGACAGAAGCCCCACAAATCCTGCCTCGCACTCGCGTCCCGAACCCCACTTGCCGTGGAAGCTCGGGTCGTCGGGTGGGGTAACCCGGCGTGTTAATCCCTCCGGGACCAATCGGGGTCTGCTTATTAAACCCCGTGAAGCCATCGCTCGGTCTTGGGAAGGTGCCCGAGGGGTGGGTTGTATTACCGGGGGAAGGTAGGGCTGAGTGAGAGAAGAGAGAGGGTGGCTTGAGGATATGACGCGGTTTGGAGGATGAGGTTATAAGGAAGGAAGTGGCCTGTTTCTTTTGATGCTTTGAACAACATCTTATCAGGAGTACACAGACAATCACATCACGTTATAAAACATCAAACATCATACTCTACACCTGGGATAGCATCTCACCACTTGAACAAAACATCCACCGATCATCATGTCGCGCTACTTTCCCCACGCTCCCTACGCGGAGGATCAGTCTCTATCCCACACCATCCTTACATCGCACGTAATCGTGCGAACCATCACACTAAGCACCATCGTCGCTGCTGGCATCACAACAACACGGCAACTCATCCCCGCGTTCCGACCCAAGGCCACAGCGCTCGCCTTCACTCCACGGCTGATCCGGTCCGCATCGACGGGCACGGTGGTGGCCCTGGGTCTCGGGGCGCTCATGACGCTGGGCCGTATGCACGGCCGTGAGGAGATTGAGTGGCAGGATCGTAGCTGGAGGCTTTTGGAGAATAAGGGACAGCTGGAGACGGATGACTGGACTGCGGTAGGCGCTGGTGTAGGTGCTGTGCTCGGCGCTCAGGCAGCTAAAGGTTTGGGATGGAGAGGCGCTGTTGGAGGCTTGGGCCTGGGAACCGTGGGAGGTATGCTTGGATACATGGGATGGAGATACGGGGTGAACGGGGGCAAGTTTCCCAAGGACAAGGATGAGCTATGAGAGATTGTGTTCGAGATTCAGAATGATCATGACTCTTCTTTGTAGTATACCCCTAATGCAACTCCTATCTAGTTTATATGTCGAGGAACTACAACTTGGCTCTCACTCCTCCCTGCCTCTTGACAACATCTTCAATCTTCTGGAACTGATAGAAAAAGTCTAGACTCTGAGGGTTCAACAATGTCCCGCTTGGCTTGATTGTATGTCCCGAGATGATTTGCTTGACGGGCAGCTCAACCTTTTTGCCGTTGACCGTGACCTATCATCGTTAGTTATCAGCCCAAGGGAGGAGACTAAGATACTCACCGGAATCTCGGGCACTTCAAAGATGTACTTTGGAACATGCCTCTTTGTCAACTCCTTTGCGATCCTCTCTCGGATCTTCTTGTCCAAGTCGGCATCAAACTTGACACCTTCTCTCATAAGCAAGAACAAGACCACGCTCTCGTCATGGTCCTCGGGTCTTCTCTGTCCTACGCAGAGACTCTCTGCAACCTCCTTTGCAAACCCTCCCTCGAGAACAGCGTAAATATCTGCACTGCCGAACCTAATACCACTGGGGTTTAGGACGCCGTCTGACCTGCCGAGAATGTGAATATGCCCCGTCACGGGATGCACAGCTGCAAAGTCGCCCTGTGACCAAACGCCTGGGAAGCGAGAGAAGTAGGCCGACGTGTACTTCTCTCCCGGAGCCGGGTTTGTGTCGTTCCAAAGGAAGAGGGGGATGTTGGGGAAGGCCCCGGTGCCAACCAGATCACCAGGTTCTCCGTCTGCGACAGCGGTGATGGGCTTGCTGGGGTCCGGGGAGGATGGGTAGATGGCCATGGGAGTACCGAGGCACCGTCCTGGACAACCGCCAGCGTAGATGGGCGTCAGAGGGTTCTCTATGACGAAGCAAGCTGCCTGTAAGAGCAGAAATGTTAGATGTCATCCAAGCCAAAGAATGCAGAGAAACTCACAATATCAGTTCCCCCTGAAAAGTTGGCCAGCTTGACACTTTTCGGAAACGCCCCGTCATAGAACCACTCAAAGACTTGCTCCTTCAGCACCATACCCGTGCTCCCAACCCATTTTAAGCTGCTCAAGTCTGTTTCTTTCTGAGGTACGATGCCAGCTTTCATGAGCTCGCCTAGCCATCGCGGGCTGATCCCGAGATGCGTGACGCGCTGCTCTTTCACCACACGGAGCAGAATCGATCGATCTGGTACGAATGGCGAGCCGTCATAGAATACTGTGCGTCCGCCAAAGGCGAGTCTTGCCACGCTGGCAAGGTACATGATCCAGCCGGTTGTGGTGTACTGTAGTCCAACATCTTCGGGGGTGACTTCTCGGTGGAGGACGGCCTCTTTGCCAACAGAGATAAGAAGGGGTCCAACACCGTGGACAATGGCCTTGGGTGTTCCTGTAGTTCCAGAAGAGTAGTAAATGACCATGGGATCCTGGAAGCCGACTCTTTCGATTGGGGGAGGTGTTGACGCAGAAGACAGAAACGTCTCGAGACGTTCAGTCTGCGGAATCTTCGACGTGTCGTTGGGGACGTCGAAGCGCTGGACAACAACGATGCTCTCAAATGAAGGGCACTGTTTCATTCCTTCAACCATGCCGGAGATCTTGTCTCGCAGATCAATGACTTTACCGTTATACAAGGCCCCATCGTCGAAAAAGACAAACTGCGAACATGTTAGTTCGTGGTATTGCTTCATCAAGATTCTTACTCACCTTGGGATCGATCTGCACCGTCCTCTGTAGAAGTCCTCCAACACCCATATCGGTCGAGCTGCTACTAAACACGCACCCAAGCCACGTCGTAGCCAGAAAGATGACCGCCGTCTCAATGGAGTGCGCACCAACCATGACGATACGGTCTCCCTTCTTGACGCCTCTCTGCCTCATAGCACTCGCCGTCGTGGCAACTCTCTGCCGCAACTCTCCCCAGGTGACATTATTGATAGAAGAGTTGCCCTCGCGTACCTCGGTGATGGCGATAGTGTCGTCTTCTTTGTGGAGGGTAGAGTGATCTCCCGGAGCACCACCTTGGGGACGTGTCCAGAGGAGGTTCTCTGCAAAATTGAGGCGGATACCAGGAAACCAAGCCGGTAACTTGGTGATGGGGATAGACTCATCGACGACATAAGTATAAGAACCTTCATGGATCCAATTCTGAGACTCCCAAAGCTGAGCATAAAAGTCACTGCGTTTAGCACAGGACCACTCATACAGTTCGTCAAAGGTCCAAGTTGATGTTAGCAGAGGAACTATCACTATTCACCTCGACACACCTTGAGATTGAGCCCATGTAGTCTATTGGCCTCTTGCATAAACGCCCACATGGCGGTGCTCTTGGGATCGGGATGCTCCCAAACCTTTCTGGGCACTCTGTTGAGATCCATTGTGTATACTCTTCGACAGTTGATGATCAAAAACAGTAAAAGACAAGAGACAAGATTGTCGACCGAGACTTTGAGAAACAATGACAACTCACAGCCGGGCCCTTGTTATACAACATAGGACTAGGCTCTCTTGTACGTCCCGAGGTAAACCGTGTCCGACTGCGGTCCACGGTGCGGGGTTCAAGCCATTCCCCAGACTTTCGCTTCATCATGAGTGTGTTGCTCTGAATGGGGGTGTCTCACTTGCTGATCCTGTGGCGCCGTCATGCACCACGAGCCGAGGCTTGTGGGCCTGCTTGTTTGTTTTGCTCTCAACGTCTTGTTATTGGTTTCTGAGGTGGACGAAGCCATCATCAACTTGTACAGAGTCTGTAATAGACCTAACAAACAAAGGTCGATCAATTAATGACATTAAATGTCATGGTCTGATAATAGAGTATACATCAAGAGAAAATAGTCTTGGCCGTTTCCTGGCCGTGTCTTTTCGTGGCCCATATCCGCCATCCGTAGCATACACTCACTTGCATACATCTTCCTTCTTCCTTGCACCTAAACGCCTTGCTCAAACACAAACTGCCAGCCCCAGAATCTCCTTCTTTCTTTCATCTCCCCTTCAATAAAAGTACGCCTGTCTCTGTCTCTCACAGGTACGGCATCCACAACGCATCGCACTGTGCCAAGTTCATCGGATTGACAGCCTTGGCGATAGCGTCAATCACCGTCTGGTTCGCTGGCAGGTTTCCAACGGGGCTGTGAGCCAAGCTGATCGCCCTCTTGACGATCGAATCGCTGTTGAGTTGCACAGAGTCTCGCAGTTGAGTCTCGGTGATGACTCCGTTTCTGTGGCTGCCTGTAAACCAGAACAGCATCTCATCACGCACCAGCAGTGTCAAGGCGTGCTCCAGTTCGTACTCGGGCTCCGTCAAGCACCGCGCGATCGCCATCAGCGAGCAGGCAAAGATGCCTTCGGTCGCCAGAGGTCCCATCAGTGTCTGAAGATTGGGCGTGAGTCGGAACGGCACCGGCTCTGGGTTATGGAAGAAGGGTTTGGATGCGCTCATATAGGACATCATCTCAGAACCCCAGACCTTACCCGTCGCCCTGGAAATGTTGATCTTCTGTGGGTAACGGTTGTGCATGTACATGATGTACGTGATAAACGTCAACGCCGCAAGCTGGTACGAGAACTGTCGTCGGAACAGCCAGAACTCTGCAAACTGTGGGAACACCTTCTGGAAGTACTCGAGCGCCACCGTCGACGGCACCCACTTCTCCTGGATAGCGTTGAACACCTCTAAGCGAGCTGTTGCTGCCTGCTCAGGCTTGTTCTGTTGCAAGTTAGCTTTCATTCTCGCTCGCTGTACTCTTGAGTAACTTACCGAGCTCTTGCTCTCTAGTGCACCCCGGAGCTTTTCCATAGTGAACAGCACGGGGTCATCCTTCGACATGCCCATGTTGCGGCAGTGATCCTCGTACACTCCCTGTAGGGTCGTGTAGGATGTGTCCTCCTGCACAAGTCTTATGTGTGGCGCGAAGGGAACCATGATGGGGATCGTGAACTGCAGATCGCGTCGTCGGGACTCCTTCTTGCGACCCAGCGTCTGGTTGAGCGACCGGAAGAGCTGCAGAATACGCTCTTCTCGTCGGCAGTGACGGGCCGCGGGATGCTGAATAGCCCACTTGTGAATGCTTCCGTCATGTCCACGCATCTTGATACGGCGATACGACGCGCTGATAGAACGAACGAGATCGACATTGGGCAGGAACCGCTCGATTCGGATGAAGTCCTGGTTCTTGTCCTTGTGCTGCAAATACTGTCCAGGAATCTCGACCTCGTCAAACTTCTGGTACCGGAATTCGCTGAGGTGAGGAGAGAAGTTCTCAAGCGAGGCACGCGGGACTCGGTGATCCAGCTTCTCCTCAAACTTGTTTCGCCAGCGGCGCAGCTTGTAGATGTACTCGTACATAGTGGGTTTGACGTCGACAAAGTCGGCCTCGAACGACTTCTTGATGTGACTAGGCAGAATTGTTTCCGCAAAGCGAGTGATATTGACCTCAGTTGCAGAGGGCAGCTTGACATTCTTGGCAAATGAAGGCGGCGTTCGACTGACGTAGGCGAGAGCATCGTTGAGCAACGCGACGATGAGTCTGTAGGCGTCTTCATCCGGAGGACACTTAAAGTTCTTTTGGATTTGATCCACCATAGTCTCCATCGAGAGCGCCAGAAGAGGGAATGCCGTCTTGAGCACAGACATGACCTCTTCAGTGTACTCCCACGGCGGCTTCTTGCCAGCCTGGCCCTGCTGGGGCTGAGGCTTTTGCTGCGCCTTTGAGGGATCTTGTCCGTTGGTTGCTGGCGCCGGAGTACCATTCGCGTTTCCGCTGGCTTCGTTGGCCTCGGCCTTAACTGGAGTGCCATCCGCCGCGTTCGCTGTGCTTGGCCGGGATGATGCAGATCCAGGCCGAGGAGGTTCCAGTTTTGTCAATGAAGGTGAGGCGCTCGCCTTTCCGGTAGACGCCACTGACTGCGCTCGCTGCCGTGCCGCTCTCTCCTTGGCCTCCTGGTTGCGTTTGATAACAAGCAGATCCTCGCGGTTCGTTCGAAGCTGGAAGTACAACGCTTGAGGATAGGACTTAGCAATCTTCAAGAGAAGCTGGAACACGCGAGGAGCCTCCTTGTGACCGAGGCCAGTGATGAGCTGCTGGATGAACGTGATCCAGTACCATACTGGAGTATCACCCTTGAAGTCGTCGAAGCCCATGGCAATCGTGCCCTTGGCGTCGTCCAAGCTCAGGAGCCAGAGAATTCTTGCCAGAAGCTTTCGAGACTTAGCATTCTTGTAGCTGCCGGCAGCCTGCAGGTACGACGTAAGCGCCTGTCGGGCTGCGTTAAGGTCGGTGGGATCCTCCTTGAACTTGCGATCGTTGAAGTAGCCCCATTCAGCCCAAGCCTTGGCTGCGCCGATATCGAAGTACAAAGCTGTGCCGTATGCGGAGTCTGCCTCTTCCTTCTGCTTAAGCTTCTCCAAGAACATGCCCTTCAGTGTGTAGAACTCGGCTTTCTGTTGTGGACTGAAGTAGTTGAGGTTCGTATTGTTAATAACATCCAGTCCACTCGTCAGCTCGTCGGGGTTCTCGTAGTGACACTTGGCCTGCTCTCGCAACTTAAGGAAAGCTTCCTGAATCTCAATGTTGGGCAGCGTGTAGATGCGGCTAAGCTGGCTGATGCAGACTTCTGGCAGGCTGTGTTTGCGTGCAACATGGGCGAAGCGGTTGATGATCCAGGCAGTCTCATGGTAGCCGCGGTAGGCAAACGAGGACGCCCCACCCGCATTCTGCTGACCCTGTTGAGGAAGCAGCTGCAGGTATGTCTGGTTGATGAGGCTGAAGATGTGCTGTCTCCACGTTACTAGATCTTGCCAAGCCGTGATATCATCCCACACGTTGGGGAGTCGATCACGCCAAGCACCGAGAAGCAGTTTGAGCTCGCCAGACTTGACATCCAGGTTCGTCTGGTTGGTATTGGCAAGGCTTTGACAGATGACGCTGGCGTCATGTAGCTCGACCAGTTGTTGGAAGTTCTGGAGAAGTGGGATATGGGCGTTTGTCAGTCGCACAGGCAGCTGATGCCACTTGCGGATCGATAGCTGAATAGCCTCGTCACAAACACGAGAAAAGTCGCCCTGTGTTTCCTGCTGGTTGTGGTACTTGAGGAGCGACATGAACGCCTGGAAGAAGGCTCGGCGAGGGGTTGGAGCGTCCATGACACCCTTGATGATGTTGTCCAGAGCCTCTCTGTGTTGTTCTTCCTGCCACATGTCCGTGTTTCGCCAGGCACATTCGAGGAGAAGATCCTGGAAATTCTCATGCTTGGCAAAGTCTTGGAGAATCTCCCACTGCTGTAGCTTCTGCGCGCAAAGAACCCAGTGATCCTCCCAGAGCATGTACTCAGCTTGCGAGAATGGAATGACGCCGGTTCTGGCCTTGATCTGTGCATTCTCGTATAGCTTCTGGGCCTTATCCCACATGCCATTCTGTTCATAAGACAGTGCTGCGTTGGTCTCAACAAACTGGCAGCGTCGTCGCCAGGTGCCATAGAACAGATCGTCCTCTTGAAGAGAAGCGTAAAGCTCGACAAGCGCATCGAGGTTGCTCTCGCGGACCGTGGTAGATTCAACTTGCGGCTTGATGGCGGCATTCTCAAGCTGCACCAGAGCCGTGTACCACGCGTCGTAGGTCTTAGCTTCAAACTTGAGCACGTGGGGAGGAATCTTGCACTCGGGCCAGGTCTTGGCAGCGCCGTCAAGGAGTGACTGAACGACGTTGGGGCGCTTGTCGATCTGGCGGCTGTGGTAATCCTTAGTGAGCAAAGCCACGATGCCACGCTCGAGGTCAACTCTCTCGTCCTTAGCAGTGGCGGACCAGTAGATGGGGAAGAGAGTCACCCATAAGTTGTGAGCGAGCTGTGGGTCGACGTGCTGGAGCTGCATCAAAGGCTCGATGACATCTCGAACCTTGACATCACCGATTTCCGACATGAAGCGTCGATGAGTGGCCATGAAAGCCTCAAACTTGTCATCAATCATGACCGTCGGCTCCCTGGCCTCCATCTCCTTGGTGCAGATGGTGAGAAGACGAGAGATAGGCAGAGTCTTGAAGTCGCCTTGGTCCAGTTGGATGTTGGCGTTCATCTCCACAGCGCCAAGCAGTAATTGAGTAGCTTGTGCGAGCCAATACGAGTCAGCAAGAGTCTCCCAGTTCTGCGATGTCAGGACATAAGAGAGACGTGCACTGGCAGACTTGGACAAGCTCTTGTCAAAGATGGCCATGAAGCGATTGCGCATCTCGACATCAGTCGCCCTGGTACCAATGAGGAACGCGTGCTCCATCCGCACCGTGAGCTCTGTACGAGTGATCTTGGGGTCCTCGTAGATGCGGATGACGAGATCCAAGAACTGAGACAACATTGTAGGATCCTGTCGGTGCTCAAACGAAAGCATCTTATGCAGAACAGCCGTCTTCTCCTTAAGAGTCGGCCATGTTCCTTCGGACCTGAACACCCACCCTTCGACCATGTTGAGAATTTCTTTGCACAGCTCAATGTGCATCGACTTCTCCACCAATGTTGCAAGGACGCTAAGGAAGGGTCGACGGTTGTCCCCGAGCACCTCCATTCGCAGCGCTACAACTTGGATCTCCTTGATCATGAGCTTGGTCTGGATGTCGAGGTCGTAGGCTGACATCTCGCCAGTGGGCGTGTTAGGGTCCTGGTTCCTGTTGTTGACTCCATTGGTTTGGTTCTGGATGGCATTGTAGTGCTGGACATGTTCTCGTGCATGCTTTCCTTGAAGAGCCTTCATCAGAGACATGATGTGCTGGTCGATGACGGTCGGCTTTCGGTTGCCAAGAGACCATAGAATGTTGACACCAGATGTGTAGTTGTTGCTGTTCATCGCCTCGGTAGCAAGCTGGGAGAGGTACGCGACGATCTCTGACGTCTGAGTTTCTGCTTCGCCATCGGCATCCGCGTCGTCCATAGGCGTATCATCAGGGACAGAGTCCAGTATACGCTTGATGATTGACCGCAGCTCGCGATCATCATCCAACTTCTTGTCAGAAAAGTGCAAGCAATCCTGGATCTCAGGGTTCTCTGACTTGAGGCACTTCTCCAAAATCTTCTGAACAGTCGACATATTCTTCTGGATCCAATCATCTGACTTGGAGTTGAGAACAATGCGAACCACCTGAAGCGTGTTGATGATGTTTGTCAGGAACTTTTCGTCATACTTCTCCTTGTCAGATGGATCAGCATTGAGGATTGTCTGCGTCTTGTCGCTGGCCAAAATGACCTGAGTGACATTGGGGAACAAGTCGAGGTCAAGGTCACCCCAATACTGAGGCTGCACCAAGTTGTGAAGCAGCGTCATGGCCTTCTTGCAGAGGTCCGTCAAGGCTAGTGGAACGGGGGGGATGGAAGACGCGGTTTGATCTCGAGGTTTGGCTGAAGGAAGTTCATAGCGTTCGTTCAGCTGAGCGATGAATTCGACGAGATACTTGATCATCTTCAAGCGGTAGGGGGGAGGAATCTGGTACTCAACTCGCTCCGCATGGCGAGCCATGGGTGAAGAAGTATTCGATTGCTCAGTCTCGAACTTTCTCTTCTTCGCGTTCGGCGATTCAGAGAGAGATCTTGTCTGAAGCAGCGGAGACTTCTTTCCTTCAACCCGCCATTCCTCCCAAGTCCAGATCAGCCACATCATATTGAGACAGAGTCGTTTGCTCTCGTGGGATGCGTTCTGGGGAGTTGCGAGCTTGCGCAACGATGAGATCATCGGAACAATGTACTTGTCACGGGCAGCGTAAAAGAGCTCGGGGTGTTTAACAAGGAAGTGGAAGATGCTTGTCATCTGTTGAGCATTCTGTCCTTCGTCTGCGAGAACCCGACGAGGTGCAACAGCCCAGAAAGCGTTTCGCTCGCTTGGGCCAGTTCCACATCGCTTGGGCAACACAGGTGCAATCAACTCCAGTGCTTGTGTCACCAGTGCGCGTCCCTCATTCTGGTTGGCCTTGAGGAGTGAAAGGTAGACCTGTGTGACAATCTTGGGGGGCGTCTCGTAGTGGGCAATAAAGTACCCAATGACGACGTACGCGGCGTGCTTGTTGATCACATCGTCAAGTCGGATGAATGTCCAGCCAAACTTGATAATGTCTTTTCGCGCTTCTTGAAGCGTCGTGTGATAGTACTTGACCAACATTGCTGAGAGCTGCAACACCTCGTAGCGGGTAAAGTCAATGCCAGGCTGGGCTTGATCATCCATGGTCATTTCTGGATGAACCTTCCAGATCTTGCTGCTCACAGACTCGATCACAGTTCTGTCCATGAGCCTGGGGCTCTTGTTCTGATCCAGTTGGTTCCAGCGGCGCTTCACATCCATGGCCACGATTGGGTTGACAATGTAGTGCAGCAGGAAGTGCTTCATCTTGTTTGATGCCGATTTGCCTGCGTAAACCTCCAGGCAGCGAAGGATGGTCGTCTTCCAAAAGTCGATGGCATCACTGCAGATTAGCTTCTCGTAAATGAACGAGAAGAGTTCCTGACTACTGCGAAGCTGATCAGAAGTCACAGACTCAACCAGACTAAAGAGAGCGTCCAGGTCCTTGGGGGCCCTTTCAAGTGATTTGACAAGAATTGTCATAAGCTGCTCTGCTGCTTGGAACGCGGGCAGGCGAAGGTGAGCGGGAAGGGTGTGCTGTCGAAGGTTTGTTTCCAGCTCCTTGCCAATGTTCTTAAGCCAGTCCAGATTCTCCTTCTTGTCCATCCACTTCTCAGAGCTGGGGAAATGACTGATAGACTCAAAGATGTGAATGGTGTTGACCATGGCGATGAACTTGGCCTCGTTGTTCTGGCTCATGATCTCATTGCAGCGGTTCATCAATCCCTCCACGTTCTCAACCGCCACTTCTCGCAGGGCATTGCTGTCGGCATGGCGAAGAACCTGAGCCAGGAATCGGCCATACTTGAGGTCGTCAAGCTTTCCGAGAAGATAGGCCCAGATTTCCTTGGGATACCGGTTGAGATACCTGTACATGGGCAGGCGGAATGGACTTTGCTGAGTTCTGCGAAGCTTGTCTTCCAAGCCGAGGAAGCAGTCGATCAAGCGCTCCTTGAATCCCTCAGCAAGTGCTGGCAGTAGATGAAAGATGTTCAAGATGGCGGTGATGACCTTCATCTGGGGATGTTGGTCGAAGAAAGTGAACGAAATCTGCTGCAGTGCGCTTGGTTCGACGATAGAATCGATCTGGTCAAGCAGACGGGCTCCAATCTCGACCTTGAAGTAACTTGTGAGCAACTTCAGTAGTCTAGACAAGTTGTCCAGTCCAGAGACACTAAGGCGTTTGGGATCCGAAAGGCTCTGAAGAACAGGACGCAACCCTCCCTGCAGCAGCTCCTTGGGCAGACGCCTGTCAACAGACAGAACCGACCTCAAGGCATCGTTCGCCGCTTGCAGGGTTGGCTTCGACTCAGAATACAAGCATTTGAAAAACACGCCAAGAATCTTAGTCTTGGTCGGGCTATTCGAAAACTCTTCAAAAGTCATTGCAGTCGTCAAGAGCTTGATGCACGAGACGCGAAGGTTGACGATGTTCTCGTGTGTACGGAACTCAGCGGGTTTGTTGGCCAGAGACTCGTCGCTTGCATCAGCCAGAGCCAAAGACTCCATCAAGAGACGGTTCAAGTTCTCGTCGAACGTCACCCAGTCGTTCTTCAGGCTCATGTGATAGTCCATGGCGTTAATATAGCCGATCTGGATTGCAAAAGGCAAGGCGCGCAGAGGCTTTGCGTAGATTGGCTGGAGGAACCTGTCCTTGTAAGGCTCGAGAAGTTCCCAGACTTCACATTTGGCCGCCTTTGCGATCAGTTCCAGGGATCGCTTAGCAGTTTCGCGAACATGCTTGTTCATGTGGGAAAGCTCGTTGTTAAATTGCAGGCAGATCTGAGCAAGCCGGGGTTGCTTGACCTGAGGATTGGGTGGCTGGCCCTGTGGTGGCACAATGGGGAGAGCATCTTCTTTGGTGATGTCCTTTGTGATGCGCTGCAAAAGCACCTCGAGGCTTGTCTGAGCCAGGCACCGAGTCTTCTCAGGAAGATCCTGTGGCATGTCCTTGATCACATACGTGAGCGCCCGAATGAATTCACTCTGCTTAGAGGAAATCCAAGCATCGCCAAGGTCAAGCTCTGTCAGAAGAAAGTTGATTCCCAGGCTACCGCCAGCCTTGGTAAACCATTCCTCTTCATAACAGCTGTGGCAGAAGGTGCTGCTGAGATGGCTGAAGAATGGGAGTTTGCCGACTTCGCTGTCTGATCCGAAGATGATGGCAGTGGACGTGTGCATCTCGCGGATGGCTCGTTGGCCAGCCTCACGCACATCAGGGTGGTCTGAAGCGAGGGACTCAACAATGGCATCCGACAGATTGCGAGTGTCGATATGCAATGGACCTTCGCCAGCATTGGGGTCGAAGGGGCTGAAATTCCGCTTGAGGTCCACAAGAGCCCGGCCGACCTCGATGATCGCAAAGTGCTTGCAGACGTTAAGCAGGAAAGCACTTGCTTCCTCCTTGAATTCGGGGATCGACTCAGCAAACATGACTGCCTTCAGAAGCTGCTTGACAGTCAAGTCTTCGCTCTCCTTCTTGGGAATAGACCGCTCGCGGTCCGAAATCTCAAATGTTGCAGAGTTAATGTCGTATTTGCGAGCGACCAGATCCTCGGCCTGCAGACGCAATAACCGTGGAAGATCGTCTGGAAGTTGGTCGAACCCGATGCGTAGCTTCAGTTGCGATTTGATCAAGTTGAGAGCCTGCTTCTTGTAGTATCCATCGTACTGTCGGTTCTGGTTGTTCTTAGTAGCCTTGGGAACTTCCATGAGTTTCTGGATAGCAAACTCGATGCCCATCTCAGCAGGGAAAGCTCTGTCCTTCTTGGAACCGAGAAGCCTCAGATCGAAGCTCGAAGGGTCGTCTGCGTACTCTCTGTAGGCAAGAGGAACGGCTCCAGTCATGAACTTGCGGTTTCTGCCGCCCAACTTCCCGAGGATTCTCATTGTCGTGTGAGCGTGGAAGTGGCTGTAGGGGTGTGGCTTGAGGTGGTCAAACAAGGCAGTCATGAGCTCATCGATCACAGGGGCCATGATGGGGTCGAGATAGTCAGCCGTAAGATTATCAACGCATAGCTCGAGAGTTCTCAAGCCTTGCCCAACAAGGTCTGTGCCGGCGCGCAACGCGACCACCAGCGGGCGCATCAAGAAGCTCAGATGAGGTAGCAGGTGGCTAAGGCGAGCCGGGACTGTAAGACAAAGCTCCACGTACAAATCGCGCTCGGCCGGCTTCCTGGCTGCCATGAGCAGATTGTTGAGCACATCCAACAACATCTCAAGGAGGGGAAGGATTTGCTTGTAGAGCTGCTCAAACTTGCCACCGCCGATGCTACGGAACAATGAGCGCAACAAGAGGAAGTAGTTCATGGGCTCTTCGGCCTTTGTCGACAGCTCGATCGACTTCGTGACGATATTGACGACGTGTGGCAAGAGAACCTGCTCGTTCTGGCTGGCAAACAGTGTCACCGCCATAAACGCCAACTTGAAGAGTCTCAACAAGATCGATGACTTCTTAACGTCGGCAGAGCCCACTTGGTCAATCCTTTCCATGAGAAACTGCAGAAGCATCCCGCAGAAACTAGGACTGGTAGCTTCACTGGCAAGGAAGAACTGGGGGATATGCAACAGCGCTGTATGTTCAAAGATCATGTCGTAAAGACGGGGAATCTCCTGCTGGAACACTTCGTGGAATGTTGCCGGGTCAATAGCGTGGAAGACGGTAGCAAAGGTCTCGAGCAGGTCCTTCTCTTCCTTGCTACACGAGACCATGTAGAAGTTAGCCATATACTCCACAGGAGACATGTACTGAGACTCGGCTGCAGGCTTCTCGATCTCGTAATATCTGAAAACATAGGCACCCTCCCGGAAGAGTTTGATGATGACCTTGACCTCCTCAGCAGTGAAGCCATAAGAAACATCCTGCCAATGAGCAGGGGCATTCTGTGGGTCAATAGGAGACCCAACATTGCATGTTCTGAGCTGATAGAAGGTGTTCTTAAGACCTGTCATTAGGTTCCTGAAGAGAAACTTGTTGTCGACAACCGGATCAGCGCCTCGATCACGCGGGTTTGAGGTCTTAATGGGCACTGCGGCAAAGATGTCCGTCTCGTCCCAGTCGGGAGGGTTGTTCTTGTCAGCCAGGTATGTCTCAGGCGTGCCAGCCTTCATCTGCTCTCGGTAGAGTGCCGAGAGTTTCACCGCATTGGGATATTGTCGATTCATGGCGGCAAACTTGTCGGCAATGGCGTTGAGAATCATGATGAGGTAGTGTCGTGCATCAACCTTGTTCGGAAGCTTCGCAATGCATTCTGCCATGTTGAGGAGGAGCTTGGCGCTCATGGTTTGAAAGCTCGTGCCCGGAAAGTTGTCCTGGAGATTCCTGGTATAGACCTCCACAGTCTTCTGAATCTGCTCTGGCTTGAGGGAGTCTCGAACATGGTGAATAAGATCCGCAAGCATGCTGTACGCCAACGGACGCATAGTCTCGTGGACAGTAAGGCCGTCGCCGGTGAGTGTCCGTTCGTCCAACAGTTCGTCGATTTTGGGAATGAAGATCTTGCGAAAGTTGTAGTTGATAATATGGCGGATCGCGACAATCAACTCCTTTCGTGTCCCAGACTTTTCCCTTGGGCAATCCTTCAGAAGTCGCAGCACAATGTCGGGCAAGCGGGGGAGGAAATCGTTCAGTTGCGAAGCATATTGGCGCAGCAGGTAAGCCAGGAAGCTCATAGTCTTAACCTGTGCCGTAATGAAATCTCCGAATGCTGCCCGGTTCTTGATCGCAGGGCTGACCCCAGTGTGAATCGTGCCCTTTGCGGCGGCATCCGCGTGGGCTTGTTGTTGGGCGGCTGCTTGCAGGCACAGCACATTCTGGATGAGGGGAACAAACTTCCTAACGTTCTGTGCCACTGTATTACGATAGACCTGGAATATCGATACGACGATGATAGGACATTCGGAGAGGACCTTGAAGGACTGCATGCCCTTCAGCAGAGGTCGGTTCTGCTGCTGGGGGTCGGCTCCGAGGTCGTTCACTGAAGCAACGGGCGAGCCGGGTCGTGGGGATTGGAAGTTCGTCTGCGAGCTGCCTGGGGTTGAGGGTGCGCCCGGTTGCGACGGCGCGTTGTGGGGAGCATTGTCGAGTTGTTCGCGTACCACCTTCTCCATCTGTTCGAAGAGTTCCTGGATCAACGAGAGGAAGAGCTGGACTTTGCCTTGCAGCACCTTGTGCTGGTGCCGCATGATGTCCGATGTGATTTTCACGCATAGCGTCGCATTTTCTTCATTATCTGTTCGTACAAGTTGCATCAACAAATCGACGGTTTCTTCGGCGAAGGGCTCGAACGGCTCGGGGGGGCTAGGCTGGGTAGGCAATCGGTGGAGGACTTCGAGGATGCAATTTCGGAGTTTCTAGCTACATGTTAGTAGCAACTCGATCGACAGGTGTGCTCGAACCGACCTGCTCCGGTGAGTTGCTCTGGAAAGTACATGGTCCTCGAAGAATGCCCATAAAGATGGGCATCAAGCGTTTCAAGAAGGGCGGGTAGATGGGACCGGTGGTGTAGTGATCCAAGCTGTCACGCAGCGTGGTTGCAGCTTCGAGCTTAAGCCTGACATCTAGAGCACAAGACAATCAGCAAAACCATGGTCACTGAGGGCATGCGACAGCGTGGGGGGGTGCAGCTTCGCGGGCGCTCGTACCTATGTCGGCAGCGCTCAGTCGCTTCACGACATCGTCAATAGTGGTGCCCGACATTGCTGCATTATCGGCGTCCACACGACGCGATGCGACCTTCCATGCGCAAGAGGGCGAGTTTGCTGGCTGCTGTCTGCTGGTGTCTGGGGTGTGAGCTTGGGAGCTCGTGGATCGCGAGGCTGTCGCGAAAGCTTGCGATGCGGCGCAAACACGGGTATCAATGAGGACAAAGGTCTAGAAAGAAAGGCTCGTGAGGTTTGCGTCCGTAAGTCGATGATATTTCGTGATTTTCGTGCGGGGTCCTTATTAAGAGGGTTGAAAGGTGAAGGTTAAGGTTGACACAGCCCGCAGAATGGTTGACTACATGAGGTCGCCTTCGCGTTGAAAATTACAGGAAGGTCCAATGCTGGGGGGTGCAGTCACCAATTCCACATGCGCTAAGCCCGCGATAAAGTTCGGCCGGCATTAGCGTCAGCTTCTGGGGCCAATCACGGACAGATTTGCTGCCGGGGAACCCAGGAGAAGGTGAGAAGAAGACATCAGTACAAATGTACTAACGTATCACGCACTGAGAAGGATACCAAAGGTATAGGGCTTGAATAAAAAACAATATGGGAGATGTTAATTCCAATACAATAAGTCTGAAATTATTTATTAATATTTCTTAATATTTTTTATGATTCCTCTTATTAGTAAACCCATCGCGTTTAAGAAGACTCAGATACATTTTCCGTTCTAGTGTCTCGTTTATTTTGTGGCCCACCTACAGGGGAGTTTACCCCGAGTTCGCCCTTTATCTTATCCTTATCTTATCTCCTTCTGCTCCTTGTTTGTTCTTCGCGTTGACTTCGATGACTGGCTCCCCTGATTGACAATCCGAGAGCTGACCGGGAAACAGCCATACCTTTGTCAAGTTTGTCGAGGTACCAACATTAAAACTTCATGAGCTCTTTGTACGATGAACGAGTAACAGCCTTGGCTTTATTCCACTTTAAGCAATTTTTGCCATATAGCTAATACGTAAATGGAAGTTTCCATGCAAGTGACTGTCCATGAGGTACGACTGCCCCACCAACTATGGAGGGGAGCCTACGTGCTGTTAGTGGGGATGATTGCATCCTCTCCAAGCAGCCTCCTACAAGCAATCACCACTTCACCTGGGAGATAACTCGGCGTCACCCTAAAAAATATATAAGGGCAGCTTGCAACGGGCATCTTCAACTTCCCGTCTCTTATCCTTCAACATCTCATCGCCAGAACTGAATCAGAGTATCTTCACACTGCAACACCATCACCTCTGCCCAACCATACTATCTGGGTCTTGATAACAGCCTCACCTCTCCAAATACATATCTGTCAACCATCTGACAAAATGAGTGGAGACAACACCGCCTTCTTCTACGGTAAGAAATCTTTCGTCAGTACAGGGTATGTGTGCGTACCATGCTAACCTAGTTCCTAGGCACACTGGTAGGTTGCACCCTCAACTCTTTGGGCTGTGAACATGCGGTTCCACAAGCAGGAGAGACTGACTAACCGCCGCAGATGGCCCCTGAGGTCTTCTTCAGTGTCTGCTACGGAGACAAGAATCCCCCCAAGGTCATCAAGGACCTGCACACATTCACTCCGGCCATCCTGGAGGGGTACTGCCGCCACCGAGTTCAGTTCGCCGACTATCCTGGTGTTATCGCGGAGAAGGGACACACCGTTCTCGGTATCTACGCTACTGGACTCACAGACGCCAACGTCCAGAAGCTCGACAACTTTGAGGGATCCGAGTACACCAAGACGGCCGTCCAGGTTAAGTTGATGAAGAAGGATGGAGACAAGACCAGCGAGGGTGAGCGCAAGGAGACCTCGGTCTACGTCTTTAACAATCCCTCGCACCTGGAGAAGGTCGAATGGGACTTTGAGGAGTTCCGAAAGGAGAAGATGCAGTTCTGGACCCGAGGCGGCTGGGCGTTCGATGCAGGCAAGTCTCTCATTCTCATTCGCAAGGCCACCTTTGCTGACGCCACTGGACCAGAGACGGCCGATCAGATTCCCGACAACTAATTTGGTCATGTTTCTGTAAGCGCCTGCCTAATGTCAGCGCCCGGCCGGGCATCTGGTTGCAGAAAACAATGCATTTTTGTGAGCTGGCGGTGAGGTCTGAGACGTCGGTACCGACAGTTTGGTAGACACGCTGGGATGGACCTGAGATAGAATTACGACAGCCCTACGAGTACGAGAATAGACAAAACATTCATTGCGACCAACAACGCAAGCGCCCGGAAATATCAAGGAGGAAGAAAGTCGATGAGTAACCAACAGACAACGCAGCTTTGTTGGTCTCGCCCCGCTAGAACATTGGTTCTGGTCCCAGCCTTTACCGAGCGGTTAACCTCTCCCAGCAGTCTGGAACAAACTTCATAACAAGTTTTTTGCTTTGCATGCTGTTGTCAACAAATTTGAACACCAGCAGACGACAGCTTACAACAGAATGGGCATGATCCCCAATCGGCCGGTCCCGAAAAGTAGCAAACTTACACGGCGCCATCAAGGCCGTAATCGTAACTTGGCGTATTCATCATGGCATGATGGTCCATGTCCCAGATTGCATTAACTCTTCCTGAAAGAAGCGTCGCAGATAATCCTTCAAAGGTGAAGGTAACATGGAATGTCTTGTGTAGAATGCAAAGTTGCAAACAGTAGACTAATCCATTAAGATTCAGCCAGGCTGCTCAATCTATATGCGAAATGGCTAACTCACCGTCGCTGTCGTACGAAGTGACCAAAACGGTTACAGGTGAGATCCCCCAGGCGGGTACAGAAAGTTTCACGACGCGTGGCTGTTATTGCCAGCCCTGTCAGTAGTGTTTGAAGTGAAGATCAAACAAGCCCGATCACCATCGTCCAGGGTCCTCAGGGTGGCTCCGCGCGTGGAGTCATGATGGAGATTGTTCTTTCATGCAGATTTTCAACCGCAGTTGTCGAAATTCTGAGCATGTTGAATCCCAAGATCCCTCAGGTGAGAGACGTCATCTCAGCGGATCGTCTCGACTCGAAGACCCCTGGGTCCCGGTCCTGGTCGTCGAGGTAGCGAAGAAATCGGCGAGTTTCGTCCGATTGTACCCCGGTCCGTCTCCAAGTTAAGTAGTGTTGGTCGTGTTGAAGAAGCCGCAGATGCTCGTGGTCACGAGGAAAGTGGCAACTTGAACGCGAGGCCTTTCGGGCGACTATAGCAGACCAGCTATTGGTGTCTTGATCAGAATGCATCAAAGCAAGAAATGTTTGCTGACAGCATCGCCAAGCTGGATCTGGCGTCACAACGTCTTTGCGATTGGATATCAGGATGCGCCCGAGGCATCCAGTGACTAGACGGCTCCTGCGTTCCTTACATCAGATGCCATAGGGCAAGACACGAGGGGCTGGGCATATCAGAGGAGGGCTGCAGAACGGGTTGCAGGCATTCAGACACTAAAAACCACCTATTGATGACTATTTTCAGGCGGTCTATCTCACCTCTGTCAGCCCGCCACGTCAGGAAAGTACGGAGCTCGGATGCCTCCGGGCGGCTATGGCCATACCTATCCAACCAACCAACTCCACTAAAACACCACCACCAACTCAGCCAAAACACCAAAACACCAAAACGCGAAACATCACGATCCTCCCTGCGGCAGAACGGCAGCCGAGACCATTGGGACTTTGGCTCCTGCAAATCACCGAACCCGTCCGAATGACACCCTCCACGTGTGATTGGCTTCATTGTAGAGCTCAGAGACACCAAGAAGAAGGGACGTCCATGAAACTAGCCCTGTTTCACTAGGTCTAGGAGGACAGGAAAACGAAGAAAAAACTCTCCGACTTGCAAACCCCCTTACCGCTGCGGAGTAACCGCCTAAAGGGGGAGGAGTGTCAGGAGACATTTTCAGTCTCAGACTGTTCTAGGGCCACGCGTGAAGGCTGTCAGGCTCGAGATCTACTGAACCCCTGATATGACGGCGATCTCTCAGGGGATTGGGCCACAGGCCTCAAGCTTGGCTTGTGATGGCAACAATAATGGCTCACTCGTTCGGAGCTGAGTCGTCAATAGTCCCAAGTCTCACCAAGGATGTCAGTCTAGAAGCCGTCAGGTGCTAGAGCACCTCCGTTGACACGGCCTGTGCCCGAACGCAAGCAAGTGTCCTCACCGCGCAGCATCTATCCATCTTTTCGGCAGTCGTCCCGTCTCACAGTCGACAAACGTTTGAGGCTTGGCAGAGTGGTGATGGCCGACTGGTTGTGGCTCGTCACCCGCTAATCCGTTTCGATACGATCGGCTGGTCCGACCCTTGCCGTCCAGCCTTGTATCCCTGTCATTTACCCCCTGATTGGCATCTGGCCCCGCCGACCAGGGTCGTATTCTTGGAATGGCTGGCGGGGGACGACGGACAGCCACCTCAGGGACAGCACGAACAATGCATTGACTTGTCGACGAGCCCGGATCACTGAGGCAAACGAGCAGCCCCTGAACGTCGAGATCTTTTGAGATTCTCCTCTGCGAGCTGCCGCAGGAGTCAGTGCTCTGAAAACCTCAAGGCAGGGGGATTCTGCCGGGGATGAGAGGCTCAGAGCCCAATGCCCAGAGCCCCATTACGCCGTCCCATGACGTTGGAGACGAGGGAGACCCGGTGGCCGCATGAGACCCCAACGTCCCCATTCTGTGGCGGACGTCCTCCCAGACTCTCGGTTCGACCTGGCCTGATTGGCGGCCGCCCGACTGGAGCGTGCCGAGAGGACTTCAGTCCACACCAACCACATGGCCTCTCAGTCATCGCTACACCGCACTCAGCTTCCTCGCCACTCATCGGCGGCCTACGCTAAGCTGACGGCATGAAGCAGCACTACGAATCATGTCTTCGTGTGGCTCAGAAATGCCAGGAACCCGTCTGCATGCGGCGCAGAGGCGCCTTGCAGCTGGACAAGGGGAGACGACGCTCAACACTCGCTTCTCACCTACTGCAAACTCTTTCTTTTTTGAGAAGAAACGATCCCTGGTAAACGCCTGAGTCGCTAGTCAGGGGCTCGAACGTCGTCTAGGCTCTGGGGTGCGTATAGGCCCAGTCCACTCACACTTTTGTTTGGTGACGGGATGGTTCTTGAAACGATGCCTCCAGCCTATCATGGGCACGGCACTGCAAATCTTCCTCTTGGCCACGACGCCCTAGCCCGTCCGGCGTGCTTCGAAACAGAACGGTTCAAGCGCATTGAGTCAACTGAGTGGCTGTGGACGAAGGAAACGTGCCGTTTCCATGCCGGCATGGGGGATGCAGTCCACCATGATCGGCTTCTGAGTTGCAGAGGCCCGCATCCGTCGGCACTGTCCTCCCGCTTGCGTCTCTCCTAGGAGCTCTGGTGTCCAGTCCTTCTCGTGAACTCTGGTCCATATAAGACGACCCCGTCACCGCACACAAGTTCCCTTTCTTCTCACCAACGACTTCAAAAGTCTTCAGTCAGTCCTTTCAAGTGAGATTGTCGCAACGACATTTCCATTCCTTCCTTTTCTCTTTCACAAAGGCTAGTCCTTTACTTTCATTCTCAACCACTCTCCCTCTTCACGTATTGCCTGGTGCATTACTATCCTTTGGTTAACGATACCACACGTCGAGCTACGACTCTTTGTCCTATACCCATACTCGACACTGTCTTGACGACAATCTCACGACTCTCAACTACGAATCTATCGTCTGGAACGTTTAGACTCACTCCCTCATTCAAAATGTTTGCGAAGACTTTCACTCTCGCCAGCCTGGCTTCCTTTGCCAGCGCTCACATGCTCATGAGCAACCCTGTCCCCTACGGCAAATCGAACTTGAACAATGGTCCCCTGCTTGCAGATGGCTCTGATTTCCCTTGTAAGCAGCGCACCGGTGTTTACGATGCTCAGGGTGCAAGCAATGTCTATGCCCAAGGCAGCACCCAGCAACTGTCCTTCACTGGCCAAGCTGTCCACGGCGGTGGTTCATGCCAAGTCTCGATCACTACCGACAAGAACCCCGACAAGAACTCGGTTTGGAAGGTCATCAAGTCCATTGAGGGAGGCTGCCCTGCAAAGGGTCAGGCCGGAAACATGGGCGACAACGCCGATGCTGAAGACCCCTACAAGTACGACTTTACCATCCCCAAGGAGCTGGCTGCCGGTGACTACACTCTTGCCTGGACCTGGTTCAACAAGGTTGGCAACCGTGAGATGTACATGAACTGTGCACCTCTCACCGTTACCGGTTCCGGTGGTTCCAAGGGTCACCTCGACTCTCTCCCTGACATGTTCGTTGCCAACATCGGTAACCAGTGTGAGGTTCTCGCCGATACCGACGTCCAGTTCCCCAACCCTGGAGAGGACGTCGACAAGTTCAACGGCGCCACTGACTCTTTCGCGGCGCCCAGCGGAGATGGTTGCAAGGCTGGTTCTGGTGGCAGCGCTCCCGCTCCTACCGGTGGCAACGACTCTCCAGCCTCTACCGGTGGCAATGACGCTCCCACTGCTACTGGTGGCTCCGGTGGTCAGCCAACTCAAGCGCCTCAGCCCACTCAGGCTCCTGAGAAGAGCGTTCCCGGTGGTGTTTTCATCACTGTCTCTCAGCCTGCTGCATCCCAGCCTGCCGCGTCTCAGCCTGCCATGTCTCAGCCTGCCATGTCTCAGCCCGCTATGTCCCAACCCGCCGCAGAGGAGCCCGCTGCCACCCAGGCTCCTCCTACAACTACTGCTGCCCCCGCTGCCCCTGGCTACGGATCCGGTGATGGCTCTGAGTCTGATAGTGGTTCTGGCTCCGGCGATGGTGCTGACTCTGGCTCTGGTTCTCCTAGCGGTGGTTTCGCCGCTGGAACTGCCTGCACCAACGAGGGTGAATGGAACTGTATTGGTGGCTCATCCTTCCAGCGCTGTGCCAGCGGTGCCTGGACTGCTACCCAAGCCCTCTCTGGTGGTGTGTCTTGCACACCAGGCCAGGCCGCTGACATTGGCCTCACTGCCAAGAGGGGCGAGAGTGCCATGCGCCGTGTCCGTCGCTTCCGTGGCTAAACGCATTTCTTACTACTAGGACTGGATTGGGGAACTTGGGATTGGGTAACGGATTTGGCTGGGCGTCTTGGAAGACACTTCTTTTTGGAAAACATTTCAATTTTGTAGATTTTACATTTGCGGCCACGCTTTAAGGGGCATGTACCTACCAACCATGAAAAAGACAAAGCATCAGATATTTTTATCCTACTCACATCTTCTCTTGTCGTGACTCTCTATTCGCAACTAAACTAGAAACTCGTAAGTAATCTAGAAAGACGGACATGTTTATCATCATGTCAACAAATTAGTATGGCTCTATTAGTTGTATGTCATATCTGAATCTCATGTAACCAAGTACATAGGTAAGCACTCTAGCTCTCCGAGTTTGACAGCGGCCTTATTTTCTATGCGAACAGGTCACAGCCAAGTGTCTGATCGTATTGGCTGCTCTTTAGTTTGAGGCTGCTTCCGAAACAAGCCCAAGAAACCGTTCCGAACCCCGAGGGATAACGGATTCACAGGAACAACGTGAGGATCTGCTTCAATTCCGATGTGCGCCTCCCCGTCGCTCCCTATGTATCTCCCGAAACTGATGGTGCGGGAGCTATGGCCTGGTGCGTCTCTATAGCCCGGAGCAGCGAGACGACTCGGGGCAATGTATGCGATGATGGAGCCAAGAGTTGTTGGCATGCGTGGCAGCACAAACGCCACAGCCTTGATGTAGAACAATAGGGCAGCAACCGTGTTCATGGCAAGCACCGTCATGGTAATGATGAAGGATGCCTGCTCCATGAAGATGCGGGTCTCCCTCGTATGCCGAATGGCGGTGATAGAGTTCTCCTTCTCGTTGCTCTCGAAGAGCTGTTCATTTAGGCCTAGCATAATGGCATAGACGCGGCGATATATATTAGACACAGCGGGTATCAATTCTTTTGTGTCTGGGACAGGCTTGCTTGGGTCAAGAGCGGCCCTTGATCCCGTCGTAACCATCAGCAGATGGTTCATCCAGTCTCTTGTGGTTGTATCGTTGTGCCATCGAGGATCCTCGTTCCATTGATGATTGACATTCTGGAATATCTTGTCGGTGTGAACTCCTGAGTCGGCGTACTTCAGGCTTGTTTCAAGGTCACTGGTTCTTTTGTAAGAGATAACGTGTCCTGATGAGTCGATCGTGACGTTGAACATCGCGGTCTTGAAGATGGGACGGCAGATCATGAAGCTGGCTTCGACGGTACCATTGACGTTCTCTGCAGCTGCATTGCGACCCCATCCCAGGGTCAAGGACCTGCCACAAGGCGCTGGTCCAAAAGTCCTGTCGACTGTTCGACTGTACTCGAGAGCCGAGACGCCAGTAGATCGATTGTTGCCTGCTTGACGCATTTCCGGACCGGCAAACCCAATAAAGTCATCCACGGTAGAACATTGGCTCTCATCCTTGATCTTCGTAGGATATCGGTCGATTTGCTCCTTGTAAATCGGCAACTTGATGGCGGACACGGCTGTGCAGTTGGCGTCGGCTCCAAAGCCTCTCGTGTTTACAGTGTAGACATCCTCGGTCCTGTTTCCGTCTGGGTTCTTGAACTTGTACCTCTGAAAGTAGTATTCCTGGGAGATCCAAGGTGGGAGGATGGTCCCAGACGAGATGTTGGCCATTGCCACGTACATGTGGTCTTGGTACTGATTCGTTGTAACGAGATTCTCGTTCAAGAATGAAAAGAAGTCAAAGACCGATGCATTGTCGAATCGGGGGGCAAAAGCCGGGACCATCGTTTCTGGGTAAGTTGCCGTCATCAAGTTTTCGTTGAAGAGAGAACCGAGACCAACGGCGAGGAGGTTCGCAAGAAGCGCCATGGCGCAAACCGTAACGAGCACGAAATGCTTTGACTTGATGGCCCTCAAGAACACGAGTTGAGGGGGAATGGAGGTGTAGGTCGTATCAATCGAAGTGGCGGCTTGGGTCTTCCCTTCCCAGAGGTCTTTGAAGGGTTGCAGGACACAAAGCAGGCGATTCAGGAGGACCCAGAATGGCTCGATGAGTGTCGCGAAGATGGTGGGGATATAATTCTCGAGAAGCTGTAAAACCTCAAAGTTCTCAGATGGTCGAATCAATCCTAATCAACCGTTAGCCAGGGTGAGGAAATACTCGCACAAGCAAACTTAACTAACCATTCAGCGAAGCCTCTTGTTGCTTCAAGTAGGAAATAAAAATCATGGCACCAATGAGAATCGCCACAAACACCATTCCCACCCATGTCTTGAGCACCAAAGGCCGGACAGGGTCGTAATAGCCTCTCCGTATGGTAGACTTTTCATCTGAATCAGTCTCCTGGAAGGCCGCGTTCATGACAACTTGAACACGCCCAGGGGGGGCGTCGGAGACAAGCCTGAACTCGTCTCCCTTGAATTCCTTAAGCAGCGCCTCATCGTCGGCATAGTCCATGGATCGAAATGCTCGCAAAAGCTCGGGGCTGTTTCCAAAGAAGTCGATGTATCGTGTGATCGAAGAAGGGTTAAGCGGCAACTTGCTATGTGCGCTTCGACAAAACCGCAGCACAACGGCTGTGAAAATCGCAACGACAACCAGTATGCATTCAACAGCCGTCGCGAATGTCCTGCTAACCAACACTCCAGCCATAAAGTACTCGATCGAGGCCGTTTTGTTGGAGAAATCGGTCGAGTTCATGAAGAGGCTTGTCATGGCGACCGAGAACAAGTACTGGTGGGCATCGTTGTACGCTTTGTGTAGCACCTCCGTGTGCACGTAATCGTCAGGTGGCAGATCTTTTCCTGCCAGAGCAAAGCCCACCATATTAGAAACCGGAAAGGTAAAGTTGGTGTAGTTAAGTCGAGGGTGTTGCTCAACAACTGCATTGAATGGGTAGTCTCTGACAATAGGCTTCTGTGCCATCCCGTTTGCGAGAAGGAACTCGAACGCTGTGGAGTTGAACTCTTTCTCCGAAAGAGATTCCCGCGGAGATAGTTCCTGTATCAAGGAGCTGTATGGTTCGAGGGACGGCGACTTTACCGTTGCGAGAACTTTCTGTTTGTAGTACTGTGGTTGACAGAACAGTGCCGTGATGTTGAAACTTGGGCTAGGATCCCAGTCAACGGGGACAGCCTTTGCCCAGATTGCCAGGAACTGGTGCGTTGAATTGGGAGTTCTCGGGCAGGTAGGGGTACCAAGCCAGAAATCCGAGTAAGGGCTAGTGTCGTAGCCAATGTATAGCATCTTACGCTTTGCCGTCACTCCGAATGTGACTGAAGCGTTGCAACCCTGGCCGTTGAGGAAGTTGAAGGCTTCGCTTGATCTTGGACCGCTTCTCTCAATCTCAGCAGGCCAGCAATTCAGCTCCGTCCACATCTTGGTCGTCACGGCCGTCACATTGGACTGAATTGTAACGTTGGTCTGGAGTTTGGCAATCTCTGGGCTCTTGTCTGCGTAAAAGGGAAGCAGAGCGTATTTCGATGTCGTAAAAGGGGGGAACTGCTGACCAAGCCATCCTATCGCGTATCCGGTGTTGAGAAACTCTGGATCCAGTACTGATACATGCTGCGAGACCGGAAGTAACTGTGATCTCGTTGCGATGGTTGTTGATTCCGTCTGCTTCACAATGCCCGTGCCGAGAAGAGCACTCTGCAAGGGAGTGAGCGCCCAAAAAACGATTACCATAGCTGTTCCGCCAAAGAAAACAGGCCAATGCTTGCTTCTGGCAGCCTTGAAGGGAACCAAGGCCACAAAATCATACTGATAATCCAGAAACAGCGAGTTCTCTGCCGTCGCCCCCTTCGGTTTCGATAACTCAAACCATGGTTGCATCCGCTTGACATCCAAATCGATCCAACTCCATATCATACTGTACAAAACAGCAATGATAGTCGGCACATACAAGTAACTAAACTTGGCATATCCCGGCAAATCATCCAGCGTCGGTGATAAAGCCAGTCCCCCCTGTGCAGCACTCCGCTGTGCTATCGTCTCGACGGCGGCGGCGAGGAGTAGCGTCAATGCGATGACAGCAAGAAGTATAGGCGTCGATAACGAGAGTGGTTTCCATCCTTTCGTCGAGTTCGAGTCTTGTTTAGAGGTGATAGCTTCGATCTTGGTGGTGACGGTCGACTTTTGTTGGAGTGGCAGTGGTGGTAGACACTTATCCTTATCCAGGGAATTAGGGTCGGAGGTGACAGCGACGTGGCTCTGCAGCTTGAGAGCTGCAGCCTCCCAGCTAGCCATTGCGAATTAGAGTTGTTACAAAGGAAAGGGGATACAAAGGAAACGAGTGGCCAGCCACCCAGGAGAGAGACAGAGACGAAGAAGTGTCAGACTACAATCGCGGGGGGGCGAGACGGACGTGTTAATACCATGGTCATGGCAGCCACTCAGTGGAGAATTCAGCCGTCTCGATTAAACAGCACCATCAATGCAAGCAAGCAAGCAAGCGGTAGACCGTCGAGTGAGATTTCGCCCAGCCTGCATCGCTAGTCTAGACTCCATCATGACGATGACTGGACCATTCCCAAATGCTCGGCAGCTTCCGATACGACGCAAACTCCTTTCCCTAAGCGCTGTCCCAGCCAATTCCATTGATTCTGTCTTGGATCTGCTGCTTAGAGGCTCAGTCTAGTCAAGACCTCATCCTAGCAAGCAAAACATGCCGGGACAACAAATCGTGCATAGCCGAGTTCCAGAAGCACGGTTCGGCCCCGCATGAGACCAAGGTCACGAAGGGAATCGGAACAAATCTACCGGTTCCAAGTCATTGGGTAACCCTGGGGGCCAACAAACAACGAAAACCCCAATATCAAAAAAAACACAAGGGTTGTCGTTGTTCCTCTTGTGTCTTGCTCAAGAAAGTTGGCGGCGGCTAATTCGACATTGCGGTTGGACGGGCGCTAGCCGCCGGCGCTTTTCCACTTTTGGACTCGTGTGGCGGGCTAGAGTAGAGATCTGCAAGGGGTAGATGTTGCATGGCGAGATTTGATTGGTTGACATGTGGAAGTTGTTGGTGATGTCGATACTGAAGTTGAGGTGACTTGGTCGAGGTGAAGACTGCGGTATCCCTTTCGAGAAGAGGTGAAAAGTTTAATCGAGGGTCTTAAATTTATAAATAAGTTTCTTACACCGCTATTGTCTTATTCTCTCTTCCCTACCATTCCATGTTGGTCGGGCATCAGATGTTAGTGTTGGCTATGGCAATCAATTCAAAGCTCCTACATGAATTTGAAAGGTCGTGTAACACGCCACGAACCCAGGATAGATTTTAAACCGACAAAAATTAAACCCTAAAAGCAGATATACTATTCTGACGGGCCTTTATGTGTTTGGTTCACATAAACCAGCGAGATCATCAGACGTCAAGTGTGACACCAACTACCCTAAACTGGCAACTCGGTCAACTCGACGATATCATGTTCTCCCATCACCAAGGAACAGGCCTCGAGCCTTGAACAAGTTCCAGATTATTGACTCATCACTCTGTTTGCCCACTCCTGCCCTGTCTCAGAATTGCACGAACCTCCCAAGGATCGTGCATCCATGCCTGTCACTGTCATGAGCCAACATCAACCTCAGCTCACTTTGTGTAACATGAAGAAACACCAACTGAACTGAAACGTGATTCTTATTCATACAATGATTAACGTCAATCCTATCTCTACAAGAGGATCATCAATTCAGCACAATAGCCCTGGCTGTTCCAGACCACCACCCACCCATGCCATCCTGCTTGCGAGACTAAATAAAGGGCTTCCATGATATAGTAGAAAGCCTGTATGCTGTTCTATGTGCTGCCATGCCTGAGTCAAAGGAGACACGGCTGGCGCGATAGAAGAAAAGGAAAATAGGTGCCTCTCCAAGAGGTCAACAACGGATTCTTGCGTGTTTCGCACGACGCCCTTAACGCCAAATTTGTGTGTACCATGTCAAGAGTCGCCTCTCCGTGGAGCCGTCGCAATAGTTGAAAATAAATAAAAAAGAGTCTCATGCAATCGTCGTCCCTGTATGCCAGTCCTCGGTGCTTTTCTCTCTGTTGCAAAAATGTGCTGCCCGATGCTCGGTGCTTAGATCTCGATCGTCTTCATCGAATCCTCCGCTACCTCGGGCTTCTTGCCGTTCACCTTGGGCGATGGCTCTTCCTCAATCTTGAGGAGGTCCGATTCTACCCGGGGCAGATTGGTACTGACTTTGGGTGCCTTGCCTTCGCCGCTTTGCCTTGGCGTCTCGACCTCGACGAGCTTCTCGGGCTCGATGTTTGCGCTGGCGAGCTCGGGAATTACTGTCTCCTCCGTGACTCTACTCAAGGGAGTTGCCTTTCCATAACCAGGTCGCATCGGACTTGCCAGGGGAGACGATCCGCTGAGGAGCTGCATAGACCTGCCACGACCCTCGCCATTCTCTCCACCGCTGGCGTACGGCGAAGAGGAGCGGGAGCCAAGCGGGGAGTTTGGCTTGGGTCCCATCGACCTTCGCTTCGAAGGGGCCCGTCGTCCATACTTCTGGTCCATTCTCCACCGCAGAATGCTGAAATACGAAGGCTCAACTCGTGCCTCCTTAAACTCTCGCAGCTTGAGCTCGTTTGTCTCCTCGTCCACATACCACTTGCCGCTGTTGAGATCGTCTGCAACAACAGCCAGGAATGCAGCCCATGAGCGGGCTACCACGTACTTGGTGTCGTAATCGCGGCCAAAGAGGATAATCTGACCCCACTGACCACCAGGACCGGGCGCAACATCGACAGCCAGGTTGTTGCCGCCCCAGTCACGCACCAGGGGAATCCAGCCGGCATGGGCATATGCCTTCTGGACGCTGTTGGGAGGAACCGAGTCCTGGCGAGAGATAAGGTCTTGTCGCCACACGCCAGGGTTGTTGCCAGCGGCAGCGCCTTGCCTCGAAGATGACGCCTCATTGCTTCCACCAAAAGCCTTTGACGGAGTGGCGGGTTTAGCGACTGATGTCTCGAGCAAGTATTGGTGGTTGACAGTCCTCCAGTTATCCCACTCCTGCACAATTTCCTCGCAATCAAGCAGCATGTGACTAAAAATGATTCCTGTTGGGTTTCCTCCTCGTTCTTGGCCATCGTGAATCATGAGAGAATCTCGGACGTCCTGGGGGAGTGAACAGTCGAGCTGGTGCTCCAAATCATTCAAATCGTTATTGGTGGCGCCTTCACAAAGCTGATCGTAAAGTTCGGGGTAGTTCTCATCAGCCCAAGCATCTATCCGCCTCCAGGAGTGAGCAACTGGGGGAGCGGGAGGGAGACCGTCGGAAAAGTTCTGCATCTGAACATCGCCTGGGCTCTGGACCTCGAAGCCGTCGCTTTGGCTTGCATTGCGCGCGCCGAGAGAGCGCAGGCCAGGGGAATAAGGGGTATTCGAGGGCGAACGGCCATCAGGCGGCAAGGGCGATGCTCGACCGGTATCGTCGGAGTAGGGTGATGTGATGTCGGCTCGGGAATCGGAGGCGGTGGCCACGCCAGTCATGATGCCATTCCTCCCGTTCTGGAGGGGGACATGGCGACCGGTTCGGTAGGGGGAATCGTATGTGGAATCTAGAATCGTTTAGTCTGTGGGCCTCACGGTAATGAGATGCATAATCAGGGCGCGCGTACGTCTGTCATAGCTGGTCATGGTATGCCAGAAACCACGGATGGTGGCACCGATGCTGTTTGATCGAGTGGTTAGCAACGGTCGACCTAGGCGACTGCGGATTGAAGGCATCCAGGGGGTTTAAGACTCACGAGTTGGCCATGATGGCGGCAGCAGGGGGCTCCGGGCCAGAAAGAGAGGCGGGAAAGGGTGGACAAGAGCCCTTTGCTGGGGAACCGCGGTCGTGAAGGGTAGAATAGGGGAAAAGTGGTTATGGCCGCGGTGGCCGCCGTCGCGATCACGGGGCGGGAGGGAGAAGGGTTCGGCAACGGAGTAGGCGATGCAGAGGAAGTCGGCGACGGGGTTTGGCGAAAAAGGTGATGTAGGTTTTGGAGGATTGACGCCGAAAAGTCCAAAAAGTCCGAAATCCAGGGGAACGAGCGAATGGAGCTCTGGAGAGGGAGAAAGGTGGCTGTTCCGCTCGGACGCGTGGGGTCGGTCTACTGCGGCGCCTCTCTCGGACGATGGAGGACGGTCCAGTTGCTTTTGCTGCTGCAGAGAGAAAAAAATGGTGAGGCGCAAATATGATGGGGATGATGAAGGAGAGAGAAAAGGAAAAAGAAGCTAGAGCGCAAGAGAAGAGACGAGACGAGACCCTGGGAATGGCGGGAGGTCGGTTGGTCGGGACGCGGGTATGTGGGATGGGATGGATGTGGATGTGTGTGGATAGATGTAGGTGACTGGAGGTGAGGTGGGCTGGGCCTCCTGAGGGAGCTTTGGCTTTGTTGTTTACTGTCCAAGGTAACGACGAGATGTCTCACTCGCTAACTGGGCCAGCACTGGGGGTTTGGTTTTGGCAGTGATGGAAGCCCGCTACAAGTGCCAGCGCAGTGCTAGGGGGCCACAGGCGGTATAGGACGTGCTGGAAGCCCCTGAATGGACAAGAGATTGACCGTGCTCCAATAGCGAAGTGTAAAAGGAAAGGAAAAGAGAGCGAAGAGAACGAAAGCAGATGGGACGGTCAAGGACGGTGAGTGGCTGCTTGGGCAGATTGTCAAAGTGGAGATGGGAGGACCTGGCAGGAGGTGCTGCAGCAAGAGAAAGGGGATGGGATGCCCCCGGGCGGGAGAGGCTCCGAAATAGAAAGGATGGAACTAAAAAAGAAGACTTGATTAGGTGGCATTGATAAATGAGGAGTCGAGGACCCCTGGCTAGCCTCTGATTTGGCTTTGGGATGATTGATACGGGCCTGGGCGATCTGGATGGACATCCTGTATCTGTAGACTCTCTATAATAACAATACGATATACCGAATCTATCAAGAAGCTTCTTCCAACGCCCATCCTTCTTTATCTCCCCCGCGAAACAACCAAACTCTAAGCTATTACTCTACCTGGCGCCCGTTACAAAACTTCCTCAAGATCCCCTGGGCCGGGCTTCTGGCGCTGGGCCTTATTCTTAGCCCCCCTCCAATCCACAAACCCTCCCTGAACCCGGGTTTGAGACGGCCAGCGCGGGAGCGGGCTTGCATCTAGCACACGGACGGGGCATGCAAGGTACACGCCAGCGAGGAACAGGGTCGTATGGAACAAGACAAGCTCTGCTTTGCTTGCTTGGAGGGTTCCACATGAACCGCAAGCCTCAGGGGCTGGCAAGCTTGAATTCTTTGCTTCAAGAAGCCCTTTGTTGCGGTTGCCGAGTCGAAAAAAAAAAAAAAAAAAAAGAGGCGCAAATGAAGGCATCCATCCGTTGGAACATGTCCACAGCCGCTGCAAAAAACGCCCGTGGCTTTTTAGGGGTCTCTCACACCCCCCAATTCTGCGACAAACCATCCCATGGACGGCATGACAATGCGAGCTGAACTGTGGGTGGAGCATGATGGATCAATCTCTTTTGACCAAACATGCTACATAAGAGATTCATCAGACTCTCTCCTCTCCAACAAAGAGCCTTTTAAATGAAATGGACATTTCGGATCTGTTTGAGATGGCTGTAGACCGCCAAGTCCATCCTCACCCATTCTCCACTCCCTATCCTATTTCTGGTCCTCTTCATGCCCCCTATCCCCCTCCCCATCTTTCAACTCCAATGCCCCCCTGGGATCCACGAAAAAGCTTGGTTCTGCTGGAAACATCCATCTCGATGGCTCTGACTGGTTTGTGTCAAAAACCCTTCCTGCTCCGCTGACACATCTCCCTCACCGATTCGTCGACCACAACCCCTGTTCCCTGGACTCTCCCAACGTCTCTCTCTTTCTGCACGGATATAATTAATGACAGCGAGCAAACCAACCCCCTATTCCCCTCAACTGTAGTCGTCATTGGCATTTTCCAGCAAGGACGACGTGTTTTCCTTTGCCACATCCCGTTGTCACTTGCTGGCACATCTTGACTCCATCACGGCAACCCGTGGATGAAGAATTACACACATACTGCGTACAACACCATCTGCACACTATCTTAGCTCCATCGATCTGATCTCGCAAAAAGCCGCCTCTTGAAAAGCTGACGTGAGGCTCCCCCGCATTCGAGGCTTGCTTTCGCACCTTTCTGTTTGTCTGTAGGCGCCCAGTTGTGCATAACAAGCGTCGTGTGGCGGCCCTCTTTCTTTGGCTTCCATGTTTCGTCTGGACTGTTTCACAAAAGGCCGCACCCACGAGCTGCATGATTGATTGATTGATTTTGTTTGTGTCTGCCATTCATCGTCATTCATCAATGGGACGTGCATCCATGTCGCGTGGCCGGCACGCATGGTTACAGCCATTTTGACAACGCATAAGTGCGTCCTTGTCCTTGTGCCTGTACTGTAACTCGCTTGCTTGAATGATTGCTTGAAAAGACCTCCTGTAGTCACAGCTCATATCGGCATTTGCTCCTGATCAACCTTGAACTGAATGTATTGCACACGCTGCTTTGCATCTACCGCCACTTACATCGCCCATCAAAATCGCCCAAGCCGTCAACTCCATCACCAACTTCTCACGACTCTCCATATAAAACTATGTCTGCCACATGTGCTCGCTCAGCCCCAGCAGCTTATCCGTCATCTGCCTCTGAGCCGCCGACGCGATACCGCGCTCTGGGTTCGCCATCGCCTCGCTGTAGCAGAGCTCAACGAGCGCCTTGAGCTCGTCGTACGAAAAGTTGTCCGGGTCCTGCGCACTGTTGCCTCGCTGCTGCTCCTTGTCCTCCTTTGCCTTTTCCACAATCGCGTCCGCCCCCTGCTCGTACAGTGAAAAGTAGTTTGCTGCCCGTGCCAGGTCCACGCCCTCCTCCACGTTCTTGAGGTTCTGCTGCAGCACCAAGATGTTGAGTTGCATCCGTCCGCAGCCCTTGGCGTTCATCGGCGATGCCTTGCAGGCGTTGCTCACCAGGTAGCAGTTGATCAGAAGACCTAGGCCAGTCCTGATAAAGGCAATCTCCTTGTCTCGAAGGTACTTGGCCACCGTCTCATCAAAGAGTACCAGTTCCGAGTTGAGGTTTAGGATTTGCGGATCAGGCTCGCTCACTTCCTGATCCAGGAGGTATGGTGCCACCTGGGGTGACAAGGCGATGCGCAACGAGTGCACTATGCGGCACCGAATCTCCATGTGAAGAGTGAGCAGTGCTGTCCCTGCCAGCTCCTCAAAGGACGAGACGATGCTGTCAAACGCTCTAAACTTTGATTAGTATTCATGTTTGACAACGTCCATGGTTGCTCAACTTACTGCACAGTCTCCTGCGTCAGCGGCAGTGACACGGGACCATCTTCGGCAGTGGCCTTGTTCGGGTCATTCATTAGAGTCCATCGGCGGCTCGAGTGTCGAGGAAGGTTCTGCTGCCGTGACGTGTCCGTCTCGTGCATCGTGATTTGCCGCAAGCCTGCAATCTTGACTGCAAGCCATTTCATGCTGGTGTACAAGAGACAGAACGACGAGATTGAATCTCGGTCCTGAATAATATCCCCCGACTCAAGAGGCGCATCATCTGTGAGCTCCATCAACTGATGTATCTCCTTTTCTGCCAACTCCCAGTCCATCTCATCTGCCGTCCACAACCTCTTCATTGTTTCCTGAATATCGCCTGGCTCCAGTGAGAACCGCGCGGAAGCCCTTAGGTTGCCATTGTCAAGCTCTCCAGACTGCTCCTGAGCTTTAACCACAAGCGACTTGTACCAGCTGAAGCAGCGGTCGTAGTATCGCATCATTTGGGTCACAATCAGTGAGCTGAGTGCTTGGTCGGGTGGAATCGTGCCCAGCATGCGACAGAACGCAGTCACAACCTCAAAGAAGGCCGTCGTTCCTCGGAACACAGGCCGGCGCGCCACCTGGCTCCAGGCCGGGTCTTGCGAGAAGGCGTCCACCTCTCCAAACACAGTGTCGCTTAGCTTGGTCAGGGTCTCGTCCAACTGTGGCTGAAAGACGTTGACCAAAAAGTTATCCAAGAATGTTGTAAGCGTGCTCGCCGCGAGATCCGACCCAGGAGGCACAATGTTTTTGAGCCTCTGCAAGAATACCAACGTGGGCGGTAGTAGTAGACTCATGTTGAAAACACTAGGTTCCACCAGAGACTTGTACGAGCCCGTCGTTTGGTGACTGGCTCCATAACCGGCGTCGCCTCCCTTTCTGCCTCCATCGTACGCGTTTCGGTGCTTCTTGTCCTTTCGTGAGCCCAGACCAGGAACAGCGTCTTGGATGATGCCGTCCAGAGCGTCGTACTCGGTCGTCATTACAATAGACTTTGTGTTGGCCTCTGAGAACTTGAACAGATGCTCACGAATATCCTTTTTGCCATTGAGTGCATTTCCTGGGTTTGGCGAGTCGAACTGATAGACATCTGCGTCCGTTGTGACGTAGTTGTGCAGCAGAGACCTGATTTCGTTCTGGTAAAGATTCCACAACTCCTTGAAGCTGCCGAGAAGAGCGCTGTTATTACCAGCACCCTCTCGTCGAATAAGGACCTTGATAGACTCGTGAAAGACACGATGGCCTTCTCCGATCGCCTCGAACTTGCCGTACAGGGACCAGAGAAGATCATAAATGACGTCTGCTCGCATATGTGTCTCGCGGGTACCATAGACATGCAGTCCATCGCCCTTGGTTGATCCTCCTCGCAGCGAACTTGGGTGTCGCTGGTCCACCTCGTTGATAGTCTCGTTGACGATTCCAAATAGCTCAACTGGTAGCCGCTGCTTAAGGGTTTCCACGGCGTTCTGTAATCGACCAAGCTTGTTCAAAGATTCCACCAGCAGACCAATATAGTAAAAAGTGTCGGCCTCGGGATTCTTCATAGGGTCCTCTGTCAATGTCTTGTCGACATCGATAGAATCAAGAATAACATGGAAAGGCGTGATGGGCTTCGTATCCACGTAACCCTCAGTAAAGGCGCCCTGTGATTTGGCCAGGTTCTGCCATCTCTCCTGGCAGTATGGAGACTTGAGATAGAGGTGCTCATGCAGTTCCTCCACAAGAATATCCATCAGAGCTGTCTCTTGGTTGGCCAAATAGCTCCGCAAGTCGCTAAGAGCACCAATATCGTCCAGCTCAGGTTTCCTCAGTTTTCGAAGCGCATTCTGGAGCACTTCTACTGCCGTCAAGAACCGCTTCTCAGATATTCTAGCCTCTAGCTGATCAGGCACCGCTCGTAGGTCATCCAGCTCGTTGAGAGTCTGCACAAGCGTATCAAACTCCTGTGAAGTCTTGGATAGCTTCTTCAGCTCTGGATCCGTGGCGCAGAGGCTCGTCTTGGAGTTGGCCAGCGACTCCTTGAGCGCGCGGACCCGCTTCTGGGACTGCTGGATGCTGCTCTGGATCTTGTGGAAGGTACCGATCGAACTGTTGAAGCCCTGGTGATGCTCATGGACGATACCCTTTAGGGACTCTTGCAGGTAGTTGTGTGACTGCTGGAACTGGCTGTACTCGTGCGCGCGGCCAACCGAGCTGCTGTCAAGGAGCTGCAACGCCAGCTGGACGGGAACGCAGTCGTCCTGGCACATCGAAGGCCATTCCCTCTTAATGTGATCCAAGACCTCGGTGATCTGTCGCTCGGCGTTCGTCTCTGGCGGCACACGCGATCGGGAGGGCATTTGTCGAAGCGTCGGGGGCGCTCGCGGCTGTTGGAGATTGGGCGGCGTGCCATAGCGGTCGCTTCCGTAGCCATCTTGGTAACCGGATCTGTAGTCGTCGCCCGAGCGGCCAAAGTTGCCGTAGCCGTTGCCCTCGCGGTACGACCGGTCGTATCGGTTCGACATGATGGTATTGGGGTTGGGGCCAGGTGGGCTAGATGGCGGGATGTCACGATAGATGAGCGGCCTCGAGGCGCATCGTCGCCGTTAAGACGAGAGGAGGCAGCTTCGTATTATGCTGCGTATATCAGAGAGTCGCTCGTAGGTGTCCAAATTAGAGACAGGCTTGGGTCGAGGTTGAGGCGCTGCTAAGCTCGAAGTCGAGGGGTCGGAGCTGATGAGGCCGTTGCGACAAAGTACGTACCGCTGGAGCTCCAGTTGGGCGCGTCCCGTCAGCGCTTCATGTGCTGGCACAGACCACGGCAACCAGCCACGATCCTTCAACTACAACTTCAATTCTTCCAATAAGAAGAGACTGAAAGTATATTTTATGTTGATGCTCTTTGGCTATTATAAATACTTCATAGTGAATGACTTCATAATGAATGAATGCCAAAATCAAGGAAAAACACGTGGTATCAAATTACTTTGCCCTCCATTCCCATCCTAAACCATCCATATCCTATCCCTATCCCATTTCCTATACATATAGTTATCCTTACTGAGAGCTTCCTCCATGCGCCGGGACTGGCGGAGGAACGAGGTGTTGGTTCTCATCCTCAAGTGGTTTCTTTGTTGCAGGCTTGGGAGATGCTCCAGCCGGGGTGGCATTAGGATCCTGCACAGTCGTCCCAGAGAGGTCTGCTTGAGCTGTCCGATCTCCGTTGACTTCAAGCTGGTTTTCAAGTGTAGCTCCCGGTTGTTCTGAAGCTTGCATTCTCTTGTCTTTGGCCAATATGGCCTTCGCTAGACCCCTGACTCCATCCACAATCACCTCTGGTCGGTCCCAGGACAAGAATCCAACAGAGCCAGAGGCTCGGTTCATATGTACGACCTGATATTCCGGATTTGCCCAGCTGGGGCAGGCGTATGCCGTCTTTGCAGGTCGTGGAAGCGTCCTTTGTTGCTCATTTTGGTCCTCATCACCCGTGAACACTGTGATCGCAACCTTTGGCTTTAGCGTCGGCTTCTTTGTCTCCACGGGCTCAAAATCGGATGCGCTCTGAGCCCAGAATCGCAAGGCAGCTTCAGGACCGGGGAGCCATATAAGTTGTGTGAGGGTGATGATGTCCTTGTGTGTGAGCTCCGTCTTCGGACCCAGTGTTCGGAGGACCTTGAGTACATAGAGCAGGAGACCTGTAGGCGAGTCGCATAGAGCATATGCCGGCGTGTTGGGTTCAAAGTTGCTGTGGCCTGTTTGGCCAATGTTGCTGACAGACTTCTCCTTTCCCACTTGCGATGCCTTCTGTTTCACCGTCGCCGTGATGTCGTCCTTGGAGTAGCCAAGAACACCAGAGGTTAAGGCACGGGCGACTGTCCACTTGAACCATTCACTGGCTGAGTCCTTGAGCTTGGGAGCGCTTAGCGGGGGCGCAATAAAGTGAAAGCCCAAACACGACTTTGAATAGTGATGCGAGAAATGCTTTGCTAGTCTCCAGTCGATCCCAGCGGGAGAAGCCGAGGCGGAACCAGCGTTGCTAGCGACGTAGAGAGGATAGTTCAGTCTCTTCATCAGAGCATCCAGCATCTGCACTGTCGAAGAAATCGGAGGAGCGTTGCCGGGGAGGGGGTCACTGAAACCCAGGCCGGGCAAAGCTGGAATCACCAGATGAAAGGGTTGTGTTGACCCAGCATCTTCAGGGTCACTCAGCGGTCGTACGAGATGTCCAAGAGATAGGTTGGTCAGAGGAAAAGGGGGTATCAAGAGAAGAGGGACCGCATTCGCGTGAGGCGAGCGGGCATGAATGAAATGAATCCGGACAGGCGACGGCGGAGTAGATGTCTGGAAGCTGGTTCTGAACTGAGGGAGCGTCGCGTTAAGCTCCTCTTCGTGGTCCGGCCACGAATATTGTTCCTGCCTGTCATCATGTAAGATTGTTATAGACTCACAATCGCGAGAGCTCAACTCACCAGTAATCGACCAATGTTTCAACCTGGGGTTTCGGCTCCCACCAGTCCTTTGAGCGGGGTTCATGAGGCAGCCGAGTAAGCTCGAGCTTCTGGCGGGTGATGTCGAGATACTTGCTCGAGACCTATTTCGCTAATCAGCTGGTGTGTTCCTCAGTCGTGAAGTGAAGCTTGCCCGAAACTCACACGAATGCGATAAGGCTGGATCTCCTCACCGGAGCCCCCGGCGGGATCGTCATGAGCTTGGCCTGCCATGCTCCTCTTACACGCGATCGGCCAAAAAACTCCACTCGGGGCTGCGAGATGTCAAAGTTTCAGACAGCGTCTCACCGAAGAGAGACCTCAGAGCGAATTCGACGAAAGTCACGGTAGAATAGCGGCACGAAGCGAAGGAAAAAAGATGGAAATTTGGAAAATGCGAGTCAGAAGCTGGCCCCGAATCCCAGCAAAAAACAAAGTATCCTTACGCCCAGCCCACCCTTGTCGTGATATCTGCCAGGCATGGTATTAAGGGACCTGACGTGGCTGACCAGCTGTGGCTTTAGCGCCCGAGCACACGGTCAAAAAGGTCCGAGGCCGTCAGTGATTGGCCGGCAGCTCCCACGACGCGTGGCGGTGCATGCGAGCTCATCTTCGCTTCGGAAATGATTGCCTGGGGATCAATACGCGGCTTAATTCGCGACCGACCCCCATGGCACCTCGATTCCGTCTTGGCCATCACGTTGTTTGCCTGCTGCTGCCAACTTTTGATCTGGAAAACAGGGAACTGAATTGGTGTGGAACGGTCCAGGCGGGGTCCCTAGCTGTCGTTGGCTGTGGCTGGTCCCAGCTGGCCAGCCTCCAGCCACCTCCAGCTCACACGCCACAGTAGCGTCGCGCATGAGTCGAGACGTGAAACACCATGTATCAGTCTGCATATGGAACTGGCACTAGTGATCGAGTCCATGTGAAGAAAGAATGGCATGAATAATGCGACCGGCCTAAAACGAGACAGAGTTGGTATTCTTTGCTATGCATGGTTGACTGTGCCCCAGCGCCGCCCTGCCTTCTCCCAAACTCCCCAACTCGCAAACGCCTATATTCCACTTTCCGTCCTGCATTTGTTCTAGATACATTCGCGGTCAATACTCGCGACAAAACAATTCAACAATCTAGCCGTATTCCGTTCCAGCCCTGCGTTGGGTCTTGTGGAGCCCTGCTTCCTCTTGTGGTATGGATTGATGCGTGAGCATGGGTTATCCAAGTCCATGGAACAAGTCTGCAAGGCTTCCTAGCTTGCCGGATAACCGCTGGGCCTCGAACGTATCCGTAGTTGCTCTAGGATCAGCCATTCCTGTGAGGGGGTTGAGCACTTCCTTGGGGGCCACCTGGGGGGCCACCTCGAAGGTTTATCTGTCCTATCCGTGACACAATGTTGCTGCCCACTGCATCGACAGCGCCTCGTGGAGATGTCAGTGTAGGGCCTTCTGGAGCCGTCTCCTGGACTCGGAAGAGCTTAATCGCAGTACCGTTCCAGATGCCCATGGTGCCCTTGGAAACCTGCATCTCGCTCGTAAAGATGACACCCCACAAGAGGGATTCATACCAGCCCAAAGCCAGTTGAGACCACTCAAACGAGTGGACACGAGGGGGCGAGGGCTCAATGCCGACAATTTCAATGCCTGAAAGTCGGCGCAGAGTTTCTGATGCTGGTACATCACTTGCCAAATCCTGACGAGGCAGAAGGGCAGACACTTGTTGAATCACAGCCAGTATGGTGTGCAGAGGAAGCTCAGGAAGCCAGCTGTCGATCCAGTGGGCTGTTGGCTCAAAAGCACCAGTCTGTGATTGGCCCGAGATTGAATGTCCACCCAAGCTGGTCGTGCTGTTTTGCCGTGAGAAACTCGGCACGCCGGCTGGCATCTTGCCTCGAGCCTTTTCAGACATGCCTCGCAGTTGGGTCGGGACTGCGTCCTCCACGTTGGGAGTTGACGATGTCTGAGACTGGGTTTCACTCGACGTCGATCGCGTAGGGGTAGGTTGATGGTCTTCGTCATCACTGTCATCCTCATCATCCCCAATTGCGAATGCGCCATCCTCTGGAACTTCTTCCAGAGCTGGATGATGCGGCTGAACGCTGCTTGGACTTCGCAGACTCTCAGCTGAACTCCGCACCGAACTGGCGTCGAACGGGTCAACATGGTTGCCCGAGTCCTTTCTTCTTCTATTTCTTCTTTCAATTTCCTCCTGGCCGCTCTCCAATGTAAACGTGCGTAGAGCCTCCACTCGCTTCTTATTCTTGAGAATCGCAAACACCAATTCAGGGTTCTTGGGGTACTTGTTCTCAAGAATTGAGCTGATCGACTCCAAGAGAGAATGAAGGAGGGTATGGTTCGTCTCATTGGCAAGCAAAAAGGAGGGTGACGACATGGAGGTGAATAGCTGCATCAACTTTGAGCTGCTGATGGCACTGAGGCCTTCAAGATAAGGCGCAATATTATTGATCACTGCCAACAGAGCTGGGTAGATCGCTGAGAGCTTGCCTTGGCTTGTGGTGATCAGATTGTAGATAGAGTGAATGAGGAAATCGGCATAAGTGCCCCTGAACCCGGGGACACGGATGGACATGGGCAGACTCTCCTGTCCCTCAAAGTATTTGTTCAAGTTGATGCCAAAATTGGTCTCAACGCTCAGTGTTTGAAGGAGGAATGCGCACATGCGCACAACTCCCTGCTTGGTCGCGTCATTCTTATACTCCAAGGCATAGAACAGAGCTAGGATGACAAAGTCATGCGCTCGTTCCGTGTCCACGATGAACGAGCGGAACCTCTTGTTGCACTGGAGGATCTCCCAGAACAGCATCAAGATCTCGGGCGCAAAGTTGCCAGACGACTGCGACCCTGGAAGATAGGATGTCTTCTCTTGCAGAGGCTGATTAAGGATTCGGCCCATTCCGTCGACGATGAACTGGAAATCTTGAGGTCGATGTAGCCGGCCAAGGAAATGGCGATAGAAGTTCTTGGGTGATGGGTTGGATGGAGTTTCCGGGATCGGGTACAGAAGAAGCACCAGGAGGAATTGCAGGGAATATGTTACAAGCGTCTGCTTACTATCCTTGAAGACAAGAGTGTTGTAAGGGACGCGCCAACTCGCCGGGTTGTACTTCAAAGTCTACAAAGTCGGAGTTAGTAGGTTAACTTCAGTATTGGTCTCAAATAGGAACGAACCGTGTTGAGAAGAGAGCAAAGCATCGAGAGCACAACTTGCTTATCAGAGCATGTGCACAGATGGGTCAATGCTCGCACACCATTCTGTGGAAGAACACCCGCCGTCATGTACATGCTCTGACCGGATAGTGCTAGTAGGAGGCGCAGGATCTCGGATCGGTTGCTCTCATACTCCTTGGTCGTTGCGACCGCAGTGTTGCACCCGACGCCGCTTTGCCATATCGCATATGTGACCTTGGACCGGCCGTTTGGTTGTCGAGGTAGAGTTAGATCAGAGAAGAACAACAGGTCCACCAATGTGTCTATCAACTCTTCGGCAAGCGGCTTCACCTCTTCAAATTCCTTTCCCTCGGCTTTCTGCTTTGCTTCCTGCGCTTCATCAAAGAGGATCTCGTTCGCGATAGCTGAATGACGCGTCCGTTTCCGTCTATGAGCCCAGAAGAATTGTTCTTCCCAACTACTGAGCGTGTCTTTCTCGTACAAGTATGGCAAGATTCGTGTGAGAACCCGGATGCAGTTCAGGGCCTCCCGCTCGGGGGCAAGCTCGGGGTCGGGAAAGGATGGGTGATGACGTAGTATGAATAGGCGAGAGGTGACGGCGAGGATGAGGGTCTCTAAGTTCTCAAGTGCGCGATCTCGAGTGCGGCGAATGTCGGCAGGAGTGAATAGACTGAAGACATCCTCAGACGACTCAGGGAGCTCCCAGAACTAACAGTCGATTAGCACCATCTTGATAGTCAGGGTGGAGTACGGATAGAGGACGAACAGAGGTCCAGTAGGCATCATCAGCTGGGATATGGCGCTCTTCGGACAATCGAAAGATGCCCTGCTTGAAAACGAGCTTTGAATCACTCGCGCCCATGACTACAGCATGAGGTTCCACCTCTGGTGAGAGTGCGCTTGAGTTGGCGTTTCTTTGTGGTGTCCTCTTTCAAGTTGGAGGCCCCAGAATGACGAGGACCGGGCGGCGGGCTGCGACAGTTCCCCGGGCTAGGTAGGGGAGCTGGCCAATCACGTGCCATAGATGCCCGCATCACCGGCATATTTCCGTTCTCTCTTATCGATAAGGCGTTGAAGAAGTTGAAGGTGGGAAATTTTGAGTCTCATTCCTAGCATTCAAGAGAATCACCACCCTGTAAGGCACTGTTCAACCTCGACAACGCGACGCCCCAATGCTTCGCGCCCGACGCGGAGCTGGCCTTTCGGCCAATCTTTCGTACATATGCCGTCCTTACCTACGATGTTCGACCCAATGCTTCCCTCGACGCTCGTTTGCCACCGAGACCAACTCGGACAGCCCTCCAACGCCTCAGCCCTCCTCTACCGGCAAATCTGAAGATATTCTGAATGGCCTCGATGCCTCATCAGAGAATCTTCAAACCCGAATTCGTGAAATGAAGAAGGATGCCGAAAATATGAAGGCGAGGAAGGCTACAAAGTTGGCCAAGAAGAAGAGAGCCTCTAAGAAGGCGTCTAAGAAAGAGGCCGATGCTGGCGGATCGAACGAGGCTGTCGAGGCCGAGGCCGCGAAAAAGCCTGGAAACTTTGAGGAGGCTTTGGACGTGGTACGGAAGGTCTATGGTGTTGGTAGTTCTGGTGGTTCTGACGAGCCAAGCAACCCGACGAGTGATCCGCCAAAGAGGAAGAGAAAGTCGAGGAGGTTGAAATCAAAGGGAGCCAAGACCCCCGATGAAGCTCCCATCCCAGACGAAGTTGCAGCCAAGGATAGCAACGCGGATTGGACATCCAAGATTGCTCAACAAGCAGGCTTGTGGACATCGCTCCGAGAAAAGCTTCAACATCAGCGCAGCCCACTGTCCAACGAGGTGGAGGGTGTCCAAGGTCAGATGTATCAATACGCCCAACACGATTTGTCGCTTGGCCCGGACGCGACACCCTTCATGTCGAGCGAACCTCCCCCTGTTCCATCAGAGACCAGGACACCCCCCTCCGCTCCAACAAAGGTCAGGAGAACTCTCCAGGACGAACTTGGTCATCTAGCTAGCATACCAACTGCTACACCGGCTGACACAACCGCCAAAAAAGGCAAAAAGTCCAGGAAACGCAAGGATATGGTGGACGTGAAAGTAATCAGCCCTCGAAAACTGAAGTTGGTGCCAGTCGAAGAAAAGTTGGCAGGAGACGTCCCGAAACTTGAGTACAACCTGGACAGGGTTCTTTTCAACCCTGGAGTCTACCAGCTTCAAGACAAGCGATCAAAGGTCTTCAACTTTGACCCCTACCTCGCCACAATCATGCCTGTGGAGCAGTTCGACTTCAACGCTCTGAAGGAGTATGTCACATCCTCTAAGGACACCAGACTCAGAGATCTGAGTGCCAAGTATGGCAAGAAGTACTGCGGTTCCACGTCCAGCTTGACGTCTATGCTCGCCCATTTCCATTTCCTTCTGTCAGCATGGAGAGCGCCTAGTTTTGAGCACCTATCCCGCTCTTTCAATGTCGAGTTCGAGTCATTCACCGCCCTGACTCGAGGACCTGCTGCTGCGTTCGCTCGCTATAAGGATGGTGTCTATGCCATTGATGCCGACAAGGAATACGACACGGCAAACATTCTGAGCATGCTTGGAAAGTCGATGGAAAAGCTCCTCACCATTCCAAAGAAGGAGTTTGAAAAGTACAGAAGGACAAAGTCGCATGAGCTGTCTGAGGAGGAAAAGAACGCCGATGAAGCATTCCACTACTCAACGCTTGGCGATTTCATGCTACGTTCGCAACTTGATGCATACGACCCACGACTACCTGGCACTGGAATGTTTGATCTGAAGACACGAGCAGTCGTGTCTATTCGAATGGATGTCGAAGGCTACGAGAAAGGGTTGGGGTATGAGATCCGCAACCGTTTCGGCGAATGGGAGTCATTCGAGCGCGAGTACTATGACATGATCAGGGCAGCCTTCCTTAAGTATTCATTGCAAGTGCGCATGGGACGAATGGACGGCATCTTTGTCGCCTTCCACAACACACAGCGTATTTTTGGTTTCCAGTACATCAGCCTTGAGGAAATGGACCGAGCCCTTCATGGAACTTCGGACCGCAGTGTTGGCGACCAAGAATTCAAAGCCAGTCTGAAGCTCCTGAACGAAGTTCTAGATAGAGCCTCAAAGCGGTTCCCCAAGCGCTCACTTCGACTGCACATCGAAACCCGACCAACCAACCCCCCGCTGACCTACTTCTTTGCTGAGCCTGTCGACGAGGAGACGATCAATCGGACCCAAGAGACCGGCCGCACAAAGGTCGAAGCTTTTGAGCGGGAGATTCTTGGCCTCTCGCGCAAGGAGAAGGAGGAAGAATCGAGACAACTCAAGGAGGAGCTGTCCGCCCAAGTTCAAGAGGACCAGCTCGATAAGGAGGCCTTGCAAGAGTTTACTTCAGCCGAAGACCCTCAGCGACAGAAGGCTTGGGACGAAATGATGGCCAAGGTTGATGAAACCGTGGAAAATGATTTCCTGGGACTGCAGACAGTGAGAGATGCCATCGAGGAGGCTCTTGAGCAAAGTGGCCTTCTTGCTGGAAACTCCGAGCTTGAAAAGAACGCCTATCTCAACTCCCTCGTTGAGGCCTTGGCTGAAGAGCTCTCGGATGTCAAGGACTTGTGCAAGGAATCCGACGATACGCCTCAGAACATGGGTGAAGGCGCTCAGCCTGCGGATCTGGAGAAAGCCAACACAACGAGCCCAGAACAGTCGCAGTCGACTTCAGAGCAGAGTCAAGAGGTTGAGGAAAAGCCACAAACCGAGGAGTTGTCTCAGGAGGGTGTACCCCGTGACGTAGATTCCGAACAGCCCACCTCTCAAGCCGCTGTCGAGGAAACCCCTGAGGAAGGTCCCAAGACTATTGATACCGAGGAGGCTTCTGAGACCGCAGGTATCACATCGGCCGAAGAGGGGTCCGCAGTGACTGATTCTACATCTGTCGAAGGTTCCAACGCTGTTGACACCATCTCGGGCACAGAGCACTCTATGGCTGTTGACACTGCATCACCCGAAGAGGATTCCAAGGTTGCTGATGCCATATCAACTGAGGAGGGGTCCACCGTTGAGTCTGCATCCATCGAGGGTGCTAACGCTGTTGATATCACATCATCCGAGATGATCAACGAAGCCGTTGGTGAACAGGCTGAGTCAGCAGACAACAGCAAGCTGTCAGATGCATCGCTCAAAGACCTCATCTTGAGGGTAGCTCAGAGTGTCGACCACAAGGCCAGCAGTATGGGAACGTTTGAGCGAGTACTTTCGGAATTGGTCCAGGCCCAAAAGCAGGCGAATGCCGAAGCTGATGAAGTCGATGAAGCTGCTGAAGCTGCTGAAGCTGTTGAAGCTGTTGAAGCTGTTGAGGGTGAATCTGAGCCTACTCCTTCGGAAGAAGCGATGGCTACTGGAGCGAGCACAGAGTCGTTAGATGCCGCCTCAGTCGAGCAGGAAGCTCCAAAGAAGGAGCGGGAGCTGCTCGGCATGTACATTACGGTTCGCAACAAGATGGATGACCAAGTCGTCGAGCGCGTCGAACTCACGGAGGACTGGAATGAGAAGCGCCGGTGGATGGTGGAGTACTCGATTACAGAGCTACCTCAGGAAAGGGCCGAGAGGATCCTTGCACAGATCCGATCTCGACGAAAGAAGACACTCCAGTCGGATCCCGAAGAGCGCAGCAGGTCATGGTACAGGGCTTGGTCAGGAGGCCTGGCAAAATCAACCGCAGCCGGGCAGTTGTATAGGAAGACTATGAAAAGGGAAGAAAGAAAGGACAAAGGCGTCAAGGTGGCGTGGACTGAGAGGACAATCCCTCACAGGATATTCAAGTCGTAAAAGAGGCGGCAGGCGTTGTATTGTAAGATGATGAACTGGACGGTGGACGAAAATTACGCACGGGAGGGACTTGTAAAAAACAAAAGAGGGAGCTGGTTTCTTGCTCCGTGTATTACTACATTACAGTGCTGGTAGGAGACTGGTCGCAAACACTCCTCTTGGAAATCATGTAACATAGCCGGTTATAGAGTAGGTTATTGATGAATGAATGCGTTCTGAGACATGCAAGTCAACTCATCTGTTGCAGTTAATAATAGTACAAGGTGAAGCACTTTGAATACGGCATCAATACTCGCCCCTCTATCGTCAACAGCATCATCATCAGCATCATCCATCATGACCAACACCTGGTAACCTATGGTGACGTTATCCCCAGTACCATGCCCAAAACGTTGGCTCCGATTGGGTCATGTGGGCTTAATGGCGGCCCGCCCTAAGCCTGTCTGGGGAACCCTTACAAGACGACATAGTCACGCCTCAGACTGGGGGAAGCGACCCTGGTGATCATGATTACGGGGACATCTTCTCGTTGGGGTCATGCTCTTTTTCTGTTCCTCGACTCTCTTCACTTTAGGGTGATGTGACTGTCGATTCAACGCTTGTCGAGCGAAGATGCGGTTATCCACAGCGATCTTGACATGCCTCGGCTTGTTTGGGGGACGAGTTCTCGGTAGTGACGGATCGGCTAATTCACCTCGAGGCGTCACCGATGCTCAAAAGACGCTGAACGGTAACGACTGGGCAGATCGGATATGGGAGCAGAGGAGAGGTGTTTCGTCGTGTTCAGGATGTCAGGTAAGTCAACCCAAGTGTCGCGGGAGAGATATGAGACTAACTTATGCAGGGGCTTCTGTTAACCTTCAAAGGGCTTGCTGCTCTGGGTGATCGAGCCTTTGTTGACACGGTCAAGGATATATGCAAGTTATCAAAGGTAGTACCTTTGCTGCAGCCAATTGATCCACCGCTCACTGGTTATAGGTGGAGGATGCAGATGTTTGTGATGGGACCATCGAGCTTGAAGGACCCATCATCGCTGAGGCCTTGAGAAATCTGGTCATCGGGTCAAAGACATCAGATCTATTCTGCGTAACCTTCTTGGGACTCTGCAAATACCCAGCAGTTGAGCCATGGGTAGTCCCTTTCCCGCCCAAGACGCTTCCTCGCACGCGTCCTGCTCCGAGCGGACAGGATCCCATCAAAGTCGTGCATTATTCTGATATTCACGTCGACCAAATGTATACTGAGGGGTCGAATTCAGAGTGTAGGAAGCCTATATGCTGCAGGTGAGTGCCATTATCTCCAAGACTCGAAGGAGAGTTTCTAATTGAACAGACCTTATACTGAGGGAGATGAGCCTGGTAACACGGACTCGCCCGCTGGTCCTTATGGCGAACACACTTGCGATTCTCCCGCTAGGCTGGAGCTTAGCATGTATAAGGCTATCAAGGAGTTGGTTCCCGATGCAGCATTTAGCATCTTCACGGGAGATGTTGTCGACCACGCCATCTGGAATACGAGCATTCCTTATAATGAAGGCCAGAGTATGTGTTGCGTATTTGTCACTGGCATAAGTTAACTCGTTATAGTTGTCGAATCATATGTAAACATGGATAATCACCTGGGTATTGTCTACGGTACCGCTGGAAACCATGAAGCACATCCTACAAACGCCTTCCAACCCAACTCAATTGGCAACTCATCACAATGGATCTACGATCTCCTCTCAGGTATCTGGTCACACTGGATCGGCCCCAAAGCAGCCGTAACAGCAGAGGAACTCGGGGCGTACTCTGCTCGATACCCTCATGGAAACCTGCGTGTTATCTCTCTCAACACCAACCTGTTCTACCGTGGAAACTTCTGGCTGTTCCAGAAGGATATGCTCCGTGACCCAAGTGGTCAGATCGAGTGGCTTGTAAGAGAGCTCGATGCCGCAGAAAAGGCAGGCGAGCATGTTTACATCATCGGACACATGCCACTCGGAGACAGGAACGCGTTCCATGACCAATCACACTACCTCAACGAGGTCGTGAACCGATACTCGGGGACAATCGCGGCCATGTTCTATGGACACACGCACAGAGACCATTTCCAGATTACATACGCCGACTCTTCGAATAAGAGCTTTTCCAATGCTCTTTTGGCCTCGTACATAGGCCCCTCGCTCACGCCGATGTCGGGAATGCCCTCGTTCCGCGTTTACGATGTTGATCCCGTCACCTTTGCTGTCCTCGACGCAACAACTTACAGCGCTGACATGACATCCGACACTTACCAGACTCAGGGGCCTGTGTGGAAGAAATACTACTCGGCCAAGGAAACATATGGACCTCTCACAAACCCTCCCCTAACGAATCCCCATGCAGAACTTACCGCAGGATTCTGGCACAACATAACCGAAAGGTTCGAAACAGACCAGAAAGCATTCGATGACTTTATGCTACGTATGAGCCGTGGGTGGAAACAGCCAGAATGCAATGAAGACTGCCGAGAGACACAGATCTGCCAGCTCCGGGCAGCTCGGAGTGAGGATAACTGCGATGTTCCTACACTTGGTGTTTACTACCAGAGGAGAATGGAAGATAGCTCAGAGCGGGACGAGTGTGGCATCTCTGTCATGCAGGCCACGTTATCGGCTTTGGTGTCGAAGAAGGGCGTGTTGGAGATGTTGCAGGGTTTGCTACTTGGGAAGAATCTGGAGTTGTTTGGGTGATGGATGTTATCCTTGAAGGTAACGATACACGAGATACACGATACACGTGCTTTAGGCATACTCATAGTAAACAACCAAAGAAATGTTGTTCTCAAGACTCTCAAGTGTCATCGGAGACTTTGTGAGCCATCTTGATACAGCTTGAGGCGATATTGACGGCGCAACATTCGGCTGAGTCTTGAAGGACGCAGGGACTCTTGGCAAAACTCAATTCGATAAGCTTATCCGAGACTTTATAAATACCAGCTCTATCCAGGTGGCAATATCATTAATCAGATGTGCTACATGGTATCAAGTTGTGAAGCCAGCCGGCTCGTCTGTTGCCTCCGGCGCTGGTACGGGACCAAAGAACCTCCGGGACGTAGACGAGCCGCCAGGGTTTATCTGACCAACTAATCCACCAACCATTTAGTTTCCAACCACCAGCTTAGGTTTGGCATTTGTCAGGCAGGCCGGAGACTTTGTTCGGACACATACGAATCTCACCCAGATCGACAACCCCCGTCGCCCAAAATATTACACCCCCAGAACATGCCAAACCATACCCTGCAAAAGCCAATACCCTCCCGCTAGATTGAAACAAAGCTCTGAAAGAGGCCTAGATGCTGACACGCCGTGAGCGTATCGGCAACCCATCCGAGGCTGCCAATGGTGTTGAGGTTCGTGGCGATGCAGGCCGGAGCATTGTCAGAGGAGCTGGTCTTGAGAGGAAGAGGATGGGAAATTGGATATATAATGATGTGTTTATACTGCTCTGAAAGAATTCGTAGATCCAAAATCATCAATAAACAACACTATTACGATAATGGCCTCCTCGCAAAGTCAACAAGTCGGCTCCGACGTGTGCGTGATAGGCACAGGAGTCCTCGGACTCCTCGCCCTCAAGAACCTCCTCGAACAGGGCCTCAACTCAACCGCCTTTGAGAGGAACGAATACATTGGCGGCAACTGGCATGCTTCGCAGAACACGGACCAGACTACTGCTCTGATGGGGACGACTGCGAATACTTCCAGGCACTGTGTGAGTTGCAACCGGACATTGCCTATCTCGAACATGCTAACAAGCTGAAGTGTTCTTTTACAGACTTTCCTATGCCTTATGGTAAGTTAAAGTGTAACTTGGCGATGTATAGTAACTTACAAACATCGCTAGACTACGCTGTCCATCCCCCACAAAAGGATATCGAAAAGTACATCGAATCATACGCCAAACACTTCAACTTGTTCCCACACATCGAATTCTCCACATCAGTCGATCATGTCGAGCGTGATCAAGAACGTGGAGTATGGAAAGTTTTTACCAAAAACACAAAGTCCGGTGCCGAAGAATGCAGGACCTTTAGCCGCGTGGTTGTTGCAACGGGCATGCTCAACGCCAAGAACATCCCCAATGTCAAAAACATCGACAGGTTTGAGGGAGACGTCCTCCACTCCCGGCAGTTCAAGGATGCTTCCAAGTACAAGGATAAGAACGTGCTTGTTGTCGGTATTGGAGCTACGGGAGCGGACACCACATCGTTTCTGGTGAAGGCGGGAGCCAGCAAGGTCTATCTAAGTCACAGAGGCCAATTCTACCTTGTGAGTAACTTCTAGTGACAGTTTTTGATGAAACACTGACCGCTACTATAGCTTCCTCGACGGGTCAAGGGCAAGGCCTTCGACCACTCCATGAGTCGCCGTGTCGGCATCTGTGTGAGAGCGCTCGCAGGTCTCTGGCCACGAGGCTTTGCTGCACTCATGTCCAAGGGCCTCATCAGCACGAGGAACAAGTCTTTCCCGTTTCTAACCGAGCATTCATCATTTGCTTCATCTCGACCTATCGACGGTATCCTACACCGAGTTCCGATCTTCTCGGATGACCTTGCAGATAACCTCCGAGATGGTCGTGTCAAGTCAGTCTTGGGTATTCAGGAGGTGACAGGACCCAAGTCTATCACCCTGACCGATGGGACCGTTTTGGATGACCTCGATGCTATTGTCTTTTGCTCGGGTTATCATTACGACTTTTCTGTGGTCAGGGGACCTGGTGACCCGACCGACTCAGCCATCGCTCCTGACCATAACAAGAAGATTCAGGCAGCTCGACATTACAGTGACGACAACAAGTTTGCTCGACTATACCATGGATTCCTCTCAGAGCAGTATCCAGAGTCACTGGCCTTCCTCGGCCATGTCATCATCATGAAGCCCCCTTTCGTTCTCTACGACCTAATCTCAATGGCACTCGCTGGTGTCTGGTCTGGCAGCTACCCCATAGAATCATCAGAGGAGAGACGCCGTGACATCGACACCCACTACGACTTCATGGTCAAGACCCTCGAGGAAGCCCCAGTGCCTCACCTCGGCATGCGTCTCGCGTCGGCGCCCACGTACGAGTGGCTGAACCAAGCAGCGGGCACAGGCGTGACGGAGAACCTGGGTTGCTTCTCGTGGAAGGCGTGGAAGCTTTGGTGGAACGACCGCAAGTTCTATAACCTGCTGATGGACGGTATCGACATACCAGCGGTTTACAGGCTGTTTGATACCGGGCGAGGGAGGAAGCCGTGGCCTGGGGCGAGGGCGGCCATCGAGAAGCTCAACCAGCAGGCGAAGGAGCTGGGAGAAGAGTGGGAACGGGAGAATCAAGATAAGAAGACGAAGTGAGTGAGCAGAGTTGGTGTTGAGGGTAGAAGTGATTCTTTTGGCGCTGTTTAGTATTTGATGAAGTTTGAATGTTCAAGATCAATCAACGTCGCCAAATAGACTGAACAACACGTGAGATAGGTAGACAGCTATCCAGCACATCTCGAAATGTAGTTGCCAAGATATTGTCTGAGTAGTGAGACCTGATGTGTGATTGGCGTCGAGATAGCATAGCCGTACTCTGTGATGGCTGGCCAGCCCCTTGACATATCTAATTCACAGCCTCTGTTAAGTTATCATGGCGATGAGAAAGATGAACTACTCATGTGAAACAAATATTCCAACAAGAGGCGGCCTGGCGAGGCATCAAACAAGGATTAGGCACCCACTTGCATTGATTGCTGCACCATGATCAGCGCCCGCAGCGCAGGGCAGCGTAAGCGTTAGAGGTTTCGTAGCTAAGGTTGTCCTGATGTGGAAGCCACCCGCCCTGTTGCACTTCACCCATCCCTCCTTCCATCAACACATGTACCAATAATTTAAGCAACTCACTCTCATCGTCGCAATCACACAGCGCAACAAGAAGAGAATAAAAAGAAACTTGCCGAAAGAGGCGCTCGTTGCATGCTCGGAATTCGTCCCACGCTGCGAGCAAGGCCCTCGCTTCTGGACCTGATCCGCGCCCGAGGCGAGGACGACTCCGACGACGAAGACACCAACGGCAACCACAGAGGGACGGCCACAGACAGCAACAGCTCCAGGGGCCGCGCGGGGAGCTTCAGCAGCAGTTCCAGCGATGCAGCCCCTGCGGCAGCCGCTAACGCCCTCGCCGCCTCTCGCACACAAGCTCCAGGCGCAGGCGGAGGCGGAGGCCCCACCCGCACCGCATCGTCATCATCCAGGCTCCACCGTGGACCTGGAACTGGAGCTGGGAAGGTGCAAGCTCGTGCTGCTGCTGTCGCTGCCGCTCAGGCTCTAGTCGACGTAGCTTGCCAGGTGCCTCTGCCAAACTCTCCACCACCATCTCCATCATCTCCAACTCCATCTCGACCGCCTCCCTCGACCTCATCCTCCTCCGACCCGACTCTACCCTGCATCCGGCCTGCGTCGCCGTCCTCTCCGAGACCCATTCCTCAGATCCGTCTTGATCCCGACAGCGCCCCCGTTTCGCCGCCCAAGATGCCTCCCGTATGTTGATTCCCGACCTCAAGAACCTGGTTCCCCTGATGGTTGCTTGCCAGACCCGTGACGACACGGCGTCCATTGCCCCGCTGGATTCGAGAGGCTGACATGACCAATGCTGCAGAAAGCAAAGGCTGCTAGCAGCAACGTCAACGAAGATGATGCGCCTCAACAGGGTATGTAGATGCTAGGACCGCTCATGTTTGGGCACTTTTGAAGGTACCTTGGCCTGGTCGCTAACAATCTTCTTAGGCAAGATTTACTCCATCTCCGGGTCAGTTCCTCCAGCTTTTCTCGGCTTCGCGAGCCATCTACGCCCTCGAAATGCATCCTGCAAAGCGCTCATGGGACGTCATCATGTTTTACTGACTCTTTCAACAGTCCCGTCGTGGTGGCTGAGGACATGATTGGTGTTGCCATGTACGAGTTGGTTAGTCGCAATCATCCACCATCGTCATCATCGGCCCAAATCTAACCAACAACTCGTCCAGGTCAAAGTAGGTCACGATAGCCTTGCTGGTGAGGTTATTCGAATCAATGGCGACCAAGCCACCATTCAGGTTTACGAGGAGACATGTACGACAACCCATGATGGAACTCGAGATCGCGACACTAATTGAGATCCTAGCCGGCGTCACTGTCGGTGACCCCGTTTTCCGAACCAGAAAGCCCTTGTCCGTCGAGCTCGGCCCCGGTCTGCTGAACGGTATTTACGACGGTATTCAGCGTCCCCTCGAGGCCATCTCGAACATCGCCAAGTCCATCTACATCCCCCGCGGTGTCTCGGTTCCCGCGCTCGACCGTGAGAAGAAGTGGGAGTTTACCCCGACCCTAAAGGTCGGTGACCACATCTCGGGTGGTGATGTCTGGGGTACTGTCTTCGAGAACTCTTTCCTCGCCAGCCACAAGATTCTGTTCCCCCCTCGCGCCCGAGGAACCATCACCAAGATCGCCTCCAAGGGCGAGTACACAGTCGTCGAGAAGCTCCTCGAGGTCGAGTTCGATGGCAAGAAGACCGAGTACCCCATGATGCAGTCCTGGCCCGTCCGAGTGCCTCGCCCTTCCAACGACAAGATGTCTGCCGATCAGCCCTTCATCGTCGGCCAGCGAGTTCTCGACGCGCTCTTCCCCAGTGTCCAGGGTGGAACTGTCGCTATCCCTGGTGCTTTCGGTTGTGGAAAGACTGTCATTAGTCAGTCTGTGTCCAAGTTCTCCAACAGTGATGTTATCGTTTACGTCGGATGTGGTGAGCGAGGCAACGAGATGGCCGAAGTCTTGAAGGATTTCCCCGAGCTCACCATCGAGGTTGAGGGTCGCAAGGAGCCCATCATGAAGCGAACTACGCTCATTGCCAACACCTCCAACATGCCTGTCGCTGCCCGAGAAGCCTCCATCTACACCGGAATTACTGTGGCCGAGTATTTCCGGGACCAGGGTCTCAACGTTGCCATGATGGCTGACTCTTCCTCCCGATGGGCTGAGGCTCTTCGAGAACTGTCTGGTCGTCTGGGAGAAATGCCTGCTGATCAGGGTTTCCCCGCCTACCTGGGTGCCAAGCTCGCCTCGTTCTACGAGCGAGCCGGTCGTGTCAAGACTCTGGGTTCCCCTGAGCGCCAGGGCAGTGTCAGCATTGTCGGTGCCGTCAGCCCCCCTGGTGGTGATTTCTCGGATCCCGTCACTACGGCTACTCTGGGTATTGTGCAGGTCTTCTGGGGTCTCGACAAGAAGCTTGCCCAGCGAAAGCATTTCCCTTCGATCAACACATCCGCCTCGTACAGCAAGTACACCAACACACTGGACAAGTTCTACGAGAAGAACTACCCCGATTTCCCCCGTCTCCGAGACCGCATCAAGCAGCTCCTCTCCGACTCTGAGGAGCTTGACCAGGTCGTGCAGCTGGTCGGAAAGAGTGCGCTGTCTGATCCCGACAAGATCACTCTGGATATTGCCGCTCTGCTCAAGGAGGACTTCCTGCAGCAGAACGGTTACTCAGACTATGACCAGTTCTGCCCCATCTGGAAGACTGAGTGGATGATGAAGCTCATGGTGGGTTTCCACGATGAGGCCCAGAAGGCGATTGCCCAGGGCCAGAGCTGGAGCAAGGTGCGAGAGGCTACCTCTGACCTGCAGGCCAACCTGCGACAACTCAAGTTCGAGGTTCCCACCGAGGGTCAGGACGTGATCTCCAAGAGGGTAAGCAACACGGCGATGATTTTTGAGTATATGCTAACAAGGTTGATAGTACGAGGAGATCCAACAGAAGATGACGGACAAGTTCGCTGCTGTCATGGACGAGTAAATCAAGACTCTGGAGGTGATCTCGAGAGACGTTGCATTGCGAGCAGTTGCGGTCTTAGGCATAGAAGAAGGATAAGGAGGGGGATAAGTCAGGAGAAAGCCGGTATTCGATTACTGTTTGCGACGCCCCATAGTTTAGTGTGTTGAATCGATATCAAATTGTTTGAATATTCCTTGGTTATGCATGCTGACTGGCCTATTGTCTGTACATGTCACTGCTGCATTGAAGCTGTCGGGAGCCTCATCCGGGGTGGGTCATGGAGTTGGGGAAGGATGATGTGGGGCTGCATATGGTAAGTAATTCTCGCGGTGAACCTTGAGAAGATGATATTCCTGACTTTTACCAACAGCTCAGCTTTTCTACGTTGATATACACCTTTAAGGCCGTTTCTCCTCTCCAAAAAATCTATTTCTGCTCCTCTCAATCCCACCACTCAAGAGACTCACTCAATCCCTCAATACACATACACACAACCCCTCACTCGCCGAACAATGTCCGAAGAACTCCAGGACGAGGTTGAAGCCATCAACTCCATCTACGGCGACGGCAGCCTCGTCCCTACCGAGAGCGACACCACCGTCTTCATCCTCAACCTCCCCGGTGACGCCTCCTCCCTCCGCGTCCGCTTCCCGCAAGAGTACCCCTCCAAACCCCCCTCCGTCCTCGGCACGCATCACAGCTCCGGCGGCGTGAGGGGTGCCGGCGCGAGGGACCTTAAACTCTTTCGTGAAGCTTTGGAGAGTGTGTTTCAAGAAGGTCTTGTGTGTTTATTTGATGCTGTTGAGGAGTTTACGAGGCGTTCTGAGGAGGAGGCTGAGGAAGAAGCACCGACTGCACCCTCACCACCACCAGAAGAGTATGAGATAGAAGAACCATCTTTCCCGCCCCCGGAATGGATCCTCTCAGAACCCATCACAGACTCCAAGTCAACATTTATAGCACACGTCGCGCGCGTCACGTCGCCGGACCAGGCGCGACACTACGTGCAGGTGCTCCTGGCATCCGACAAGCGCATCCGCGCCGCAACGCATAACATGACGGCGTGGCGCATCAAGGGCCCCGGGGCAGCGAGCTTCCAGGACTGCGACGATGATGGCGAGGCCGCCGCGGGGGGCAGACTGTTGCATCTCATGCAGGTCATGGATGTCTGGGATGCCATGGTCGTGGTGACGAGGTGGTATGGCGGCGTGTTGCTGGGACCTAAGAGGTTTGCCCTCATCAACGCCGTTGCGAGGGATGGCTTCGTGAAGGCTGGCTTGGTCGAGGAGAAGAAGAAGGGAAAGTAACAAGGTGCTCTCTCAGTCAAGGCATCACAAACCTGGAGCCACGGCGACGCCAACTGTTACGTTACACAATCATCATGGTATCTCGATTTGGAACAGAACAGCTCCTCCCGAAGAACGCCAGACACATACACAAAAAGCCGCCCACCATCCACTCCACGTCTTGGATTACATAGGGGATACAGTTCCCCAGCATCATATCATGCTCTGCCGCCCAGCTACCTTACATGAAAATCATTTACGCCATCTCCAAACGCCTCTCCTTGGGTTTGAAAGTCCTTGGTGTTACAAATCTGTCAACAACTCATCTCCCCTTTTGTTACAAGTTTAAAAGACCACCGCCCTACGACTCCTTGGTAAGCAGTGGCTCCAAAATACCCATAGCCCGGACAGACTGCTCCTCCGAGAGAATGACGGCACCTGCTTGGGCTGTTGAGAGGTACGAAAGTTCCGAGCTCTCCGCTATCTGTGGATCCTGCACCAGGATGCCGGCAACACCGCAGACGATACCAGTGGCTTCCAAAGACAAGCTTTCCAGGTTGAGGAAAATGGGAATCAGGCAGCCTTCTGTATCCCCCACCAGAGAGTCGCCAAAGACATCAAGGAGGTTCTTGTCGAGGAGTAGCGAAGGTGGGTCGTCCTGGGCCAACGTAACCGACATGAATCGTGGTTGCGAGACAAGAGCCGAGATGATGCAAGTGTACAGCTTCGTATCGACATTATCCGCCCAGCTTGGTCGTCGACCGTTCCCCGTGGCGTGTCGACTGATCGAAGGTCGTTGGTGGTTGAAGGATGCAAGCTGCGATGCCTCACGGCCAGAACATTGCACCAGCACCAAGCCCTCCTCGATGTTGGGAGTGACATGCCGTTTCTTGAGAAGGCCAAAGGTACGTGTCTGCATCTCGGAAACGTTGGACGGAAGACCCTCGTGCGGCGGGGTCGCTGTCGGTTCGGTGGCGCCCTTCTTATATCCCTGTGTGACATAGTTGGACTCGTTCTCGCACAACTCGAAGCCCTTGGCGAGGAGTGATTTGGCAACGTTGTCGCGCTCTTTGGTCGGTACTAGAATAAAGTCGGAGTAGTATGTGGTAATGAAGAAGATGGGGATACCAGCCAGTGCCAGTGGAGAGGTCAACTCCATTACACGGCCGCCCGCATCGAGTCCAGCACTAATGACGGAGAGGATCATGTACGAGTCCTTGGAGACTGAGACGGATTTGGCAATATCGCGCGGAAGCGTCTTCAGGACGGGCTCAAACACATTCTGTGCCCATGACGAGTGGCAGACCACCGAACACTCGAGGGGGGTGATGCTGATGTTGAGAAAGCCATGTTGACCATCAGATGTGAGACCCTGTAGCTCGTACTCTGGTGAATCGCGCAAGTTTCCCAGACTCTGAGACTGTGGGAGGAGGACGCGGAGGATGGGCTGGAGCAGCGTCGAGTAGAGATTGAGAGGGATGTGAATCAGCGTATAGGTGCCATCCTAGAGAGCAAGAGGTTAGAATAAAGCCTATGTACAAGCAACTCTTTAACTTGTCAATCTTGAAACGCCCGTTGTTGAGTAGTCGCATGCAAGGTCATGCGGCAGGATCAGGAGTAAGACAGATCTCAAGTAAGAAAGGGTTGTGTGCAGAAACTGCAGCACCGACTTACAAGGAAAGAAACTTGCGCGTTCATGATGAACCGCCAATGTCGAGTCCCGGTGCAGGCGAGGTTGAGTTCAATGAGGGGCTGATCGCAACTTGAATGCGAATCGATGTCTGCGGCAAACTCAAGCTAGGCTGGACGGACAGCAGGTAGGCGATAACAGTCGAGGGGCTGACTCGATCATGGAAAGAACCTCGGTCCGTCTGCTCCAAGGTTTGGGCTAAGGTTGGACGAGAAACAAGAGCTGAAAGCGCCAACGGGAGTGCTGGAAAACCGGTAAAGTTTGATGTTAGTGAAAGGGGCACCCAAGCTCAAGTGGTGTGAAGAGTTTTTTTGAGAGGTTGACAAAAGGTTAATAAAAAGGAAAACGAGGGGGATTGAGAAGAATCGATGCAGGTTAGGCAACGGAGGCGATAAGGGTAAACCCACGTTAATAACTCTCTCTCTTCCTGATCTCTGAGTGAGCAGCTTGCATACTTTAGTTGCTCACACCATGGCTCCAAGCCGGACGGGAAGGGCACGTCCCTTCAAAGGTCGAGCATTGCAGGGTTTTGCAGGGACTAGGCGAGTCCACTCAAGACAGGCCAAGCCAAAGGAAGCCAAAGGCCGACCTGGGAACTACCGTAGTTGGCCGAGTTGGGCCATCATGGCGGCAGCGTTGACGGGCATGGGGGTGGATATTCCCACTAGACCTTAAGAAAGTGTAAGCCGACAATGTCTTGGTGCAATCAGGCGTCACTGGCTCAAACAACCCCTGTCCACAACCGATGATGCTACTCTGGACAGGATGGTTCGAGGTCGTCTTCCACGGGCTATGTGCCGACCTGCCATGCTGTGCTTGCATCGATTGTATCGTCTGCGGGAGATGGACACGCTCGCTTCAGTGAGGTCGCTCGGGGGTTTCCTGGCGCAGATCATCACCCAATGCCCCGATGCCCAAGGCATCTCCCTTCTATCCAACACCCCAGTGGGTAAGGCGGAACCTGAAAGGTGCAGGTGGCTTCTGTAATTGCGATGCAGGTAGTTTCACAGCATTATGTGTTATGGAGCCAAGGACAAAAGCAACAAGACTTGATCAGAAGCGCCGTGGCTCTCCGAGTCACAGAAATGCCACAGCGCCCAAAAGGTCAAGACACGCAGCTCGTTTCGCTTAGGACTGCGGTCTTGGTTTCCTAACAGCGACCAAGACGACATCGCCAGATCAGGATGCACACTCGCGGCATCCATCTGAAGCCAGAGCTGGTGGCCGATTCGAGTGCGTGACAGTGGTCTCGAGATCGACCGGGAGCAAAAGGTTGTGGCAGCCAAGCATCATGATAGGTGCAGGTACTGTATGTAGGATCCGTAGAGTTGCAGAAGTTGTTGGTGCGTGGGGGCAGGGGTGAGATGCCGTCGCTGGGCTGAGATCGGATAGGATCAGGACCCTTGCAACCCTGTAGCGGAGTGTAGGACAAGACATGTTTGACTAGTCCAAGCTTGGCCTTCTGCTCGGGCTTGGACGTGAGCTTGAAGGCGAACGAGCCATGATCAAGCAAGCCGGCGAACCGTGAGCCTGGATCCAGGCCAAGGGAATTTTGTTGGTGTTGATCGGATGTGTGGAGAATGGAAGTGTAAGTGAGGTACCCGTAGGTATGGAGCAGGTCTACAGGCGGTACCTGCCCTGGTGAGCAAAGCAGGTAGGTGGTAGCAGTCCTGTCTCTGGGCAGGCAGGAACAACTACACGATGATGCCTTTTGCCTTCCTCGTCAGTCCGCTTATGCTCACATCCATCACATGCCCTTCACCTTGGAGCTGATATTGCCTTCACCTTCACCTCAAGACGTCACGATTGAGACTCATCATTTTCTTCATCCCAGCTTCGTCGTACCGTCAGCCCCAGCTTCGGCTCCAAGGCAGATAGACCCTGGTGTTTTCTGCGGCCTGCCCGTCTCGGAAACCTCCCAGGAACCCCAGCTTTCATCATCACCCTTTCTTTTAGGTCATCAGCACCTCTAGCTATCATGTCTCGACTCGGCTTCGCCTCCGCCTTGCATCCGACTCTAGCAGCGTCAGGCGCCGAGCTTCCTCTTCTCCGTTTATGATGCATTCTGCCCCTACACTTGCGCTAGCGGCAGCTGCCCCTGGCTCTGCCTTGTTATGAGCACCAGCCAGCAGGACGAAATTGATGCATGCACCTCTCAACTACGCCTCTGATCGACTGTCGTATAACCTCAACACTCAATTATGGTTGCTCATCATTCCCCGAAGAAGCTCGGCCTTCGTCACATCGCATCTATCCCCCGGTCTTAACCCGCTGCACGCGTCTGGAAAGGGCCGCTCACCGCGATGGACAAAGGACACGACAGTGAGGCATCTCCGAGAGATCTCACTGATGAAATCTGCTTCGGGTAATGGACCCCACGACAGGTGCCGTTGCAACGGGCGCAAGGGAGCAGCTTTCTCCAATGATTCTGGCTCTCTGGAGCCCTCTTCCCCGCTTCTGGGCCCCTTGTCGTCGGGCTTGCCAATGGCACCACTGACTCGTGATTCACTGCGTGACCTGCCGCCTGTGAGGCTTCGCATTGCATCGCGGAACATGTCGCCTTGCGCATCCGGCTGCAGCTCATAAGCACGTCGAGAAGTGACGCAGCTTCCACCAAAACCCTTGTCACGCTGTCAACCGCGTGCACAGATGAGGTGTTTGCGTGCCTCTGGAATGAGGGGCTATGGCGACCTTGGCTGGCTGATGGCGACACAAGACTGCCGGATTCAGTGGCAACACCTCTCTCCCCACAAGTCTCATACTCCTGTCAGATCACTCAGCTATCGAATGAGAAACTATGTGGTCTGCGTACGACTGTCTCTGCGGCCGGTAATTGTCGGCGGATGGCACGAAGCGACTAGCTTTCTCTTGATACCTATCAGCAGATATCCTCTTTAATACCTATCAATGAGGGTCCTTCGTCCCGCCCGTTGTGGGACGGGAGCTAAGCGCAGGTGGGCTGTTTGATAAAGGATTCTTGACCAGCTTACATCGCAGTTATCGTAATAGCATAGTCTAGTTGTCGAGATGTGACAATATCTCCACGAATGAAGGCTCCAAACTCGCCCGGATAACAAAGGCTTCTCGGACCCCCAGCCTCTCGGTCTCGGCTGTTCTGACAGGACCGCTGATCGACCAAAGCCTTCCCGTCCTGTCATGGATACTTCAATTATGACATGAAAGCCCCGACGGAGAAGAGGGGGGTTCATGCATGACATTGCAGTGGCCTATCTTGCCTAGCGCGCCCAGTAACCGCCCCAGCCGACCGGATTGTCAACTCTCACTCGACTAGCTGCCGGCCGTGATTGTCCTCCCACTCTCCCAGTGCCAAGGCACAGAGGGCTTGTTTCACTTCTGCGCGTCTAGGTCGGTCGCCTGCATCCCGGAGGCCACCGCGAGCTCCGCACGGCTACCGTTGGAAAAGATGGATGTGGGCGGATCCGAACAACTCGGTGACATGCTCTCCGCAAGACACGTCTCTGCAGGACAGCTTGAGCCATTCCTATTTTGAGATGGTCGAAACTTTATTGCTTGACCCCAACGACGACCAGGTTTCTTGGGCTCTGTTCGTAGTCAAACACTGTCTCGACCCATGCATGACGGACGAGATCGTCGTGTTCTCGGAGGAACGTCCACCGGTCCGACACGATGAGAGACTCGACAGCCATGGCGCTGAACGCCATTAGACTCCAGACAGCGCACAACTCCTTCTTTCGTGGCAGGTACGTGGCCTCATAGCGCTCGATCTCTTCGTCTGTGATGTCGCCCATCTTCTCCCGCATCACGTCTGCATACTGTTTGAAGTCGCTGTTGGTCGTGAGTTTCTGCACAGCCCCGCGCACATAGTCCTTGAAAGAACCGTAGCAATTCTTCCGCAGGGATCCAATGATGACAGGATTGGTGCTGATGTCAAAAGGACTCTCGCTGTCGCTCTTGGTGGCGACAGTAGCATCTGCCTCAGGTCCTCCTTGGGCGTCAGAATGCCGGACCTTGGTCACCACGCCCCGGTCAAGGAATATCTTTTGCAACACTGCTCTGAAAAAGTGCCGAGAGAAGAATCCCGCGCTCTCCTTTTCGGTCCAGTTCTGGGGTGCTTGGCAAGCCATCATGCGTGCTGTGATGTTCAGTCGCACGCCGTCACCTTCATATGTCGAGAACTTTTGGCTCATGGGGAACCCTTGCGGGTCATGCTTGTCGGATTCTCGGACGAGCCGGCCGTTGACAGCCTGGAGAGTCGGCCTCAAGAAAGCATGCTTGTAGGTCGGCGGTCCTAGCTTCTCGGTCATCAAGTTGTAGCAGCATCCAACAATTGCCACCGCCCGGATGCTAGGGTTGAGGATCAGGGAGCGAATTCCAAAGTGCGACAGGTTTCCGCAGGAGTGGATTGACATTGCCATCAACCTCAAGTCCTTCTTTTCGCCCTCTGTTTTGCTCCCGTTGTCGATTTGGGCAATGACGTCGGCAAGATCACCGCTGTCGAGACGACCCGAGATATACTGGACAAACCCCTTGCCTTCTTCCGCCGTGTATTCCGCTTCGAGTTCTCTGGTGGGCCTGAACTCGAATGCTTCATCTCCTGCCACTTCGCGGATAGCCTTGGCCAAAGCCTCTGGATCATCTTGTGCGTCTGGGCCGCGTGCTTCGATGATCTGATTCCACAGCTTCTTGTTTCTCATGACCTTGGGCTTGACGGCCAAACCAGAAGTCATATCGAGGCCTCTTGCTGCTGTAACGTTATTCTCACGCCCTTCAACGGCAACCACATATCGGTTATATGGTTCGCTTGCCATTGCCCGACCAAGATAATTCTGACCACTGCCAAAGTCAACAAAGTGGGTGATTTCGTCACCGAATTTCTCAGAAAGATCCCCTGACAGCCTATCGAGATAGTCGGCAAAGTTGGTGACCTCATGGACCTTTTTGCGGTTCATGCCCACGGCGACTGGGCGTGGCAGAGCAGGCAGTTTCTCCTTCGGGGGTGTGAATGAGCGACCAAGAGATAGGTTTCGGACTGTTCGAATATATTCGATGAAGCTCTCCGGAGGGGCCTCTCCTTCGAATTTGAGATTATCCAGATCATCTCGCATGAGGAGATCCAGGAGGTCCATGAGACTGCATGACAAGATGAAGGGATGCCACTCCTTGGGTATGGCGTAGTGGAAGAGGCCAGGTTCGATGGTGAAGAAGTCGAGGATGTGAACACCACCACAGAGAATTTGGAAAGTCTCCGAGGTCCTTGAGAACTTGAGGAGTTCATCGATGTACTCCTCGGGAGAAGCAAAGTCGCCATTGAATGGCAGGGGCTTTTCAGGTATCATGATGAGATACAGTCGAGTTGTTGACTACCCTGGAGCAGTGTCAATGATGGATTCTCGGTGGTTTGTTTGGCTGGAAGCTTACTGTATGCTGGGTGAATACTTGCTAAGATCTGGCCCTGGTCCTCTCTGGTGTTGTTTTCTCGTCCCTTGTTCAGAGCCCTTGTCTGTTAGATATGCAGGCTGTCTCTAAAAAGATCAGTTGGAGGAGTTGTGCACTCTCAACAACTGGGCGAGTCGTTGAACGGCAGATAGAACAAAGCTACTGGGTATTAGACTACGAGAAGTCCAAGTTCCGGCCAGTTCAAATATTAGCCTCAAGATTTGGGCAAATTTCGATCTATCATGCACAATCCAAATTCACTTGGTGTGCGGGTCGAATTTGTAGGTGAGAGCTCGGTGTGACTGAGAGGGAGCCCAGAAAAAGGTACGTACCTCGCAGCTCTCACCGAGCGCTCCCCAGGCCCAGGGTCCCTGCAACGTCATCCCCTCCAACCTCCCATTGTCGCATTCGAACAGGCTCCGAGATTGAATCTTCTGGCTTCAATTAATCCAACTGCTAGAGTCGCCCAGACATCATCGCACATTGACGCTTATGCGTCTTCACGCCTCATACCGTTAGGATGATGTCCTCCACAAACGAAGAGGACCCCTTCCTCCAGGTCCAACAGTGCGTTTCCATCCTTCGTTATCATCCCAATGTTTAGCTGTTCATCACGCTAACTGCCACGCAGAGATGTTCTCACTCAGATGGCCTCGGCTAGGCCGCTGTTCGCCTCATATCTCCGCATCCGCTCCCTCTCCACAAATGCCGACTCCCCTGAACTTGCTTCCGCTCGCTCCGACCTCGAAGCCGCTCTCTCATCCCTCGCCGACGACCTAGCCGACCTCGTCGCCTCGGTGCAGGCCGTCGAGTCCAACCCCGCGCAGTTTGGTCTCTCTGCACATGAGGTGACACGCCGGAAGCGCCTGGTGCAGGAGGTCGGCGGCGAGATCGACGACATGCGCGACGAGCTTGCCAAGAAGGTCGACGCCGTCCGTGGAGGTGACCTGCCCGACCCCAACGCGTTCGCCATCGACGGCGACGGTGACGATACGTACGCCGAGTTTGAGCAGCAGCAGCAGATGGAGATAATGCGCGAGCAGGACCAGCACCTGGATGGCGTGTTCCAGACCGTGGGCAATCTCCGAAGGCAGGCTGACGATATGGGTAGGGAGCTGGAGGAACAGCGCGAGATGCTTGAGGTTGTCGATGAGGCGGCTGATCGCGTGGGTGGCCGACTGCAGACGGGCATGCAGAAGCTGCAGCATGTGATACGCGCGAACGAGGATCGGTATAGTAGCTGCTGCATAGCTGTCCTCATATTTGTGCTCATCCTGCTGTTGGTCCTCCTCTTGATTCTATAATACTCCCGAGTCTCGAGTTTAGAGAAGGGGTAAGGGGGCTGTCCTGATGCAGCACACTTTTGTCAGAAGCGTTCATGACACTTTTACGTTGGGAAATCGGAGTTTTGGGTGGGAATTGCTACGACTGCGTACACGCAATGACCGGAAATCTTCTTCTTTTTTCTTTGTCTTGGTTGTATACTAGAAGGATAGATAAAGAGGAGCAGACGTGGCCGTTTGTCTGCTCAAACGGCGTGACATAATCCAACAAGTCCGCCAAACACCTGCTATGCCTGCCAAGCCTATGCCTATGGTGATGTGATGCCTTTCCTCATCAACAAGAATGATATCTCTGTCCTGAACGCCTGTTACAGCACCGGCTTGAACGTGTTCTTTTTCCATTTGCTTCTTCTCGTCCCCCTTGATTCTCCTTGCCGGGTGTCCTTGTTCTTCTAAGCCAGCACCAGTCCCGATTCGCTCTTGAGCACATCAGCCAGAGCGGCCAGAGAACCGGCAGCCGTGGCGTTTTGGGGCGCCTTCTTGGGGAATTCGACAAGCGCAAGGCGGAGAGCAGCCAAAGCTGCGTTGCCGTAAAAGTTGAGGAAGCGTTGCTCGTGGCCCTGGATCATGGACCGCAAGACAACGTATTGTGTGTTTGAGATCTCGTTGGGGGGCGAGTTGACGATGTATGCGAGCGCCTTCCAGTAATTCGTAGGTGGGTAGGGGTTCTTCTTTGATGACTTGCTGAAGTCTCTCAGAGAAAGAGAGGCAAAGCCAGCACCCAGGCCAGTCATCCTGTCGTTGTGGCTCTGTTCTGTGATCCAGGCCGGCCCATCCTTCTTCCAACCGATAGAGATACGACCGCGCTCTGTTCGATCGCTGCCTCTGTGGCCGAAGAGGACTGGGCACACGATTCGGTACTTCGCCATTACGATGTCGATCAGGGATTGCCCTCGCCATTCAAACTCCTGGTTTGAGAAGATGTGGGCTGTAAAGACCCCGATCGGGTCTGCGGCCTTTGGGTTGGCGCCACCTTCGTTGATGAACTGGTTGATAATGGCCTTGGCACAGATATTCATGAGATAAATGAAGAGTGAAGGCAGTGTTTGGTCGTTGTGGGTGGCTCCTTGAACGGGCTCTCTCTTGTCGACCACAAACAGGCCAACATCGATTGGCGGGCTCGGTGTACCACCCTTCAAGGCCTCCTTCAATGTGTCTGTGATCTTCTGGACCTAGTCTTTGTTAGAGAATGCCCTCATATCAAAACATCTTACTTACTGGTTTGGCGTTGGCACCCTTTCCGCCGGTCAGCTGGCCGATAGCCACCCGGATCTCTCGACGGAAGGTTCCAAGCTTGCCCTTGAGCGGAGAGCCAGGGACTTTAGACTGTGCCTGAAGTTCCCGGCGCAGCTTCTTGAGTTCCTGGTGAATCTGGCTATATCGATCCTCGGTGGGACTCGCTGCGGGTTGCACAGGAGGTGCGGCGGGTTTTGCCAAAGGTTGAGCAGGAGCAGGCGCAGCGGGTTGTGCCGCAACTGGTCCGTTTGTTTTCTGGAACAGTCCATGTGTTGTTGTTTGTCCGGAAGTTGCAGCAGCAAGTGGGCTGCTAATCGTCGGTTTGTTCTGGGGTGCGAAGGGGCTGCTAGTGGCAGGGGGTGCAAGAGCAGGCTTCTTGATCTCTGAAGGGGGAGTTGTCGATGGTTCGACCCGCTTCGATTCCTTTACTGGTGTAGTGCCGTTTGTTGTCTTCGAAGGATCTGGTTTGGGTGCCGGAGGGGGAGTGGGAGGTTCGGGCTCTGGTGGTAATCGAGGAATCGTCTTGGCCTTGAGTTCACGAAGTCTCTTCTCCTCAGCGACAACTAGAGCTTCTGCCCGAAGTCTCTCTTGCTCCTTGCGCTCCTCCTCGACGATACGTCGGTGCTCTTGTTGCAGCTCATGAAGCTCGTAGACTCGGATCGCAGCCTGGCGCACCCGCTCGTGCTCTACCTGGGCCGCCGCCAGGGCATCCCGATGGCTAAGCTCGTTGTTTCGCGTATCAAGTAGGAAGCTCGCGGCGATGTTACGCTCGGGGCTCGAGAGCAATTGGCTCCGCCTCGTGGTCGGGGAGCGTGTCATGATGAGTTGAGGACGGCGAGGCTAGGATTTCGCTGTCACGTATTCATTGGTAGCTGGAACGGGCAGTTTCCAGGGCAGGTAGGAGGTGTGAAAGCCCGTATATCGATGAATAAAACAAGCCGTCTTTCAGGCCGGTCCGCGAGGGATCGGACAGCGGATCTGACGTCGAATTTTGAGATTGAATGTCGTTCTTTGGGTTGTAATATGCAGCCCTTGGAGAGGCTGGATGCAGATCAAAGCATAGTGGGTACGTACCAACTGATATGAGCTGAACTTCCAGCCTCCCGTCCAGCTTGGTCCCACCTAAACGGGAAGTAAAAGAACAGCCTGATCTCGGTCCGCTAAAATAAAGTCCCGAGCTGCATTGCTCAGCCACACAGAGTCAGCCACACAAACTCAAGTGTGGCCGTGTCATTCGGGATGGCGCCGTGAAACATGTCAACCCTGACGCCGCCCGTAAAGGTCGAGACAATGCAAGATGCTCCTCCACATGAGGGGCAATGGACGCGTGATCTTATTGGCAGCCTGACACCAAGTGGCAGGTAACAGGTATCCTACGGCAGCACCTGAATCACGGAGGTTCTGTCAGAAATACAGCCTTGGAGCTGAATTTCGTGCTGGCTAAGCAAGTCTGAGGCAGCCTAGTCACTGCATCTGGAAACTGTTCGTCGCGTCCACCTGAGGACATGGAGACGAGACGACGCGATGGGGTAGTTCGACTGAAGGGTTACATCGACGGCTTAAATCTAGAACCTGCCTGGATGTGGTTCACTGGGTCGGGCCGTTGCTCGCCCTCTGGGTAGGTACCTGAGCTGTCTAAGGGAGGTATGCGGATGAGGACCACGAAGCCACGGCAGCCGTTTTTGGTTGTGTTGGGCCCAGACGGGGAACATGTCTGAACTTCGGGTAACGCCTCTGCGAGACACGGCTTGACGATGATCAAGATACTCGGTAATGGGCAACATGGAGTCAAGTATACGAAGTACTTGGATAGGTAGTTGGAGACCAGGTTCACCCTGAAAGACGGCTCGTTACTCTGGGCAAATGGAAGAACCATGACTTGGCTGTGAGCACCTGACCTCGGATTGAGATGTCTTTCAACGATTGCCCGGGAGACGAGGCTTCAACTCGGACACGGGCTAGAGGGTGGTCCGTTGTTGGTGGGAGCTGTCCCATTTCGGCTCCCGAACGGAGATGGAGAATGACAGCTGTTCTAGCTGTGGACAAGCCTGAACGTGAGCCTCGCTCAGGAATGTCAATGAGATCACTGGCGAAGCTCTAGCCCACTCCATTTCGTCAGTGCAGTGAGCGTCTGTGAGCCTGCCCCTCGATGACGTTTGGCGGCACGGATTTCTTGGTTCCCTTGCCTGGATGTTTGCACTATCGAGCATCACCCTTGAGCCGCAGGGGACGCCCGGAGCTGGAGGTTTGATTGTTGTATCCATACTGTGTTGCGAAGCAGGGTTTATCGCCCCCCTAGCGTAGGCGGATACGGTTAAGCATCATCAGGCAATCACAGGGGCCAAGGTCTAAGGAGCTGGAGCGTGACACGAGGGAGTGAAAACGAGGCCAGGCTGGGAGGAGGAGGAGGAGGAGGATGGATACCGGATCAAATGGATATCAAGGGGGAGAACAAGTTTCGGCCATGTCTGAACCTGAATGTGACAGATGCTGCTGAGACAGATAGTGTTCTTGTTTGAGCTGGGAGGAGTCCGTCATGGCGTTGAAAGCTCGGGTCATATGAAGCTGGGGTTAATTTGTGATGAAATGGAGCAGCAGACGGCGCCATCTAGGTATAGCTCAGGGATATCCCAGTGCAGCCACTGTTGATGACAATGTTTTGGGTAGCTCTCTCGAGGCTGTGATATCGGCAGTGTTTGAATAGCAATGCAACGAATCGTCCCAACGCATTGCTAGATAGTGTAAAGCAATGCCCGTCTCTGATGGACTTTGCTTTGTGTCGATGCGGTTCCCACCGCTGTGCGCTTCTGATGACGCCCTTTTCCACCTCCCTCGACGCCACACCAGAAGCTCACTCCCTGAATCATGGAGCATCCATCAATGGATCCATGAAGTTTGGGGTGGTGGCACCTCTGGCCCGTCACCCTTGTCTCTGAGCTAAATGGGCCAATGCCGCCCGGGAAGACCAGTCGACGGCAGGGCACGCTTACGTGGACTTGTACAGAGTCGAACAGGCGGTGATTGATGAATGATGTCTCTGTTGACTCTGTCTCCATTGCAACCGTGGTGGCCGACCTCTTGTTCGCACTACTGCGTAGGCCCTGCGGGTATCGTCCATGGCTGCATCCAGCCCATGGGCCCCTAGAGGATAGCACCTCCGCTATTAGCGGAGCAAGCCGGCGTCAGTGCAGGCTTGGTCAAGTTGCAGCGTGCTAGGGGCCCTGTGTGTGCCTCTAAAGAAAGCCCACTAATAGCCACATTAGACCTGCGGCCGACCCCATATTTAGGTGTCCCTCCCCGGTCCAGCAGCCCGGACACCAAGTTGGTGATGGTCCTAGGATGGAGGCTTCATTTGCCCCATGAACCCCTACCTAACAAATCGCACTGAGTGAGAGACCGCTAAGCCTGGAGCTGGAGCCCACCTCACCTCGACCGGTACGAGGTCAACTGCAGAGGCAGCAACAGCAGCCTGTCCACTGTAGCTGCTCAGTCCTCCCAGAGCAAAAATCCTGTTATCCAATAGACGTGCGCGAGGTGCCTTCCGTGGCAGGTGGCCCGCACAAGGTACAAACTTAGCCGTATCCCACCACTCTCCACCAGCGAGCTAGACCATCTCCATCCATCCAACTCCTCCTCTCCCACATCCCTCCTCCTCCTCCTCCATACTCACCCACGTCTCTCTTCCTCTTGCCAGGAGTTGGAATTCATTCCATCCATCCCGGCTTTCTCTTCTCGTCGTCTCACCATCTGCCTCTTCATCGCCGCCTTTCCAAATCACGCTCCTTGGCTCTGCGCAAGCTCGTCTACCCTCCTTTTGGGCAAAACTGTGTCCCGCCGTGCCATCGCCATCCGCCATCGCAATTCGCCTCACCAGTCGCCCGTCGTCTACCAGGTCACGATCCTCGTTCCGCCGCCCATCTCCGGCCGCCTCAACGCTCCTCGATATCGGATTCAAACCCAAGTTGTATCTTGATCCCACCTCGCACCCCTGACCCTCGACGTGCTACATCCATCTACGCTTTCGTGCTTTGACTGCCCATCATGGAGCAGCAGCAGCAACAACAACCCCCGCAGCAGCCTCAGCAGCAGCAGCAACCTCCCCAGCAGCCCCAGGTTGGCGGCGTCCCTGGGCCTGCTGGTCGCAGACTGCACATTGCGCATCGCCGGAGTCCTTCTGAGCTGACGCCTCTGGTGAGCATGTTCGCCAACCCAGGAAGTAAGTTCATGATACGTTATCGTGTCCACATCTCCATCATTCTGATGTTGTCACCGTGTGGCGTCATCCAAGCTTCATATCCCTATGGCCGCGCAAGCCGTTTAGTTCCTGCGTCCACCGCCTTATCATTTCAACACCAGTCGATGCTGGTTCCCATCAAGCCCCATGTGTCATGGATGTACTAACATGGTCCTGCAGTGGAACAGCTCGCTATCCAGCAACAGATTGAGTTGTTGCAGCAGCAGCAACAGCAGATCCAGGCTACTCATCAGCAATATGTCAACATGGGGATGATGCCCCCGGGACAGCCTCTTGGCCCCGGCGGTGCGTTCAATCCTTTGCAGCCCATGCCCAACATGTCGCAAGCTGCTTTCCAATTCCCCAACCAAGTACCTCAGCAGCAGAACATGGCTCCTCCTACCCAGCCACTCTCACATCGCCGTAATCAGTCGGCAATGCCCAATATGGGAATGGGCCCTCCTCCCGCGCCGTCCTCCGGCGCTGCTGGGTCCAACTTTGGAAACTTCGAGGCCCCCCAGGGCCACGGACGGGAGAACGCTGGCGGCCGAGGTGGCCGCGGAGGCGGTTCTGGAGGCGGTCACCAGAGGAGACACTCTCTGGCTCTCGCCGATGCTAAGAAGGCCGCTGAAATTGCCCAGCAGAAGCGAACCACCTCCGGCTTCTCGTTCCCCGCGTCCCCTGCTCCCGACGAAGAAAACAAGGGTGCTGCCGCCCCGCCCACTCTCGAGGTCCCCGTTGCCCAAGGTTCCAACCGTGGCGGCCGCGGTGGACATGGCCGCAGCCAGAGCATGGCCGTCAATGGCCGTGGTGGAGGCGGCCGTGGCCTGAACGTCGACAGCAACGATTTCCAGCGCCGCGGAAGTGGTCACACCCGCACCGGCTCCCGCAACTTTGAAGGTAACTGGCGTAACCAGGGCCAGAACCAGGATCAGTCCGGCAATGCTGGACAGAACCAGGGTTTCCAGCCTGGTCACCGACCTCGTGGTTCTATGAACCAATCTGTCTCTGGCATTGGGGCCTTCCAGTACAACCCCGGCCAGCCCCAGGTTATGCAGCTCCCTAACCAGATGATGATGCCCCAGATGTATGGGCAGCAGCTTAACCCCATGCAGCTGAACCAGCTGCAAGCTCTGCAAGCCGCTCAGCTGAACGGTCAGCAGTTCATGGGTCTTCAGGGCTCTCAGCATGCCGGCCAACTCGGAGGCCAGCAGCAACAGCAGCAGCGCAAGACCCTTTTCACTCCTTACCTTCCCCAGGCCTCTCTTCCCGCCCTTCTCGGCGATGGCCAGCTCGTGTCTGGTATCCTTCGTGTCAACAAGAAGAACCGTAGCGACGCCTACGTCACTACTCAGGATGGTCTTCTCGATGCCGACATCTTCATCTGCGGTAGCAAGGACCGAAACCGTGCTCTTGAGGGTGATCTCGTCGCGATCGAGCTTCTGGATGTTGATGAAGTCTGGGGCCAGAAGCGCGAGAAGGAAGAGAAGAAGAAGCGCAAGGATATCACTGATACCCGGTCTGGATCCACCAACCAGGGCAACCAGAACTCTGGCAACAACAACGAGGGTAACCCCCCTGAGGGTGGCATTCGTCGTCGCGGTAGTCTGCGCCAGCGCCCGACCCAGAAGAAGAACGATGATGTTGAGGTCGAAGGCCAGAGCCTTCTGCTTGTTGAGGAGGAGGAAATCAACGATGAGCAGAAGCCTCTGTATGCTGGTCACGTTGTGGCTGTCATTGAACGTGTTGCTGGTCAGATGTTCTCTGGCACCCTGGGTCTTCTCCGACCCAGCAGCCAGGCTACCAAGGAGAAGCAGGAGGCTGAGAGGGCTGCCCGTGAGGGTGGCAACGCCCGCCACCCTGAGCCCCGTCAGCAGGAGAAGCCCAAGATTGTGTGGTTCAAGCCTACGGACAAGCGTGTCCCCCTCATCGCTATCCCCACCGAGCAGGCGCCTCGCGACTTTGTTGAGAAGCACCAGGATTATGCGGATCGAATTTTTGTGGCCTGCATAAAGCGCTGGCCCATCACTTCGCTGCACCCCTTCGGTACCCTTGTCGAGCAGCTTGGACGTATGGGTGACCTCAAGGTTGAGACTGACGCTCTTCTGCGCGACAACAACTTTTCTTCGGACGAGTTCTCTGATGCTGTTCTCCGCAGCGTCGGTCTTCAGGACTGGTCCCTGGAGAAGGAAGAGGAGGCTGCCCTTGCCGAGCGCCGTGACTACCGCGAGGAGACGACCTTCACCGTTGACTACAACGGAGGCGCTGAGCTGGGCAATGCTGTCCATGTCAAGTCTCGCCCTGATGGCAAGATCGACATCGGTATTCACGTCGCCGACATTGCCCACTTCGTCAAGCCTAACTCGCTTGTCGATCGTGAGGCCAAGAAGCGAGGCACCTCTGTCCAGCTCAAGAACCGATTCTGCGCCTTGTTGCCTCCTAAGCTGTCGACCGAGGTTTGCTCCTTGACTCCTGAACAGGACCGCCTGACTGTCAGTGTTGTGTTCAGCGTCAACCCCCACACGGGAGCTGTCGGTGAAGGCGACAGCTGGGTCGGCCGATCCATCATCAAGAGTGCCGGCAAACTCTCTCTTCAGGAGATTGATGATGCCCTGACCAACCCCTCCGAGTACAAGAACACGACCGTGCCCGTCAACACGATCCAGATCCTCAACGCTGTGGCCCAGAAGTTCCGGGAGGCTCGTCTCGGCGCGGGTGGCGAACCTATTGCTCCTCTCCGCCTGCTCCAGCAGCTTGACGACGAGAACAACCCTGTCCAGGACAACTTGTTTGACTCGACCCAGGCTCTCGAGCTCGTGGAAGAGCTTGTTCACAAGGCCAATGCTTACGTGGCGCAGCGTCTTGCCGAAGGACTCCCTGAAAAGGCTCTCCTTCGACGCCAGTCGGCCCCCAACCCCCGACGACTCCAGACCTTTGTTGAGCGCATGACAGCGCTTGGCTACGACATCGACTCGTCCGGCAGCGGAGCGCTCCAGAACAGCCTCTTCAAGGTTGACGATCCCGATCTGCGAAAGGGTATGGAGACGCTGCTTGTCAAGTCGATGCAGCGTGCCAAGTACTTCATTGCCGGCAAGACTGGCAAGCACCTGTGGCCTCACTACTCCCTTAACCTACCCCTGTACACTCATTTCACAAACCCCACTCGTCGCTATGCCGACATCATTGTGCACCGTCAGCTCGAGGCGGTCCTCTCTGAGGGCAAGATTGAGTTTACTGACGATCTTGAGAACCTTGTCAAGACCGCCGAGTCTAGCAACACCAAGAAGGACTCTGCTCAGAACGCGCAGGAGCAGAGCGTCCACATCGAGTCCTGCCGTACGATGGACAAGAAGCGCCAGGAGGTCAACGGCGATCTCATTGCTGAAGGTATCGTCCTGTGTGTCTACGAGTCGGCCTTTGATGTTCTCATCCCCGAATGGGGCTTCGAGAAGCGAGTCCACTGCGATCAGCTTCCTCTGAAGAAGGCCGAGTTCCGAAAGGAGAAGAGGGTGCTCGAGCTGTACTGGGAGAAGGGTGTCCCCAGCTCGGCGTTTGTGCCCGAGGATGAGCGGCCCAAGGCTGCTGCGTCGATCCGAGCGTCCAACGCTCTGGCCGCGCAGCGACAGGCTGAGGAGGCCGAGCGCGCCCGAAAGGAGCGCGAGGAGGCTACCCGCAAGCAGACGGATACCGGCACCATCTCGACTGACGATGTCGATGCCCTCTTTGATGATGACGATGACAACACGTCTGATGTGACTGAGGCCATGGCCGGAGCTTCCCTGGCTGAGCGCCCGACACAGAGCGTGCCTGGATCCCCGACTCGATCGTCGTCGACTGCCGGTAACCTTCACCGCACCCGATCTGATTCCAAGGTGCCCGTCACGGATGCTGTTGAGACTCGCCTCAGCAACAAGGAGAAGTATCTCAGCCTGTTCTCGCTCCGCGAGGAGGGTGGCGACTACATCCAGGATGTGACGGAGATGACTAGAGTGCCTGTGATTCTGAAGACGGATCTCACCAAGAGCCCACCGTAAGTTGCCTTTTGATTGTTGTGTGAGATGACGTTGCTAACTGAAGTGCTAGTTGCTTGACGATCCGGTCCCTGAACCCCTACGCTCTGTAAGGAAGAAGTAAAAATTAAGTAGTTAGTTGGCGAATTGCATGGGAAGACTGTGGAGCAGCTGCCAGGCAGAACATGTTGAACCCTAAATGCTGCGAAGCCAGGATTGCAGCTATATGACGTTGTGAGGGAGGAAGCATAGGTTACCAGCGGTAGGAGACAGCGAAGGAAGAAGTTGGACTTGCAAGCAAGGCTGTATGTAGTGTTAGCTGGGCCAGGAGAAGCGAAGTGGTTGATAGTGGAGGTAATTTCCAGATTTACTCAGTGGGATAAACGAGTTGTGTGTTTTGAGGCTGTACACTCAAGGTCTCTGTGGGGTAGTTGACGTGACTGTTGATCTGCGTGGTGATGCCAGGTTGGAGGTGTAACCTTGCAGTTGAGGGGATAATACTAACGATAAGCGGATATGATAGAGACGTCGCTTAACGACGATTCTTTGCTGGTATGTTTCAGTTGAGCGCATGGTGGTAGGAGACTCGGTGCTAACAAAGACTAAGCTAGTCAGTAGCTGGCCTTGAACGGTTTCGGCTGCCGCCAGGTTTAAGCTTGTTAAGCTTGGTTACCGACGCTATTCAAGGCCACGGTCGGTTGCTTCAGAGACAGGTGAAGGCTGTACTCTGGTGTTGGTGTTGGTGATGGTGATATGCGGAGAGAGTTGTCGTGGGGGAGTGTCTCAACACCATGCACTCGGTTATCGCAGCTTGAGATCAAGATGAACTCGCGAGTCGCAAACCCCAAACCATTCCAATATTTTTCAAGGGCATTGAAGAAGTGCATTTAGCCGTCACAATGAGACAATTGAAGCTAAACTCTACTAGACGCCGCAAAGCCAGAGCGGATGTAGCCCAACGTCCTACCCCGACTGTGTCAGATGCGTTTCGGCACAGGCCGGACCGAAACCAGGATTTTGAATGCAACGGCAGCTGTTGGCGCCGTTTCGAGATCTCAGCCCAAGAAAGGGCTTTTCATCCAGAGTTTTTCTCCTTGTCCCGGTTTCACAATCTAGATGGTCAACACCCCGAAGATCCAGGGCCCGGCTGTTCACTGTTCCCGATCCCTGAATCTCACTTGGCGTTGGTGGTGAAGCATCCTAGTGGTGCCGTCCCCCTTGTTTACCACGGAGCTTGCTATAGCCGTTCAAGCTAAACACTATGGTCCCTTATGTCTTGTCTCGGTGTTGAAAAGGACGCTGATGTCCACTTTCAAGTTTCCTTTTTTTTCGTCCGGAGATTCAAACAGTCCTTTTCATACACCCAAACTCACCAGAGTCTCTCTCTATAAGCGCTGGCCTGCTTAAAACTTATTCGTTTCTTTTGATACCTTAATACTGATACCCATTTGCCTTTTCCCTGCTGGCTGGCCCTACGCACTCTTTTTACATATACAAGAAAAAAAAAGGACCTTGGAAGATTTTAAGAATCATGCCTTCTCTCAAAGCTACCATCTTTGCTCTCTTTGCTGGCTCTGCCCTGGCAAGTCCTGCTGGTATCAGACTCAGCGAGAGGCAGCTTCACTACCATGACATGTCCAAGAGGCAGAATGAAGCTGCGGCTAAGCTTGGTCTCAACGACTTTGACATTCTGCAATTGTGAGTAGCACTACATCTTGATCCCTATTAATAACCAGCTAATACCTTCTAGCGCCTTGACTCTCGAGCATCTCGAAGAGACCTTTTACCGCGAAGGCTTCACCACCCTCTCAGACGCCGACTTTGCTCCCCTGGGTCTCTCCGCAGAGTCCCTCGGCGACCTCAAGGCCATCGGAAAGACAGAGGAGTCTCACGTCGTGCTCCTCCAGGGCGCCATTGCTCAGGCCGGCTTCCAGCCCGTCCAGGCTTGCAAGTACGACTTTGCCGGAGCCACCAAGGACCCGGCTCTCATGGTGGCTACTGCTGCCATCCTCGAGAGCGTCGGCGTGTCGGCCTACCTCGGAGCTGCACCGCTTCTTTCGGATCCCGGTGTTCTTGGTGTTGCCGGTGCTATTCTCACCGTCGAGGCCAGACATCAGACAGCCATTCGAGTCTTTTCCCAAGCCAAGGCCGTCCCCCAGCCCCTGGACACACCTCTGGGTCCCAAGGCCGTCTTCTCCCTAGCTGCCCCCTTCATCGTCGAGTGCCCCGAAGGCTCCAACCTTATTCTTGAGGCTTTCCCCAAGCTTGCCATGGCCGAGGGTCAGACCGCTGAAGCCGTCGTTGTCGGAGCCCCCATCAAGCTGGCTTCGGACGCGGCGGCTGGTGCCACTCACTGCGCTTTTACCTCTGGAGGAATCATTCCCGGAGGCACAAAGTTCACCAAGTTCACCGCTGCCGAGGGCTGTGAGGTGCCAAAGGAGGTCGCGGGCGTTACATATGTCTCGTTGGCCAGTGCTGGACCCCTGGATGGTGTCTTGACCGATGAGATCACCGTGGCTGGGCCCATGGTTCTTACCATCTCCTAGATCTAAACACATAATACTTATCTACCCTTCTCATTAATTAATTTACATCTCCTTTTTCTCAAGTATCGTATCACAGACAAACACATAGACTAGACGTTGTGATTGTAACAAAAAGTGTCTCTTCAACTTCAATAGAGTCATGGCATGCAAATGCTCCTGTCAGTACTATGTCGATGACCCCTGGCCACATCACATCTGGCTTGCCTCAACCACCACCACAGCCATCGCCATCCCCTCTTCCAACCATTGAAGCCGCCTCATCCGGCCTGTAGCCTGCTTGTGGACTCTGGCGTCCCCAATAACCATCCCCACAAGTCCTGTCCCGCTGGCAACACCTTCGACACTTCTGCTAACTTGATAACTTTTTTACCCCTGACTTTTATGCCGCCCGCTCCAACGCCGCTAAGTCTGCAAGCCTGGGTGTGCCCGAAAGAGCCATGCTGAAAGACCATATGTATCGATACGTTGCTTCTCTTCGTAAATCTAACATGCTGCTTGTAGTGCAATAGATAGAAATGCCTCGAGTCTTGTCGTCTTAGAATGGCCGGGCGTCCAGGTAAGCCTGCGCCTTGGCCCATGCCTCCTTGTCCGCTGCCGGCAATGCCTCCGTATCCAGGACCTGGACACCCTTGTTGATCGCATCCACAAAGTCACATGCAATCCGGAAGTCGTCCGTCAGTGACTCGGCGAATGGTACGAATGTCTTGGGGAATTCTTGCAGTCGCTTCGCTCGCGTCTCCTTGTCCTCACTCGCCTCATCATCGTCGAAGAAAGTCCGCACGGCGATACCGAGGCCGATGTCGGGCTCTGACAAGAAGGGTAGTCTTGAATATGTTAGCTACATCCCATCACTCGAAAATTGATTACTTACCTATGGCTGATTTCCAGCTGATCATCCCTGTCACGCTTCGACTGCGCGTACAGGAACATGGATGCCACAATGGACTCGATGAGATCCCGATCGGCTTCCCTCACTGTCGATGACAAGGCTCGGAATGTCAACAGGCTCTTGTTGAGAGGACCAGTGTACCCATAGACCTGGTGCCGCAGCTTCAACAGTGATGCGCACTGACTGATGAGCGTAAGGCTCGCCTTCTCCTCATCTGTACCTCTCCTGGGAAGTCCGGGCTGGCCCTCAATGTGCTTTCCATTCAAGAGACCGAATCGGATGAGCTCGAACGCAAGCAGGGCTGCCTCGTCAAGCCCAGGTACTGGCGGACGGTTCTCGTTGGCGTCCTGGAGGGCAAGTAACGTCGTCGCCAGGGCATTTCCCCATTTCGTCAGCTTGTGCTCTTCGTTAACATAGCCCCTCACATGAAGGAATCGCCAGATGGCAACCGACGTCACCATCTCTGTGTTGTCGATGCCCTTGATGCGCTGATCCTTGGGGAATGTCTTCTTGACGAAATCGTGGTTAGCGAGCGCCAGCACCTCCAGAGACACAGGTCCAGCAAAGTCGGCAGGGAAAAATTCGCGGATATCATCCAGCTTGACATCCCAGCTGGCTGCTTGTTGAGAAGGAGAAGGAGAAGCCCCAGAGCGATGGTTGATCGTGTATGAATACTTGGGGTCAAACCAGACCCGCACCTTGATATTCTTGTGCTGGAGACCTCGGTAGAGTCTGGAGCTCAGCAGAGACAGCGCCTGCTCCTTAATAGGCACTATCTTCTGAGTCACCAAGTTCTTGTACTGGTCTGACACAACTCCGTCTAGGGTTGGCTGGATGAGGAGTTGTCCATGAGTGATGTTGTTGAGCAGTCGAGGCCCGATCAGGCCCGTGTTGAGATAGTGAAAGACTTCAGCTGGAAGCTGCAGACCAAGGTACTCGTGGCTATCGTGGGTCAGATGCTCATAGTCATTGACCTTGATCTCGCCGTTCTCGGCAATGTAGACATAGTGGTTGACCACCATCCTTGCCTTGCGGTACTTGTCGAGCCACTCGGGGTCCTTGTTTTGCAGAATATCATTAAAGCTCGCGCAAGCGGTGGCAACGCTGTTTTCCGAGGTTCTCAACAGGTTAGCGGCAGTCGAGATGTTGTAGTCTGAGTACATCGAGGACTCCAGAAGGGCTGGGAACGCGGGCAGAAACGATGTGCCGGCCATGAGGAACGAGTCAATGAACCTAGTTTCACTCGCGGTGGGCGTGAGGCTGCGCATGACCTTCTTCTTGGAGATGGCTGTGACCGTCTTGGCTTCCCAGTCGAAGCTCCGAATCACTGAGTCCTTGATAGGATACAGGAGGAGCTCCTGGGGTCCCATGACACCAGAGCATTGGTCCGAATCGATAAATTCAAAGTGCGCAAGCTGCATGCCGTTAGGACCTTTACGTTTCGATGGGAATAAGGTCGTTACAAACCTGGGCGCACGCATTGAAGGGAGCGACCAAGAAGTGAAGCCCGCGGTTCTTGAGGGTTGCTTGGAGAAGAGGGTAAAGGTTTTGGATGCGGAATGCGCCTGTGGTTCTCCCATATTAATACAATCCTTCAAGCAACTAGATGTTTGACGCACCTGGGTTGGCGCCGAATGTCGTCACAGCTTCCTCAGCTGCCGTCTGAGAGTACAGGGCCCATGCGTGGTCCGTCTTCTTGTTGGCCTTGAGGCCGCGGTCCAAGGCAAGGTCATCTTGGCCGGTGACGGACTGGCCATCGAAGACGAAGAAGGGGATAATGTGGAATTTCTCCCAGTTGTCGAGGTTCTCGTTAATGTGCGACTCGATGCCAGTCAGACCGCCAAGGGCGGGGAGGAGCGGTTCTTGGGCAGGAGGGTTGTCGAGAAGCTGGCCGAGGTAGTAGGTCGCATCGACGGCGATGGCACATTGTTCGAGCTCGGAAATATCGTGCGTGCTACATGACATGCAGTCAGCGACAGAGTTGAGGGCGTTGCGGATAGCATCAGGACATACGAAGCCTGGTCGTTGATCCAGGTATCCTCAGCAAGAACTATTTCAAGAGTTAGCGCTTGCCGCAGCAATCAACCTGAGCGGTGCGGGCATTTCGAAAGGGTCGGGCGACAGAGCGCGACCACATGCCGTGGCCTGGGAGTCATGTTGGGGAGCTCGTAGGCAAGGCTAAAGCTGCAATTGAGCTTGAAACAACCCAGCCAGCTTTCCATACAACAGAATAAGCTCGCAAAATGCGAAATAGGCCATGGCAAGCTCTTCTGGTCGGAAATCGTAGCTTTTGGGGGAGCTATGACAGCTCACATGCTCTGCGGCGCCGAGCGACACCAGACCGACCCTTTGCGAAACGAGGCCACGAAGTGCGCTAGGATGAAACTCACATGGCATCTCGAACAACTCGCAGCAACTCAGGCGCCCTTGTACTTTGAGGTCCCGGGGTCGTAATTCGGCGGCCGGGGAATTTTAAGGAATGGAGAGTCGATCGTCCGACGGAGGGGGAGCCAAAGGCCGCAGAGTTGGCGGCAACGAAAAGGTCGTTATACGTATGGCGGGGTTGAAAGGAGCAGCCACGGGGGTAGCTGGGATGGGAAGAGACGGCGCAGCTCCAAAGGGAAGATGGAGGGGGGCAAAGCACGAGGCGGGCCGTCGGAGGAGGGGGGGCGGCCTCTGATAGTGAGAGACCAGGCGAGGCGGGAGAAGGTAGAAGAGCGAGGCTACTTCTCGGTGGGATTTTGGAGGTTTCAAGTTGGTTGAGGTTGAGTGAGGTTTTGGAATATCTTCAGCTTCGGGGACGGGAGACAGTGGAAACTGGTGAAAGACGTGACGGGAAAGTTTGGCGAGTTACAGCAGCAGCAGCCGCCGCAGGGGAGTACCAGGCGGTACCTGCCTAACCACCACCGGGACACCTCAGCCCGCCAGGGGATGGTAAGCCCTCGTGAGTGTGGCTGACGTTTCGTACCTGTGGCGGTGCGACCTCAGCGGGCCATCGGCTCACCGAACACACACACCGAGATAGAGACATGTACTTATCATGGCGGGGTGATGACGCCCCTCTTCCAAGTGATACAAGATCAGAGAATAAGAGTCTGTTTGTTCTTCTTTCTCTGAATTAGGCACTTGCCTCTTATTTTATTTCAACTCGTTTGTAACAACAATCGCACGTACATGACGGCCTACCTTAACATCCGTTTCGTTTCCACACTATCAAGACACATCAGGACCTCGGCACATCCACTCCTCTCAACAACAGCGCACATGAAGTTCCCTCTGAAAGATAGAACGCCGTTTCAAATAGCATCTCAAAGAATGTCAACCAACGCCGCCAAAATCCCCGTCATCGACATCTCTGCGCCCGATGTGGACCAAAAAGACGTCGCTCGGCAGCTGGTTGATGCCGCCGAGGAACATGGCTTTATCTACATTCGTAACCTAGGTCGCGATATCTCCGCAGCCGACATCGATGGAGCGTTTGAACTTGTGAGCTGGAATCATCAATAAGCAAAGAACCCGATGACTTAAGATGTATAGACCAAAAAGACCTTTGAGTGCCCTGTCGAAGAGAAGCAGAGATGCACCATTCAAACCAACAACCGCGGCTGGTCAGGCATGCACTCCGAGACACTGGACCCCAAGAACCAGAAGGTGAGTTGGTGTTTTATCTCATTCATTTCCACGAAGTTGGACTGACATTGGACTTATAGATTGGCGACTTCAAAGAGTGAGCCTTACCCTATTCATCAACACAGCATCTTGAACTCACTAACACCCTACATCAGAGCCTTCAACTTTGGAGAGTTCGTCAACGGCAAGGCCCAGCAACCACTCCCATCCGACTTGGTCCCCCATGAGCCTCAGATTAGTGCTTTTGCGGATTCTTGTCATAATCTGTGCCAGAAACTCCTCTACCTACTTGGTCTAGGCCTTGGTGTAAGTCACTCCAAAAGACCCTTGTGAGCTGATCTCATGGCATCTCCTAGGTCGACGACTTCTTCTCCTCGGCACACAACACAACCAAAGGAGCATCCAGCTCCATCCTCCGCTTCCTCCGATATCCACCCCCAGACGCAACCGCCCACTCCGCCTCGGACGTCCGCGCCGGCGCCCACTCTGACTACGGCTCCATCACCCTGCTCTTCCGTCTCCGCGGCCAGGCGGGTCTCGAGCTCCTGACCAAAGATGACGTCTGGGCGCCCGTCCCCGTCTGCCCGCCGGGGACCGAGGACGACCCGAGCCCGCCGGTGCTGATCAACATCGGCGACCTGCTGTCTTACTGGACCAACGGGCTGTTCCGGAGCACGCTCCACAGGGTCGTCTTTCCCACCGAGGGAACCGTTGGGGTTGCAGGGGAGACGAGCGCGGGGCCGAGATATTCCATTGCCTACTTCTGCCACCCTGTCGGGACGGCACCTCTCGAGCCGGTTCCTAGCGAGCGTGTGAAGGATTTCGTGCCGTCAGACGGAGGAGCGCCGAGTGTGAATCCGTATGCCACGAGCAAGGTCATGACTGCGGATGAGCACCTGTTCATGCGACTCAAGGAAAGCTACGGTGACCTTTACGACAAGAAGTCATAGACGTGCCACGTTCACAATCAAGAATAACAGAAACGGAACTTGAGTCATTGAATATCTCTTGTGCCCGCCTGTCATCTCCGGACTCCACAGTCAAACAATCCCGATGTACCACCGCCTCCACGGATCATGCCACCCGTCATAATACTTTGGCGTGACATTGTCATCTTCCTTGATCGTAACATATTTCAGCATGCGCCAGTCATGGACGTCGATCCATATGCGGGTGCGATCGGAAATGGCCCCTCGTATCTCCTCGATCTTTTTAAGCAGGGCCTTGGTCTCATCGTGACGTCCGCTGTCGACCAACAAATAAGTCTTTACTGGGGTCTGATGATTCTCACATGCTTTCTCTGATTCGAGCCATGCACCGACATTCATGACAGTGCCATAGATCCCATGATCATCGAACAGGGCCTTGGCTTCTTTGCAGTTGTCAAAAAGCCCCGGTGATATTAGAATCCGTGTCCCTGCCATATGACACTTGGTGCCAGCAAAGCGACATGTGTCTCTGGCGGTGTCGGCATCATCTGGCAGCTTTGCCACTGGGAGAGTGAGCTCTTTGTCTTGCTTCTCGGGTTTATTGGGCATTGTTGCAGTTGTTACACCATCTACCGGCGGTGAGCACTGAGCAGTCTGCAAGGCAGGAAGCTTTTTTGTGATGGAGGGTGTCCCTGGGGACAACGTGAGATCGATGACCTCGGGTGCTTCTTTTCCAAGCCTGTGTTTATGTGCAGAAGAGGAGGAAGAAATGGCGCCATGAGAGTTGCCATTTATATTTGTGAGAGGTTTGCGAGGTTGCGAGGGGCTGCCGTTGTTTGAGGATGTGCTTGCTTGCACGACCTCTGTCACTGACTTTTGGCGTTTAGGCGGGGGTGCAGGCATGGAAGAGGGTGAGAAACGCTTGTTTCTTGCAGGTCCTTCTGCTGGCGATGAAGCTGATGCAGCTTGTGCAGACGATGCAGGAGGTGTAGCAGGTGGCACTCCAGGCAGACGAAGTGGTGGTCCGGATCTTACACGGGATGGTCCCGTTTGTAAGGGAGGAAATTTCGTGACCCGTGGAGAAGTCGGAGACCATGAAGATGTTGTGTTTTGTGTCGACTTTCGCGGCGATGGCGTTGGCATTGTTGTTACTGTGAGTTGGCTCACAGCGTCAACAGCGATGCCACGCGGATCGGCCCCCTCCAGTTTTGCAATCCACTGGAGGTTTTCTTGGCTGTCCTCTAGCTCACCAGCTGTGGTTGCATCCTTTGCCATTTCCTGTAATTGCTCAAAGGAGATCGTGTCGGTAAAATCCCGATCAAAGTGAACCTTTGTCACTGAAGGGAAGCGCAGGCTCCAAAAGCCCGTGTTTCCCACCTTGTCAAAGCTGAAGCACCTCAAATCAAACACCAAAGGCTTTGTGAAGACAAACGTCAGAGGCGAGCCTTGCTCTACCCCTGGAGCCAGCTTGAGAGTAAGCTGGTCGTTTTCTTCGGCAGCCACAGGTTGGGGGTTGGCGTAACTAACAACCTCTCTCAAGATTGTCTCATTCAACTCCACGACATTGACAATGGTAAACTCGGGCTTTGCGTTCCACTGCTTGACTGCCTCCCTATTGTCGAGGCAACCGAGATAGAAGTGAGTCCACTTCAAGCCGGGAATCCGATAAGTCATTACCTTGGCTGGATCATACCGAGCACCGACAACAGCGAAATCACCGACATCGCCGAAGTTACCGATGTATTCCTTCTTGAGCTTAATGCAGCAGCTCGAAAACTTCCGACGCTGGTCTGCAAAATCGAAATAGGGTTCATCTGGTTTCAGGACCAGACCTTCCTTTCGAGCCAAAATCGTGAGGGCAAAGGCTTTACGCAGACTTGAGGCGCCGAGGTTATGGCCAAAGTCAATGACTTGATGCTGAACGAGTTCAGACCAGCCTTTGCGATATGCAATAAGGCCTGAGAGAATCTTGAATCTCTCTGAATGTCGGAGGTTGATGAGTGATTGGTCCTCCAACAACAGTACATCGTAATATACCATCATTAAGTGTTCCTGTGGTCCAGGTCTAGGGGAGTCAGCAATGAGAAGATAAGTATCGGAGACCAACGTACAAAGAGTCCTGCTCCGTGTTTAAAAAGCGCCCTCTTCTTGACACATGCTTCCGAATTTTATGAAATGGTAGTATTTTCTGTAGCTGGTGAAAGTTAGAACCTGAAGAATGAGAAAAGGATCATAGAAACATACCGAATCATCGTATGCAACCAACTCCCCTTCCAAAATGCATGCTTTGGTGACCTTTGCACCAGGTCTCCCGATCTGAAGTGATTCTAATATAGTCCTTCGCGCAGTCAGAGGAAGCACATTATTGAACATTGCCAACTTACCCATGAAGCGCCTCTCTATCCTCAGTGCTGTCTTTGCCACTCTTGGAGAAGATCTGGATGCAATTCTCCCCCTTGCTCAGATCGATGTGAATTTGACAGAATTCCCCATCAATCTTGTCCTCCACGCTCATTCGTCCATGGCCCATGTTAAGACAGTGCTTGATACTGCGCCCTTTCACCCAGGGCTGTCGTCCAACTTTGATACCTAGTTGAGGCTTCACAGAGCTCAGAATTTGTTCCCGCGGAGTCTTGCGGGCGGCATTTGGCAACAATCGTCCTCGAATGGCCTGAACGGAATTGATTGCCGTGGAAAAGTCATCTTGAATCTTCAAAACGCAAGGAAGAATCGGGTCACATAGTCGATAAATGAGATGGGGATCTAGGACCAGTGGTTGGTAGTTTTTGAGTACCAGCCTGGTAAACCACTTGGCTTCTACTGAGCTCAGTCGGCGATACAGCCATTCGAGATCGCCCCTATTGCCTTGGGTGAGGCTAGCCTGTGAGGTGCGGATCGACGGAGAGCTCCATTTCACCCTGGCTGCTAGAGAATGGAGGATTTCGTCGATCTCCTCGACTGTGACAAGGTTGTCCTTGCTGTAACCCGGACTTGGCTGATAGGCAATCAGTTACGGATCATGAACTGTTGCAGGCAAACCAACCGTTGCATTCAGAATACGCGAGACGCAATCAGCCAGGTCAATGCCTTGACCCGGCTGACGGTAGTGGGACAGTTCAGCAATACGAGAGGACCCAAGGAAGAACGCGCGGCCGATAATCTTTTCGAGGGTAGCAGTTTGTATGCAGTAAACTCTGTCTGTTCTCTTGTCAGGGAGCAGGGTAGACAACAAAGCCGCAACACTTGTATCGTGTGCGTTGATCCAGTTTCGGTGTCGTGCAAACCATTTTGCTACGGCACTCGAATTGCTCTTCTTGGCAACCGATAATTCGTGGGACTTTTCAAGCAGGTCGCAAACCAAAGCGAATGGAAGCGGCATAATGCGGCAATGGCAAATTCATCGCACCAAGATATCCAAAAGAACGCAAACCAAGGACAAAGAGCGGGAGACGACAAGTATTAAATATCCGGAAGCGGAGTGGTGTCACGGACACTTATAGACCGATTCCCTGAGGCGTGAACACGCAGGCAGCAGGAGAGTTGAGACCAGATGACTCCATTCCAAACTGGAGCCTCTCACCGAAAAAGGGAATTGCCTGACAAGAGAGACGATGCCTTATTCGTGGGGGCTGCAAGAAATATCGACGCGATGGCTGCGCCTGTCAGCCTGGGGTACAAGCGGGAAGACAAGGGTGTGCTGCGCGACATTAACGGGAGATCACATGATGACTTGCCAGAAAGGAGGAAGACAACACGACACGTGAATGATCATGTGACTCAATATGAAACACAGCATTGGCTGCTAATTTCGGTCGGAAATTGGGGTCAACCTCAACCGATGCATGTTTGCAGGTTCGATGACTGAGGACCCCTGTACTCATGCAGGGCCCGCTGCATGACCACCGCATGGCCCCTGAGGGTATAATCCTCAGTGATAGGGCAGACTGAGGGATCCCTCTGCCGTCACTAACAGCGGTCAGTGCGAGTGCACGCCGCCCCGAACTGCCTCACTCATGATGGAGCCAATGACGGCGTGGATGGTGCTGCGTCTTGTGCTCTGTCTGGCCAACGGCAGTGCAGGTGGGACTTTTCGATCCTCGTGGAACCTGGACCGCTTCCCAACAAAGAACGCTCTAACGCACGCCCGCTCCTCACGTCGAGGCTCAGCTATGGAGTAGTCTGGCGGTTGTCATGGAGGAAACAAGCAGGACGACGAGCTTACGGCGGGGTGAAGGGAAGAGGCTAACTTTAGCAGACAACAACAAAGAGCCATGAGCCGCTAATAAATCAGCATGACCACGTATCGACGAATTCCAACAACGCAAGGAGCCAGAAGCGAACCGGGGTTCACGATCCACTGCCGACAAGGCGTTGGCGGACCGCAGGACGGGGCGGTCGACAGCAGGTTGTCGGGGGTAAGTGGTGCGATTTGGGGCAGAGATGCGTCGCAGTTGCGAGCCTGTTTGGTTGAGAAGGGTGCGGGCTGGGCCGCGGGATCATGGATGGTCGCTTTCTCTCCCCTTCCAAGGCTGGGTCAGTTCGCATGGTGTTGACGAGTGACGGTGCCGAGGGATCCCATTGATTGGATCCGTTGCATGGGAAAATGCGAGGCAGGCCTACATATGTAAACAAACAGTTTCCCAGGACCCTGCCAGTCTGCGACTTTCCCAGGTCTCGCCCAAAATTCATTGCTCACATTTCATGCTTGGGATTTGCCGCCGTTGCATTCGCCCTTATCCATATTCCTTACCGCCTATTATTATCGCCACTTCTATCCCCTCGTGCCCTGCTCCTCTCTAACGTCCCGCACAAGGTGGTCATCCCCCGGAATTGCTTTTATGCCTCTCCAGGCTCGGGAGCTGAACTGCGATCCAAATCCATCTGATCAGCTGGTCGTGAGCGACGCTCACTAGTTGCTTTTTCAACGCTCCATCTCTGCATACAATCGAGGTTGCAGACACCCGTTTTCGGGAATTTACGCTCATTATCATCTCATCTCTTTTTTTACTTTAATCCATTCCCCTCTCCCCCTGATCGATCGACCGTCCCTTTTTTGTTTTCGCTTACATTCCTACGACAATTCATATTATTCGAGACGACTCCCAGCTCAACGGCTCCTTATCAGCAATCCGCCCCGTCCACTCCCGTCCCATCCTCCTCACCCCTCGCCTGAAATAACGTCACCCTGTCCCTGACGGGGATCCATCAATTTCCTTCACTCTTACAACCCCAGCAAGCCCCCTCCAGCGCCAACGTCCCCGGCCTCTCGTCACGCAAAGCGCCCGCCCTGCCCAGCATCCGTATCCAATGGTGCCCCAAGCCTCCTGAAAATCGCCCCCAGCTCGGTTCAAGGTTCGACTCAGGCCCCCCGGAAGCTTGTCGGCGCTGGTGCGAGTCGACAGGAGTCGAACTAGCTGTTCGGGTGCCTGTTTGGGGAGATAGGGTCGTGCTACTGGACGCCTCCAGGGCTCTATTCTCGACAGGAAGCCACTGGGCTTAGTGGGCTCTCCACCGAAACCCCCATAACCAGCGGCGCCATACCCCAATGCGCAACACCACCGCCGGCACACACGCCCACATACGCCCTCCTCGAAACCCACACCCACTGCCACTGCTGCTCGCCTCTCTCTCCTTATCCAGTGCCGTGCCGCTCCCTGATGCCCGGTTTTCTTTTCCCACTCTGCGTCGCCCACCGTTGCTCGTTCGCCCTCTTCGATGATTATCACCACCTGACACAAATACACCACAGAGCGCTCGCTTCCAGGGCTGCCGTTGCTGCTGTCGCCGCTGCTAGACCGCGGCGTCGCAGAGCCTATCGAGCTCCAGACACTCCTTTCTACAACAAACGCCGGCGAGTACTCGGTGTCCGCTCCCTACAGTATTGCAACCTCCTTGAGTGTCGTCGTCTGGACATGGCTTCGCAACAACAACAAAGACAACAACAACAAGCAATCCGCCGACGCTACTCGGTTGCTGATCATCTGCCTTCGGACATGACTATTCCCTCCGCCTTCGGTTCTGAAATGGCCCCTAATTCGGTCAACACTGCTGCTGCGCTGCCCAGGTATGCTCCCACTCGTGACCCAGCTCAGGGTCCAAAGGAGAGACACCTGAATTCCTTCTCACACGGCCACCACGACAGTTCAAGTTCAGCACCCGCAATGCCTCCTCCGCCTCGCAAGGACGACCCCGTCCCCTTCAGACGAGGACATGCCCGAGCCAAGTCCAGCGTGTCCAGTCTGAACCGGCAGGTCAACAGACTTTCACTTACTTTGCCAATTGCGCCCCCTACGAGCGACCCATCTCGGCCAACCCCAACCTCTGCACACATGTCTTCGGTACCCCCGACGCCTATCGACTCGGGGTTGACATCACCTGCTGACGCCAACGAATTCATCATTGCAATTGCTGCTCAGGAGAGACGAGTGCTGGAACTACGTGAAGAGTTGTTCCGTGCAGAGGCAGAGCTTAACTCACTCAAGAAGAGGTGGACTTCCCAGGAGAAGAAGGGCGATCAGCTTCCCTTTGAGGCATTCAGGAGTCCTGTTCTACCCTCCGAAGAAGAGGGTGGCTCAAACCGGCGTAGCGCCGACATGGAGAGGAGGAAGCTGCTACAGCAGAATCAGACCCCAGCGACCCCCAGCCGACGAAGGGTCTTGCGCGGTGGGCACACGAGGACCCTTTCTCTGCTCTCGCCGGCGAAGCCAGACGTTGGGTTCTCGTTGCATCAGGATCGCGATCATGAATTTGAGCCTGTCAGGCTACCTTCAATAGAGCGCAGGACCGCTCAATTAACAAACCCACACCTAGCCAAGCGTGCCTCGTGGCAGCCACGCAGCCAGCAGAACGCCGCCGTCCCCCAGGTTTTCGAGGACTTCAAGACCGGCTTTAAGGCTTTTGTCGAGGATATTCGCCAAATTACCGTCGGAGACGAACCCATCAGCGGCCAGACCGCTCAATTGGGCCGGGAGCCATCCAGGACTCAGGACACGATTCGACCTAACCGACCTCTACGACCCAAGGTGAGCACGGTATTCGAGCCACCACACACCGGCAATGAGGTCATGGAAATCTCGGACAAATCTACGACATCGACTACGGGCACCAAGAATAAGACTGAACAGACCTCTCGAGAAAGGTCCAAGACTAAGAGTAAGCCATTCTCGTGGCAGCCTCTCGGATTTGACGCACTGGACGACAATGACTGGTCCAACTGGGAGTCGCCGGCCTCATCCTCAAAGACATCCCGCTGGAGCGGCTCTACCATGGGAAGTGGCGGTCTGGACGACCTGTCAGCCACTTCTGACGATGGGGAGCCTATTGACTCGCCATCGTAAGTAATTGCTGGGCTGGGGTTGGACGGATCTGGTGAGAATTGTGCTGACCTTGAATAGCAAGAAGAAGTCGACCGGCTACGAGACGCCCCTACTCTCCCCCAAGCTAGAGGAGATCCTCCCCAACATGGTCAAGGGCCTCTCACCCAGCAACCTCAAGCGCACCGCGACAAACCTAATGGACGAGTGGGAGAGGTCCCTCACCGACCCGCAATATCCTCATCAGTCGCAGAACAAGGAAAACAATGCATAGGTTCCTCCAATTTCCTGCGGCACCCTCGGAGATTTCGATTATACATATGAAGCGATCTGGACAAATACACGGTATAAAAAGGCGTACACAGTTTCGGCAACACAGACCGGTATTTGACGACGGAAGAGAAAAAAAGAGCCTCGGCGGCCCCTAAAGGAGTTGGCATATAATGGCTGGCATTTCTTTGCGAGTTGTTTAGCACATGAGGGGGGGAACATATGGATTGTACATTGTGAGAGTGTTTTTGTTTGGTTTTTTGTTTTCTTTGGATCCGTCTCTTGTTGGCTGCACGGTTCGTCTACAGGTTCTGTTGTTCGGATTGCAGTTTTGGTTGCTCTGTTGGTGTTGGGATAATGATACTGAGACGACCATCATGAGTGATGACTGTGGAATCGTCGCATTCTGAGTCAATTCGCAATATTATTAAGTTAGAGCTCTGGAAGGCCCTGAAACATTGTGTGTGAAGTGAGTGTCACTCATTAATTGCTTATCTTCCGACACGAGACAGTGTCATACGGCGAGAGCTTTGATTCACAACAGGTTGATCATCCGTCCCCACGACGGGCCGTTTGGTCTGTGCCAGGAACACAAGCTCGTTCGTTGTCTTGGAGCTACGATACACACAAAGACCATGTCTTGGCCACGCCAATCTCGAACAGATCGACGATGAATGCAAGCCATGATCAACTACACGGACGGTTGCCAGGGCAGCCGGGCCTCCGTGCTTTTCGTCGAGGTGGAGATGTCGAACAACGATAGCGGGATGCCGGAGGGTGGAGAAGATGGGGTCAAAGCGAGTGCGAGGGCTGCTACTACAGGCAGGAGGACATTTGTAGCGGTGTCTGTTGCACGGGGAGATTGTATGCAGTTGAGAGAAGTGTGGGTAGATGGATCGTTTCGTCCCGAGGTGTCCGAAACACAGCGGGTGATGCCGCCTTTTTGAGAGATGAAGCGTTTAACGCCGAGGGTTCCGAATAATTGGGACGAGATGGAATGCATCATGCGGGGAGTATTCCCTCTTGTCTTGATGATGCGCAATTGAGAGACTCAGATTGGGTGGTTGGTACCGAAGCCTCCCAAAAATGGCGATGCGAATGCGAGGGCAAGCCTCGTGCTATTTGTAGCTGCCTCCTCGCATTGAGAGGATTACGAAAGATGGTTTTGTGAGTCTCGCACTCGCTAAATGACATTTTGACAGAGACGGGTTCGATTCGAAATGTATATAATCTGATTGATCGGCCTTGTTGAATTGAATAGTGTTGTACTCTGTTCATCATTGGCAGACGAGTAGTGATAGACTTCCAAGTGAGATCATCATTTCCACCAACCTCATTGCATAACTAGTCTTCAAGATGAACAGCGAGTTTCGTCCCAAGTTGGCGCCGACTAGGAAGCCTGTCACCTATCTCGCCAAGGTTCCAACCTTTGTAAGTCCAATGGCCTCAACTACACAAAACTCACCAACTTCTAACTTTGGGTCCATCAGTTCATCTTCAAAGACTCTCTTAAACCACACACCACCGTCCTAATAGGCTCCATCTTCCAACTCTTCCTCTCTGCGACTCTTCCTTTCCGCTGGGCAGTTGTCCCCTCCGCCATCGTCCTCCTCAACTCGATCATCACAACTGTCCTTCAACTCCGCAGTCCGAAACCGAACGAGTACACCGCAGATACCGTTCCTGGCCGTGCGACAGCTCAGCTCCCCTTCCGAGACGGCAGCTTTGGAAATAAGCCAGGTGCGAGTCCCGTCGTCGTCTTCAACCTCGGCGTCCAGTCCAACCATCCACTTGGCGTCGCGGCGCCGCACTTTGACAAGGTCGGAGATTACTTCAGGGCTCTGCACAATGACCTGACAGCCCGCCGGGATGAGTTGGGCATGCTGAGCTACTCAAACTGGCGAGGTGATGAGCGAACTAGTAACAACACGCTCCTCCTGACGTACTACTTTCGCGACGTTGAGAGCGTGAACCGCTTCGCCCACGAGGAACTGCACCGTAAGGCGTGGGATTGGATGAACAAAGAGAAGCTAGCACATATCGGCATCTTTCACGAGACGTTTTGCGTACCCGCGCATGCGTATGAGACTATCTATGTGAACTGCCACCCAGTCTTGATGGGGAGGGCAACAGTCAAGACAAAAGGGGAAGAGGAGACTTGGATGAATTCTCTTGTAAGTGCGGATGTTCCTGCATTGAAGACGCAATGGGCGAGGTTGTCAAGGGATGCAAAGGGAAATCCTAGGGAGAATTGAAGGGGGTGTTGATGGTGAGCATGGCGCAGCTCGGTAGGACTGGCTTGGACATTGAACCGAATTTCTAATAGATCCCTCACCTGTTTTATTCATGTAAGTACCTGGAGAGTGACATATATCTATCGCCAACTCGGTTACCTATTTCACGCACTTGATTTAGGTATGTCTTACGATACATATTCGATAACCAGGTGGAAGGGGCTTTATCAGAACTCCACTCGGCCAAGGTCTTCATTGTCTTCTTCTAGTACTACTGCTGTAGAAAGGCATCGAGAAATACTGACAAGAATTTAGTGCAGATAGCCAGCTTTTGTGATGTCCATGGCAAAAAGTAAGTCATGCTGGTGTGCCAGGTGTCTGTTTCCTAGAAGAGACAGTAAAAACTAGTTGTAGGTATGATACAGTGTATTGTATTCTACTGGATCTTATTCTCAGGGCCTTTGTGGCAAAGATGCCGCTTAACTGCTCGAGTTCAAAGTGCAGTCGTGGATTCCTGTCAAGGAAATACCAAGACTCGTGTGTAATCTGAATGGTAATTTATGTACAAAATAAAAGAGCAGTCGTGTCTATTCTGTTAAGCAGTAGGTTCTGAGCTATCCAAGGGTCAATGAACCAAAACATCCCAATCCAAACCTCCAAAACACCCAGAACGCCCAATGCTAGGAAACCCATGTCTTGACTCCTTTGCCTGTTTAGTTTTTTTTTAAATCACGGTAAAAGCAGTACCGCAGATAACACCCGCTGCAATGAGGAACGTTATTATTCCCGCCCCCGCCTTGTCCGTCATGGTGATGGCGCTATACGTCTTCTTGCCGTCTCTGTCTCCCGTCGTCGTGTCTCCAGCGTTCGGGTCGCCCTTTGAGGTTCCTCCCGTCTTCTTCGTGACTGGGCTGCTCACTTTGTCGACGAGCGTGTACATGAAGATGGACAGGGCGCTCATCTGTGGACCCACGCCGACCGTGCCGTCGTAGGTACCTGTGAGCCATGAGAAGCCGCACGCCGTGCCGGCGGGGCCTCTGTAACCCGTCGCTGGTGATCCGTTGCAGACTCCCACTGCTGACTTGGCGCTCGATAGCAGAAGCTTGGCGACCGAGTCGTAGGTGTGAGGCGCCATCTGCGTGGTGGCGGCCATCCAGCGTGCGAGGAACCCCTTGAAGTTCTGCTGATCCTGGTTGCACTGCTTGCTGGGCTCGCAGAACTGCTCGTAAATAATATTATTCTTGACGAATTTCTTGTTGATGTTGGTTAGGATACCGTCGACACGCTTCTTCCAAGTGTCGCTCTCGGTGATGTTGTACAGGACAGCTGCGCCGTGCATGTAGATGCCGGCGTTGTAAGTCCACTGGTTCGTGTCGGTACTGCTGCAGTTCGTTTCCCCGATGGTCACGCCGTCAAACACCTGTAGCTCGTCGGTTATGAGCCCGGCCTTGACCTCCCAGTCCCAGATCTTCTCTGCCCACTCGGCGTACGTGTCGTTGCCGGTGTAGCGAGCCAGTCTCGCGGCGATGTTGAAGAAGCACCCGTTGGAGATGGAGTTCTTGTAGTCGTAGCCTGTGTTGAAGGTAAAGATCTGCCATCGCAGGCCGCCGGAGCAGTGCTTCGAGTCCCAGCGGCTGACGTATTCGTTGAAGACGGCCTGGGTGAGGGCAAGCCATCCGGGCTTGTCATCCGGAGGGTCGGGGAACTTGTGCTCGGCGGCGGACATGACGGCCATAGCCCAGAAGCCCTGGTCATCGTTTCCCTCGGTCAAGGTCTGGTTCTCGGGCATGTAGTCGTTGGTATCACCGGCTTGATGGACCAGTGCTTGCTTGGTGATGTCGTTGTAGGACGAGTCGCCCGTGAGCCACCAGTAGTCGATCATAGTTCCGAATAGGGCGCCCGCCTCCCACCCTAAGAAGTGTCAGCGACAGGAATCCCTGGAGAGTTTCTTTTGGGATTGTTACAGTAGTAAGGGTCTGGCAGGTTGCCGGGTACATCGCCAGTGTTGTTTCCCGTGTAGTATTTCATCAAGCCATACGCGACAGTGCTAGCAGCACTCTTGACAGACTCTAGTGTAAGTTAGTCAAAGTTTCATCGAATCGACAAGAGTTAAACTTGCTCTCGTCATCGAATGTTATCTCGAGGCCCGTCACTGCCGTTGTAAAGCCCAACACCGCAGTCGCTTTCCGTAGGAGTGCCCTCATCTTGACACCCAGTCGAATGAATCACCACAACAACAAACAACCCTTCGAATCGAAACGAATGAAGAAACTGGTTTTCGAGAATGTCGACGTTGAATTCTGTCAAGTCGGCTCACTCGAAGTTCGCTTACACCTTGGCACTACACGTTGATGGAGGCCGCTGACAAGAATGCCGGGATGGCCGAACTCGGGCGAGAGAAGCCGGATACGAAGGAAAGGAAGACTATAGTTGGAAACACATGGGTAAGAACTTCACAATAAATCAGGAATCAAATGGAATTAGAGTAAGAATAAAGATCTGGAGAAGAAGGATTATTGAGAGACGGAAGGAATCTAACTAGCCCCCTCTCTCGCCCCATCTTGTTAGACGTGCATGGACTCGCTCGCTTCTCGGCCACGCGTCTAGGAGGGGGGATGCCAGACGGAGACGGACTCCACTGCGTTAACGGTGAAGGGATGAGGGAGAAATGAAACTATCCAACGGCGAGGTCATCTCGTCCGGGGGGTCGTCGGGGCCTCTTTTTCCCAACGGGGGGCGCAGCAAAGCTCCTCTTTGAAGCTCAGGGGTGTGCTCCTTCTTCTCGTGTTTAGTTCGGTATGGGTTAGCGAACTCGTAAAACTCGGGCATTACCTACGAACCGACGAATGGGTTTCGAGAAGGAGAAGGAGTGTCAGTGAATGCCAAGATATTAGGATCTCCTCGCAGTCAGCATAAAGAAAAGCCGTATGTGGGCCAATTACCGGGAACCAACTGATCTTTTACGGGATTAGACTTGATCTGGGGGGGATGGGATGGGTAGGGGGCTGATTAAACTCGAGATCCAAACAACGCCAGCTTGAATGAATGGATTTCCATTTGTTTCAAGTCACCGGAGAGGTCGTATCATGAGTCGTTTAGCTAATGTGAAACTCCATGACAGTGGCTGTGCAAAAGACGCCGAAAGGGTCTGTCAAGCTCATCCCTACAAGGGGGCCAAGACGGGAGCCCGGGAATACTGGTCTTGGCCATTCACAGACGTCGAGCCTCAACCCGTGTGTAAATTGTTAAATCTCGCGACGGATCCCGCATGATAAATAAGATTGAGTCTAGCGTATTTAAACTGGCATGGACAGGCAAGGGCCTTGAATTATGGGGATGGGCTAATTGCGACCTCTTGTGTCCGGTCCCTTGCTACTTGTGCTCAAAGTACGTAACCGAGCATACGTATGCTGGGCTTGTCCGCGTATGTTTGTGCGCGTACATAATGCCGCGTCCCGAACATTGTTTCAATTGTTGGTCTGGAACGCTTGCATTTTCTACTGGAGTGACAGATCGCTATTCTTTGTAAGCGGAGGCATATTTTTTATCACCATTTTGTAAAGGAATGGACGGTCGGGACCAATAGCCACATCCCGAGTTATAAACCTCGAATCGACCACGGAGGCATCGGCAAGATGTCACATAACTCAAAGCAACGATAAACTAGGTTGGTATGTAACATCAAGGCAGGTTCAGTTCTTTCAAAAACGTTTGTTCAGTGCCGCATATTTCAACACAAGTAGCTCGAGGTTCTTGTGCATGGCAGATGTCAGCGTTGCTCACTTACACCATGTTGATCCATGCATCCATTCCTACATGGTCTGTCGGATGGGAGTTGAGCCTATTGACAGACAACTCTACGGGAATTATCACAAACGCCCAAAGGTCGTCAGTTATCAACTCATCGTCTACTCATCTCTCACTCCTTTGGTTTACAGACCAAGCCGAGCCTACCAACTCCAGCTGAACCAAATGCCAAGCATCCACTAGTCATCCCCATCGGCAGCAATCAACTCCAACAACCGAGCTATTGTCCTCGGCAACATCCTTCCCCTCACAAGGTCTTTCCGGATAATGATTTCGGCGAGACAAGCTGAGGCCCTGCAACCTTCCGCTCTCACTGCCGTCCTGCAGAGGCTTGATCCAACCCCCACCAAGAACCCCGCGATTCGGAGCCAATCCCCCGCCTTCACCTGTCAATGGGTGACCACCGGCTGATTTGGGACGTCACTTGGTACCTTTGACGGCACGACGTAGCTCACCTGATTCCTTGTGATTGTCTCTCTATATTCACGCTCTCTCTCTGCTTGCATGCGGTAACTTCATAAAGTCGTTGACCTAGAAACCTTAAAATAATTGTTCAACCTATCAATCATGTCGTCCAAACACTTCATCAACGATCCAACCCATCTAGTCTCGTCTGCTCTCCACAGCCTGACTCTCACCAACCCCTCCGTTGCTCTAGACTCAGACCACAAGATCATCTACCGCCGACCTGACTCAAATGCCGCTTCTCAAGTGTCCATCATCTCCGGCGGAGGCTCCGGCCATGAGCCTTCATTCGCCGGCATGGTCGGCCAGGGCATGCTCTCTGCAGCTGTTGCAGGTACCATCTTTGCCAGCCCTTCAGCCGAGCAGATCCGCACCGCCATCACCTCTCGCGTCGATACATCAGAGGGCGTGCTGGTCACTGTCATGAACTACACTGGTGATGTGCTCAACTTTGGAATGGGTGTCGAAAAGGCCAAGGCCGCCGGTCTTGCCGTCGAGATGGTCGTTGTGGGCGATGATGTTGGTGTTGGCCGTGCAAAGGCTGGCAAGGTAGGAAGGCGTGGTATCGCGGGCACCGTCCTTGTCCACAAGATCTCCGGTGCGCTGGCAGCTCTGGGAAAGCCGCTTGATGAGGTTGCCAAGTATGCCCGGCTGACTGCATCTAACCTTGTTAGTGTGGGTGCCAGTCTGGAGCATGTTCACGTCCCTGGCCGCAAAGTCGACAGCGAAGGCAGCCTCGAAGCGGGAGAAGTTGAGCTGGGGATGGGTATTCACAATGAGCCAGGCTCGGGGCGAGAAAAGGCTGACCTGCCCAACCTTGTGAGCAAGATGCTCAAGCAACTACTCGACACGAGCGACAAGGACCGAGCATTTGTCAATGTCAACTCGAAAGAGGTGGTTCTCATGATAAACAACCTCGGTGGTGTGAGCGTTCTTGAGCTGGGTGGCATCACGGCCGAAGTTGTGAGCCAGCTCGAGTCAAAGTACAATATCCGTCCCGTCAGAGTCCTGAGCGGCACCTACATGACCAGTCTCAACGGTCTTGGTTTCAGCATCACCCTTCTCAACGTTGTCTCTCCCGACTTTGATGCGCCAAGCATGATCGAGCTACTCGACGCACCGAGTGAAGTCGTTGGATGGTCTGCACCCATTCAGTCTCGCACATGGGAAGCCAAGAACTCAGCCACAAGAACAGGCAACGACGGTGCAAGCCAGGATGCTCAGCCCAGCGATCTCAAGATAGACGCCAGCTCTGCGCAGGCAGCGTTGAAGAGGGCGTTGGAAAAGGTAATTGCCGCTGAGCCAGAGGTTACTCGATATGACACTGTTGTGGGCGATGGAGACTGTGGAATCGGTCTGAAGAGGGGAGCCGAAGGTGAGTCTGACATCTCGGAGCGTGACTAATACTTGCTGACGTGGTCACAGCAATCCTCAAGCATCTTGAAGAGCGTCCCTTCACTGGAGACATAGTGGTGGACCTCTCCTCCATCGTCACCGTGGTGGAGAATACCATGGACGGAACGTCTGGTGCCCTCTATGCCATCTTCCTCAATGCTCTAGTCCATGCCCTTCGCGATCTGGCTCCTGGCAACGCGTCTCCCGAGGTCTGGGCCAAGGCCCTCAAGCAGAGCAGTGATGCGCTAGGCAGATACACACCAGCTCGTCCAGGCGACCGCACCTTAGTTGACGCCCTGCACCCCTTCGTTGAGGTGCTGGGCCAGACAGGCGATGTGAAGCAGGCAGCCGAGGCGGCGAGGAAGGGAGCTGATGAGACCAAGGGTATGCAAGCCAGCCTCGGACGGACTGTCTATGTCGGGGGTAGCGGATACCAAGAGGTTCCTGACCCTGGTGCCTGGGGCCTGGCCAGCTTCTTCCTCGGCCTGAGCGAATGATTCTGCCATGTCTGACCAAGGTGAAAAAATAGATGAAACAGCTGAGACGTATCAATATGTGCGAAGCATAGCGTAAAAACTGCAAGGTTAATCAGAAGAACGGGAGAGTGTGGACGCGTAAATCAACTTGTTTTCAACGCCTATGGAGTCCCTGTGAGCCTTGCCCGAAGACATACAAAACATCCCATTCTCAAAGTGAATCCTCAGCCCCCAAACATCGTGACGGAAAGGAAAATTAGCTTAGGAGCACCAAGATAACACTATCGCCTCGCAAGAACCTGTGGACACGTTAGCATTTGCCCTGAAAAATCGTCACCGCCAGGGGTGAACGCTGGCCGCAGGTGTACGCACATCTTGCTGATGAACCGATCCTTGTTCACTGGTCGACCCTTCTTTCCGTTTGCTAACCGGGGCGTTTCTGTCCACATCTCCTTCACGTTCTCGAGAACCATGTTGCAGTGTCGGTCAAAGGCCTTGACACGCGCCAGGAGCTTGCGGTTGTTGCGGATCGAGATGAGCACCTGGACGTGCGAGCGCACGGCGGTCTGGAGGATGGAGAGGGGGCCGGCGGAGAACTCGTGCTCCTCGAGCTGGGCAATCTCGTACTCTCTGTGAGGGGTCATACGTTAGCAATTGTCGTCTCGTCGCGGGGCTGGGCAGCGAGTGTCGAGGATGGGCCGTAGCACATACGTGAGTTCTGAGCGCGGCTTGGTGAGAAGCTCCCTATCATCTCGTTAGCCATTGATCCATCGAGCTAGAGCCGACGCGACGCACTGAATCTTGGGGTCCGACATCTTGAAGGCTGTCCGTATGGATGATTGTCGGTGATGTTGAATGCGGCGCGCAAGGCTGAAGCCCACAGAGCTCAAAAAGTCGATGATTGGGGTGGAGCGCACCTGATTGGTCGCGACAGTGGAGCTCCCCTCCGGCTTCTCACTGGTCAGGTGACAGCAGTTCCTTGACTGGGCGGCCAAGCCTCCACTGCAGAAAGCGGAAAGACGCTGCTACCCTCGGACTCAATTTTGGGGTTCTGATGCGGAGGTTGAAAAGCATTGCCGCGGACCGAGGACACTACCACAGCCTCTAATACCCCCTCCTCCTCTCGATGCGCATGTCGATCGCATGTGCGCATCGCTAATATCTTTGTGATGTCCTTCCGAACTTTTGCTGTCCGAGCTGGTGCGGCTGTCAATGCTGCAAGCTATCAAAGCTCAACAAGAAGTGGTTTCAACATGGTTCAGCAAGCAAAGGTCTTGAGCTCCTCTCTCGGGGCTCGACAGGTGAGATACAGGCTTCATTGACGTTGTTGGAGGTTCAGTCTTCTAATTGGATTGGTACAGCTATCTACCGAGGCGACCTCGATCAAGGAGCTGCGCGACGATGAACCCAACGATGTCGTTTTCGAGAGCAAGTATGGTCTGCGCACCGTCATGCTCAACCGACCCAAGAAGCTCAACTCTCTCAATGCTTCCATGATCCGCAAGATTGTTCCCAGGCTGGTGGAGTGGGAAAAGTCCGACCTGGCCAACGTTGTCGTCATGAAGGGTGCTGGTGAAAAGTCTCTGTGCGCTGGAGGTGATGTCGCTGCCCTCGCCCACTTGAACCAGCAAGAGGACGGATGGAAGAAGTCGGCCGAGTACTTTGCCCTCGAATACAAGCTCGACCACTACATTGCGACATATCAGAAGCCCTACATTGCCTTCATGGACGGTATCACTATGGGTGGTGGTGTTGGTCTCAGCGCCCATGCTCCATTCCGGATTGCGACCGAGAAGACTGTCTTTGCCATGCCCGAGACCACCATCGGCTTCTTCCCCGATGTTGGCGCTTCCTTCTTCCTCCCCCGAATGAACGGATCTGTCGGAACCTACCTGGCGCTGACCAGTGACCGACTCACTGGTCCCAATGTCTTCTACTCGGGCATTGCCACCCACTACCTCCACTCCACCAGCCTGCCCGACCTGGAGGCTCGCCTGGCTGAGCTCCGGTTCCGAGACAGCGACGACCTGCCCGCACGACTGGCCCTCATCAACGAGACCCTGGAGGAGTTCTGCACCGGCCTCCCCTATGACCAGCCCATGGCCCTGAGCGGCGAGATTCGTCGGGCCATTGACAGATGCTTCAACAAGAACACCATCAGCGACATCATTGCTGCCTTGGAGTCCGAGCGGGGTGCGACTGAGGAGTGGGCGCAGAAGCAGATTAAGACTCTGCACAAGCGGTCACCCACCGCCGTGCACGTGGCCCTCCGCCAGATGCGCGTCGGTGGCGAGTGGGATATCGCCGAGACCTTCAAGAAGGAGCACCAGATCTCGACCAAGTTCATGCAGCACCCTGACTTCACTGAGGGTGTGACGGCTCTGCTCATCCGCAAGGAGACACCCAAGTGGCAGCCCGAGTCCCTGGAGGATATTGCTACCAAGGACAACGTGACCAAGCCCTTCTTTGAGTTTGACCCGAAGAGCGACATCGAGCTGTTCACCGATCGGACATACTCGGAATACCCTCACCAGAGTCTCGGAGTCCCCACCGAGAAGGAGATTCGCAAGGTTCTCTCTGACGGCAGCTACAGCCAGGAGGAGCTGGCTAACATTGTCATCGCATCTCGCCGGGGTCGCCAGGGTATCTCGGAGGTGGTCAAGGAGATCATCGCCCGCAAGACCGATGTGGACGCCCGCGGCAAGGCCAGGTGGTTGGCGGATGAGTCCACGCCTGGAAGCAAATTGTAAGAATATTGGATAATTTGTAAAAATAGAAGTCACTACCCGACGATCCTGGCGTAGTGCGTATGTCGATAGATGAAATGTGATGACTTTCTGATGATGGTGCATTCAATTCGTTAATGAACGTGAAACTCATTAATGGGGCTGATGAAGCATCATGGGCATTATCGTGAATGGTGAAAATGGAATGGGGGGAATAGTGGCGAATGAGATGAGGGGTGTGGGGTTGCGATAAACCACCAAGATTCCGTTTGATGAGAGATCAAACGATGGTCGAAAAGCCTCATCTAAATAAGCCGACTACAGGGGGGTAGCAAACAAGGAGGGGCCTATCAGCGCGTAATGGAGGGTTGGACGGGCGGTGGTGCAAAGGCCAAAACAAAACACCAAGCCCTCCTAGCCAAACAGGCGGAGTTAAGAGATGATAAGCACGGCTACCAGCAGGAGGTAAGGAACAAGACGTTGAGAAAGTGGAGATAAAGTCGAGGGGAAACCTCATCGACTCATCATCTTCCCACATGGCGTCTGCAGGCATCCGGGAGATGGGGTGCGAAGGGGAGATGGCCTCGGGCAACAGACGAGAATATAAAAGGGACAAGGCCCCGCCCCGGAGAGGCCTTGAGAAGAAAGACTAGACATCTTCGCCTTCCTTGCCCCCTCTCAGGTCTGCCATTTTCCCTCTCATCTCTGGTCCAGTTTTCCGTCATCGAAAGGGAGCCGCCAGCTGCTGGGTTGGCCAAAGCGAAAGGACCTGCGAAAAAGGTGCGGTAAGGGAGTTGAACAAGATACGTACCTCTTAAGCTCTCACGCAAGCTGCAGCAGCTCGACGGAGACAAAGCTGCGGGAACCAAGCCACGAAACCCGACGTCAAAACGAGAGCGAACTCGAAGCACGTGAGAAAGCAGCTTCCGGTGCCTGGCCGGTGAGCTGACTACGCATCCGAAGGAAGCGAACTAAACAAAGAAGGTTTCCAGAGCTTGACAGCTTCGGAGCCAAGGACCTCAAAACTCAAGGCGGGGCCGAGACTGTCTCTCCGGCGCCGTGCCTCTCGGGAATAGTGGGTCATATCCTCCGGTCCCCGGTCCCACCTTCCCTTGTCGGCGCGTCTCGCTCAGGTGGGTGCGCGCTAACTCACGTCACTGGCGCTGCAACCACTAAATCAGAACCCACAGGGGTCTCTCAACCACTCGAGTGACACGGCCGCCCTCCAACTTGAGCATCCAATCCACTGCCTGCCAAGGTCAGGGCCAACAGCTACAACACCCGCCGACGCCTCTACAACCTGCATCACAACGCGACATCACCACCTTCCTTCCTTTGCGTGTCCGCGTTGTTGATTGATGATTGACCTCTGGTTTGATACTTAATCTCTTCCTTGTCCATCTCCCCCCTCTCAATTTCTTTCTCCTCTTTTTTTTTTCCCCTCCTCGTCGTTGTCCAGCCAGCGTGCACGTCTCCCCTCAGATCTGCAGCTTAAAGAGGTTCCACCCTCACGACGCGACTTTTGGCGGACGAGGCGCGTCACGAGAATGACGCCCGCCTCCCGAATTTGATATCACATCCCGGCCAACGAGCTCAAACATTAAACCTCGCCTCGCTCTAGCTCCACATATCCACCCTTCTCCCCGTCAACCCTTTTCGTCTCAATCACTCGCACAACCTTCCCGTCGACGAGATCTCGAGGATTCTGAACTGTCACCTCGCCTCGAGTGATTGAGACACCGCGTCGGCTTATCTCTGACCTTTTCCCCTCCTGGGGACTGACCGCCATGGCGTCACCCATGCCTTTTGCCCCCCCAGGCGACTGGAATCCCAACAACGGTCAGACGATGCAGCGAAATAACGAAGTCGATGAGTCGGGTGTCCAAGTGAGGCCCATGGGCCGTATGCCTCCCGATGATGACCTTATCTTGCTGCATACATGGCTAACACTGCCCTACAGTCAAGGTTCATTACACCTTCGACAAGGAGGCCAAGGTTAACTGCCTGGCCCGGTCATCCCAGACTCTCCACGTACAGACGGTTCCCCTCGACGACAAAAACTCGATAGGCATCGTCGACTTGCGCGCGTGCCTGCTGGCGGTCACCGAGTGCAGCCCCGAGCTTGCCAGCCAAGGCAACGAGACCAACACCGATTTTACCGTCTACTCTCTCGACTACTCGGAACCAGACACACCACTTGTGGGGCAGGGTATGCTATCGTGGGCATTGGATACGATGCGTGGTGACTGGGCTGCCCAACCACTCAAGATGGTCACAGGGCGTGTCACCAAGAACCTCCTCGCCGTCTTTGGAGGAGGCAATCCTGAGATCCTAGAGGTCAAGTTGAGATTTACCGTCTGCCCCAGGGTTCAAAAGCCTGAGCCCACCCAGGACATGCAGCTTGCGCGGCCTACAGAGGCCCTCATGACACCCGCAGGCGCTGCTGAATGGAACTCGTTCATTCAATCCAACCCTCAGATTGGTCACTCAGCACATGTCTCTCGAGTGGCATCACCTGCCCTCTCCCAAGGACCTCCAGCCCCCGAAGTCCAGCGGGTAGCCCCAACACCTGTCGACCCGGCAACAGCCCCGAACCAACCTACGTCAAGACCATCTAGCAGAAGTTCACGCAAGAGGGCGCCGACAGGGCGTCCCCGTGGTCGACCACGGAAAAAGCCAGCTGAAGGAAACACTTCAGGATACGAGGACGGGACCGAGGGCGAGGATAGCGGCCCCGCCAAGAAGAAAACCAAGATGACGACGAACGCGACCAAGGAGACAAACCAGACAAACCAGACCAAGGAGATCAAGACAACAAAACCAGTCAAGACAACCAAAGTTGAAAAGGCAACACCAAATCCATTCACCTCTGGACCCGATTCTCTACGTGTTACTGCCAGTACTGCCAGTTCGCTCCGAAACTTCCGCCCTGTTGGTCCAAGCAATGAAGCCGTGTCTGGCAACCACCTACAGGAAGTTCCTCGAGCTCCCACACCCGTGCCTGAGGGCGGTCCATTAAATATGCCTCGAGGTGGCCCAAAAGGGCCCAAGCCTCGGCGGGAGTCATCCATGCGACAAGAGCTGACGGCCAACCTGAGCAATCAAATTCCCCCGAGGCCTGCCCGCGCCCTATCTCCAAGCCAGGAGGACGGCCGCTCCCCTGAATCAGCGATCGAAACGCCAGCCTACTCGGAAGATAGTCCGCAGGATATCCGCTCGTCTCCTCCAGTTCCTCGAAACGCCTCATTCATGCAATCCAGCCCGCCCATGTCAAGTCCTATTCTCCCCCCGATGCCCGCACCCGTGCCAGATTCAACTTTCACAGACGACATCGATGATCTCTTTGATGAACCCATTCTCCAACCGGTCAAGGAGAGCCGGATTCAAGGGCTACCCCCAGTCCCACGAGTGATAGAAAGTGTAGACCGCACAGGCATCCCAACTCAGGTCTTCAGGATAAACGGCCCAGATGGCCAGGATCTCGTCCACATCCAGAACTACAACACACCCCATCCCACCTCGGGTCCAGTTGGGCCTCCTCATTTGGAGCCTTCCCTGCCCCTACCTATGCCCCGAAAAAACCATGTTCAACCTCAAACAACCCGAAATCCCCCCAAAGTGCGACCTCAGCGCCGCTCACCACCAACTCCTCCTCCCACCACAGACGCCCCTGAGAAGATGGCAAGCCCAGTTCCTGCCCGAGCTCCTTGTGCAGCAGAAGTTCCTCAACCTCAGGTTGAGTCCCAAACCCAGCCTTGCGATGGGTTGGATGAGCCCCTCCTTCAATTAGTGCGAGCGACCTCAGGTCTTGAGCCCATGCCTTCAACTGAGACTAATCAGATTCCTCAAGGAACTCTACCTCCTCGAAAACCAGTCTCTAACCCAGTCAAGCCTCAACCTCGCTCGTCTCGACAGCTGAACCGATCGCAATCCGCTGGCATCTTGCCATTGCCCTCAGTTCCTGCTAGTGAGCCCGTCAGACCGTCAACGCTCTCCGAGTCTCATCTTGCCGAGCCCATTAGAGCATCGACCGAGATTCCAGCATGTCTTCGTCGATCCAACTCTATGGCTCTGCATCTACCAGTTCCTGCCAGCGACCCTATTGGCCCAGTCGAGTCTCTCGAGCATTTGGCCTTGCCTCCACTCCCCGGGGCATCTTTCCCACAAAGCGATGCTCTCCCTGCGATACCATCATCGCCGCCCTACAAGTACAAGAAGAACATGGTGAAGAAGCATGCGATCAAGCAGAAGCTGGAAATGGCGATTCTGAATGGAGAGATGCCTCCTTTCTGCGCCAACTGCGGCGCCATCGAGACACCAACTTGGCGTAAGATCTGGGTTCAGGAACACGAGGGAGTTCCCCAGTATGTCGAATACACGGACAAGCCTGGACAGATCACAGCGATTGAGATTACAAAGCGAGACGAGCAAAACGTTCCTTTGGCATACCGACTCGTCAAGAAGTCCCTGGGCCTGAAGGATGTTCGAGATGCTTGGACAGAACAGCTTCTCTGCAACCCCTGTGGTATCTGGATAGGCAAATACCGAATCCACCGCCCTCAAGATAAATGGGACAACGCCTTCGGGCCCTTGGGCCAAGGCCGACGGAAGCGTGGCTCTAGCACCAACCCCAACTCCAACTCCAACACCTCCCGGGCCAAGAGGGCTCGCACAAAGAGTATTTCTCACCCCAACCCGACTTCTGAGGCCTATCCAGTTACAGATCCTGTTGGCCCTGTTGAATCATCTTCACCCAAGCAGTCTGGCTCTACCATTCCCACCAAGGAACAGAGAGGCGACGTGCTAATGGGCAACAATCTCACTCTCCCTACCCTCGATGGGCTGCCAAACCACAGCGGGAACCGATCAAACCCGGGGTCAACCCATTCCAGAAGTTCCCGAGGACTTGGGACAGCTAACAGCCCCATCGAAATGGACATCGATGAGGACCTCGGCAACACCCGGCGTTTGCTGTTCTCCTCTCCACAGAAGGATCCGACCCTGAAGACTCTTGGAGAGATCAACGCCAACGTTGTCAAGGTGACAGAGTCTCGTCAAGACAAGGAACTGGCTGTGGAAAAGGAGAATGTGGCTGCGGAGGCTCGTGGCGAGAAACAGAGTGAACAAGATGCCCTGGAGGCCCTGTTCCACAGCCCGGCTCGTCCCTCCACTCCTCCGCCCAAGTCCAAAGCTGAGGCGCAAACCACTCCCTTCAAGACTCCTACACGTCCTACACCAAACCACCGACCCATCACCCGCAGCGTCTCACGATCTATTAGATCTGTGAGGGGGATGATGTCTCCGAGCCAGCAGGCACTACTTCAGAAGACACCTACTAAGACTCCTCGTTCCGCGGGCCTTAGGCGGAGCCCGCGGCTGAACGTTGACAACCTCTTTGATACACCCACGTGCCGTACCATCACGCAGTTGCTCTCGGAGCCATCTTTCGACTTGGATAACAGCCAATTCGACTTCTCCAGCCTGCCGAACATGGAAGTAACCCAGAACATGATAGTAGAGTTTGGCAACTTCCTCAGCACCGATGGTATCATGCCCAGCTCCCCTCCCAGAGATGGTGCCCTGGCTTTTGGCTACAACGGCTCTGATGATGTGGGCGCCGAATGGGGCATGGAGCAAAGAGTTACTGTCAAGGAGGCTAAGGAGTAGCCTATTATGGTTTTATGAAAGGAGTTTTGTGTCATGATAGAGCTTTGTTGGACAACAGGTACATGGAGGGCATCAACAGCACAGAATTGAGTGTTTAAAGACACAGGGACATGATAGTAACTACATACATAGATGGCGCTGGATGGATTCTTTTATGGTCAAGGCAACGGCGTTTGCCTGTGGAAATGATACCTCTATAGTAGCTTAGTACCTTGGCCTTTCAAAGGCATAATTGATGATTTGTATGAAATATTATTCCCTTTTACACACATGTCCATTGCTCGAAGTGATACTCTATGCCTCTATTGTCTGGTATAAGTCAACGCCTGTAGAGAGCTAGTACCGTGTCCACACTGTACATGAGGACTGTATTTGGTCCCCACTCACTTAACGCGGTTGGATTCTGAGACGCGTCGACTCGCGTCCAAATTAAGCCCCTCCAACCGCCATCACCATAACGACCGACTTTCTTCTCAACTCTCAAAGACACACTCGAATTCGTGCTAAGAGCGGAAAGCAATCAATCATTGTTCCCTGTCGCCTCCATTGCTTTCCCGTCGCCCACCATGGCCGACGCAGACCTCCAAGACCGCTTCTCCCCCAACAAGCCGCTTGAGCCCGATGTTCTCAGCGAGCTCCAGTCCATCATGCGTCTCCACAGCCTCTCACCCGAGGATCTCTTCTTCAAGTGGGAGTCGTACTGCATCAAGCTGGATACCGACGCTCAGATCGTGACGCTCGAGGGACTGCGTAATCTCAAGCAGAGCATCCAGGATGAGCTCGAAAAGACACAACGACAGGTGCACGTCAAGACGGAGAGGAAGGTCGCTGCCACGCCGAGGGGTGGTGCAAAGGGTGGTGATGTGTTTGGGATGTTGGATGGATTGGTGCCGAGTACGCCAGGGTCGGGCGGCAAGTTGAGCAGGACGCTTGCGACTGGGAGTGCGTTCAAGAGGAAGATGGAGACTCCCAAAGGGCTGACGAGCTCACCAGCCACTGGAATGAGCGAGCAGCTGAAGTCTATGAACGGACTCCCGTACGTTTTCCTCTTTGACAGTTTGTCTATGCCTATCGCTAACATTCAGAAGACCTACGTCTTTCAACGATCGAGCGAACCCCGGAGAAGTTGTCGAGATCCTCAACGACCGCCTCGCCGCAGCCGAACCACCAATTGCGCCCTTCTCCGAGCCGCGCGTAAAGCTCACTGCCGGTTCGGATCAGAAGAAGCTCGGATATAAGCCATTGGTGATGAAGATTTCAGAAACGAGCGAGATTCTCGACGACCGGATCGACAGCTTCATGGCACTTATCCAGGAACACCATGGCCTTGATGAAGCAGCCTTTGGCAGCGCCGCAGCCCAGAGCACCACCGAAGTTGTTGCTGTTGGCCGGATTGCGTCAGATTCAACAGAGGGAAAACTCAATGCTGCGTCGTTGGTGTTTGAAATGTCAAGACGAGCTGGAATGGGTCTCAGAGTGCCCCTGAAGATGGATCACGTTCGCAGCTGGTGCTTCTTCCCTGGTCAGATCGTGGCTCTTCGAGGCACCAATGCCTCTGGGGCTGAATTCGTCGTCAAGGAGATTCTCGACATCCCTCTACTCCCCAACGCTGCCTCTCTACCCTCTGCACTTGAGGGCCATCGCGAACGACTCCGTGGTGGACCCGATGCCATGGAGGAGGATGCAGAACCTACGCCCCTAAACGTCTTGTTCGCGTCTGGCCCATACACGGCAGATGATAACCTCGACTTTGAGCCTCTCCACGCTTTGTGCACTCAAGCGGCTGACACTTATGCCGATGCGCTCGTCCTCACTGGCCCATTCCTCGATGTCGACCACCCCCTTATCGCGACGGGTGACTTTGACCTCCCTGAGGAGGCCAATTTTGACCCTGACACTGCTACCATGACGACCGTCTTCAAGTATCTCGTCTCGCCTGCTTTCAACCACCTCGTCTCCTCAAACCCTGCAATCACCATCATTCTCGTTCCCTCTGTACGAGATGTGCTAGCAAAGCACGTCTCGTGGCCCCAAGACTCAATTCCTAAGAAAGAGCTCGGCCTGCCCAAGGCAGTCCGTATCGTCACGAACCCCATGACACTGTCAATAAACGAGCTTGTGCTTGGTGTCTCTTCACAGGATATCCTCTCCCAGCTACGCTCTGAGGAGGTGGTCTCTCGTGGCGGTCCGCAACCTGGTGGTGACCTGATGGAACGCCTTTGTCGCTACTTGGTTGAGCAGCGGCATTACTTCCCCCTATTCCCGCCTACAGATCGCTCTAGGCTTCCCAAGACAGGCACGGAGGAGGGTATTGCCACTGGCGCAGTGCTGGATGTGAGCTATCTCGAGTTGGGCGAGATGGTCAATGTGCGACCAGATGTCATGATGGTTCCCAGCTTGCTACCTCCTTTCGCAAAGGTACATTCTTTACCCCCTTCTCGAGCCAACGTTATGCTGACTAGTGTCTAGGTCGTTGAAAGTGTCCTTCTCATCAACCCAGGTTACCTCTCCAAGCGTCGAGGCGCTGGTACATACGCACGCATGACGCTTCATCCTCCGACAGTGCCCGATGGTGGCAGCGAAGAGATGACGGGCCATCAAATATTCAACCGAGCTCGCGTTGAGATTGTGAGGATATAGAGATAGAAGTCACATCTGACTGTATGTAATGTAACGAGCCACGTAAAAAGACGGGGGATCATGGATGGAACGATCAATGGCCGTGTTGGGTATTATTAATGTTATATCAAGACCAGGCCAAGGCCTACCTGGCATCCACTCTGCGTCTCTTGTCACTCTCGTACCGGTCGTCGTCGCGCGATGTACTGCGCTTCCGGCGACTGCGATGTTCATCCCTATCACGACGCGGTGACCGTGATCGCGACCGTGACCTCCTTCGACTGTCGTCCCTTGAACGATACGAGTCCCTATCTCTTCGATCCCGATACCCATCATCTCTGTCTCGTCGATCACCCTTCCTCTGATCGTCGCGCGAGCCGAGGGGGATGGCATTTGCGCCTCCTGCGCTCCGCTCGTCGGGTCGAAAACGATCATCATCTGGGCGGAATCGCTCATCTTCGTCAAACTTGCCCCCTCCTCCTCTCCTCCGACCACCATCAATATCGCCCCAGCGACCTGTATCCTCGGTGCGCATGTCCTTGTACTTGGTACCGCCCTTGCGACCCAGCTTGGCCATGTCGCGACGCTGCAGATACTCTGGCAGCGCCTCGCGGTTCCGCACGTCGTCCTGAATCCGACTGCCCATGATGTCTCGCTTATCCAGGCCAGCAGCCTTCATCTCGTCTTGGAAGAAGGCGCCCTTGTGGAAGTACCGCTGCATGTACGACATCTTACCCTTGCCCTCCTTCTCTTCTTGCTGCTTAGCCAAGAACGCCTCGTCCTCAGCCTGCCGCTCTTCCTCAGTCAGGTTGCGCCGTCGCTCCACCTCTGCAAGCTCCTTCTCGCGCTCCTCGATAGCAGCGCGCGCGCGCTTGAGGCGCTTGAGCTCACGGACGCGCCAGGCAGCCTCCTCAGCCTCAGGGTCCAGCCCGTCGGTCGTGTCCACATCTGAATCCTCGTTCTCATCATCGTCCCAGTGCTTCTTGCCCGCTGCGCGCGCGGCGAGGTCCTTTTTGATCTGCTCTTCGACTAGCTCGTCGGCGGCCTTCTTACGCGCTTCCTCTTCTGCCTGGCGAGCTTCTTCCTCTTGTTGGGCGGGGTCTTTTACGTTTCCTCGCTGGTTCTTGGGGATGAACTTTGGTCGGATCATTAACCGTCGCGGGGCTTCGTCTTCGCTACTCTCCTCCTCAGATTCGCTCTCCTCTTCATCGTCGTCGTCCTCTTCTTCCTCGCTCTCTTCTTCCTCTTCCGTCACGAAACCTTCCTCGGCGGCCAATCGCTCAGCCTTTTCCTTGGCGAGTCGCCGTTCTTCAGCGGCCTCGGCCTCCTTCCTGCGCGCGTTCAGGTCGACTTTTCCCAGGTTGCTCGAGATCTTTCCGGCGCTGGTCGCTTTCGGTGGCGGAGGGAGCGCGGGCTCGGCGGGCGCCTCAGAGTCGCTGGCATCGGAGTCGGAGTCGGATTCCACCCCCGTAGGCTTACCGGCGCGATAACGCGCCGGTTTGACGGGGTTCGCTGTCATGCGCTTGGGCGGCATTGTGATGGGAGGTTGGAGGATGGAGAGGTAGAGGTTGTGACGTTGGAAGCTGGTCAAGGTGTAGAAAATTGGGTGGAGCCTGGACGATAAGGTTATCGGATAGGCTACCCTAGACACTGAATATATGAGAACAGGACCGTGTTTTTAACATTTCAACAGCCTTCATATTTTAACTTTCATGTTTCTAGTCATTCCCATTTGTTACCTAATGCCACAGCTCATCTTAGAGAGAGATCTCACTGCTCTCTAGTGTGTCAATGTTAGAAAATGGCCTGCAGCTCATTCCTTTAGTTGACAAGATGCTCTGGTCCATACCTCGTGCCGTTGTCATCAAGAGAACTAAATTACATGTTAAGAATAATCTGATTTATTAAAATACTATGCTATGAGTATTTATGTTTAAAGTAAGACCTAATTATAATGGAAGTATCCCTTAGATAAACAAATATTATTGACTTGACCCTCTGGAGTGACCGGATTGGAGCTCCTATCAACTCAGGGGATAGACGACATGGTATCATCATCTGTTCAGGCAGTTATGAATTAACGAGTGAGTGGCCAATGTTCCAAAGAAAAAAAGGCCGTGTCTCAAACGCCCACCACTGGATACGTTGGCAGTAAAGTGTATGCCTATGCCTAGGTAGGTGCACATTCACACCAATCAATTGATAATAGCCTACCGCCTTGACCTTCAATTTGCTCTCTTTTGCCGCTTCACCGCCTTCCCTTTTAGTCGTAACCAATCAAAAATTAATAACAAGAGCCTGGCCTCACGAATCGAACCATCTCTTTGGCTGCGCGAAGGCTCCCACACGGTACCAGTCTCCACTACTAGGTCACTATCTAAGTCGCTCTGTAGCTGCGTAGCAACATGTTAGTCCTATATCTCGATTTGGGTGAGGGAAGTGAGATACCATTCATAATTGGCTGAGATCCCTGCAAGATACCCAATGGGAGCCTTCGCGCAGTCAAAGAGATAGCCTTAACATCAACGCCGTGATCGCGATCTCAACACCAACAGGCTGCCGTGGTCTTCAATCATCAGCCTCAACAAGATCACATCTAACATCCATCCTCAAGCTCACATGGGTAATCAGCTTTACTAACAACTATCATCGGCTTCGCTGGCCCTTGACAATGATGGTCATTAGCAACTTCCCTCATTTTTGCTATATGTTACTGAGCATTGCATTTTTAATGAGACCTTCAGCTACCCAGATGGTGATATTAGTTAACTACTTGCCAGGAGAACGTGGCCAGGACCTGCTGTCCGGTGATGATCGAACCTTTGAGCTTCATGGAAACTGCCAGTTCATCAAACCGTGGGCTTGCTGCGAGACCCTACTTACACTGCTGCACTCAGCACCAGAGACGTGGAGAGAGGTTGAGGGCGAGAAGGCCTCGGGTTGGACAGATGAAGGAAACGGGATTGGGGGCCATGTACGCATGTAGGTTGCAAGGTACCATGCAACGCAAAGGAGTTGGTGCCTTGGTTCTCCCCAATCTCTCGTGGCCTGCCATCCCCAGCGATTGGCGGTTCTCAGCCTCCTCGAACTCGGATTGGACCCGGCCGTCTGGATGCGGCCAGGTACATGAGATTGCGCACGCTGCCGAACGCATCGTGCTATTTGGGGCACCCTCTGACTCACCCGGAGCGCCACAACTCGCGATGTCGACTCTGCCGTCAGAGATTTGTGGTATTCAGCCACCAGGGACGATTGCCTCACTCTCGTCCCTTGCATGGCTAGACCGCGCCGGCTACGATGCGAGTTACCCGGAGATCTTGGTGTAATTTGAGAGGCTGATGCCCAACGTGGTGGGTGAGGATGTCATCTCTTGCATACGCGACGAAGGGGAAGCGAGGGGGACCAAGTGACGGCAACAACAACAAACAGCGAGGCTAGGAGATATTCGTAGGCAGATCCAGGAGGTTCAATATGTTCCAGCCGGTCATCTCAATCGATCGCACCCCGTGCTTGCTGCCTCGTTATCCCGGCTTATTACACATCCAGACGGCACTGCACACTGGAGGCCAGTGGATAGAGCCACACTCAAACATTTGGCCACAACGCCCAGCCGATTCGATCCTAGAGCCACCAATCGTCCAACCCGCCCGGTGGAAATAACCAGTCCGTTCCCGACAACATAGCTTGGTTGCTATCACCCCTTGTTTCGGCGCACGCGGATGGCCCCCTCTATCGGCCGATTGTCAAAGACCCTCTCGCGGCACGGCACGCGGCGTGGAGTGGCAGAAAACTCTTCCTCTCCCCCCTGTCTATCAGTCGGTAAGCTTGGACCTTGGCCCGTCTTAGTCGCGGATCTTGCTCGGGGCCCCTCTGAATGGAGTCCGGGGAACGTTAGCCTGCTTCCTCCCGTCGACGAGCTTCTGCCGTTTCCCCACTGGGTCTCTCGCCCTGCTAAAGTGTTATCGACCTCGTACACGGCATGTTAGAGAGCAATGCGGATCGTTCCATTGGATAGGTCGGGACACGCTGCTAAATCTGTCCGAGAGTGCAGGGAAAGTGGCGTCCTGAGCTGGCCAAGACGGCTCCCACGGTGGTCAACCTTGCTCGTGAGCAGAGTCACCTAGAGCCGATCCCTCAGCGTGCGGCGAGCGGGTGTCAATGCCGCGTCTAAAGAGATGCCTACGAGTCTCCGTAGTCCAATTTCCCTCGCTTGTTGAGGAGCTGCTGTGGGACCGCCCCCTAGCTTGCAGTTGAGCCCTGTCGTTGCTGGGATGGAACTCCATTAGCACGATGTCGGTGTGATACACAACTCCGAGACGATGAGTGGTGGAGGGTGGCCCGATTGTGAAGACACGACGACGAACGACGTCTTGAGTCGACGCTTGGTTCTGACGGGTAGTTCTCCCGACACATTGATGGACAGGTTGGACAATTAAGCATCACAGCACGACGAACCTCGCTGGCATTCTTGGAAGACGTCGCGTCCCCCGCCATCCTGATGATCAGCCCTGTCACCACACAGACCCCGAAACGTGCTTCTTGGGGGACCCATGGCACAGTCCCAGGCTCACAGGGCCTGTGTAGGCCAGCCCTAGCCAAGGAGCGACTAGACAAGGGCCATCTTTTATGGCGGCACCCTCCTTCAGCCAACCGTGAGCCACTCACAGTTTCGTGTTCGCTTTCAAGTCAGTTGTCCACGGAAGCGTGGCCAGCTTACGCCCATCATATCTCAGGAATTGCTTTTTTGCTGGTTCACGGTTAGAAGTTCTGCAGCGACAGAGGAGGCGTTCACTAGCCAGCTGCCTGCGGAAGAGAGACGAGACGAGACAAAAGTAGAACAGACCAAGGGTCTTGTTTGGGGTATAAAGGTCAGACTGCCAGCAGTACTCTTGGTGTAGCTAGATACCTATCTATCTATCTGCTCAGCACAGCTCTCATCGTCTTATCCTATGCCGAATTGAGAAGCACAAGTCCTGCACTATTCTCCCTCTTTTGAAAAATCACATCTGATCATCCACACGCGGGCGGCAAGATTCTTGCCCTAGTCACCACCACCACCGCCTATACGCACCAAGACCCTCAAACAATGAAGCGGATTGTGTTTCATCTGCCCAAGCCCAAGCCTATTCCCAAGCCGAACCCCGACTCTAAATCCAGATCCAAGGCCAAGGCCAAATCCAAGGCCAAATCCAAGGTCAAGTCCAAGTCCGAGGACGGTCATAGGGATCACAAGTCCAGAGACAACCACAACAACCAGAAGTCCAAGTCCAAGACCCTCCAGGCTTAACCCTACGGAACCGGCGCCATGCGAATCCGTCAAAGAAACCTTGCAGGGCAATCAGTCCTACCTGAGCGAGAGCCCTGCCTTGCACAGGCCCAATGGTATAACATCAAAGCTTCTGTGTGATGGGCACAACTCGGTATTTTTGACAAATTGGTCATGATCTAATTTCTTCTCAGCTTCATGCTGATCTATTCTGGAACCACTACACTGGATCAAAACCGGCGAAAACGGTGATACTATGGGTATCTGTAAGGAGATATGTTCATCTAATGTCTCGCTTTCCATGCTGACGACTTCTCTCAGCGTTTTGGTCAGGCTTGAGGAGAGGATATCCCACATGGTGGTGGTGAGAGATGGGAGTTCAATTTCTAGGTAGTTTGGGCAGTTGAGTGGTTTGTACGACGGCGCGCTTATTAGACAAATGAAACAACAATATAGCCTCCAGTTGTTGAATCAACAAATTCTCAAAATCCACTGGGCAAGTGACCTCCAAATAGCAGTTCCACTACTCTCGACTGTTGACTGAGGCTCTGGAGAGGCCTTTGACATACCAGGGCTCATGTCAGACCCAATTCAACCATGCCATGTAGTTGCATCTATCACATTTTACAGACGACAATAAACGCGAGCCGCTTCAGTGTAGCACAGACAGCCGCGGTCCACCCTGTCGCATGGCCACGGTTGGGTTGCTCAGTGCGGCGTGTCGCAGCCGAGCTGGGGCATCCCCAGAGGAGAGACAAAGCAAGGGTCATAGAATACCTAAAGGTACTTCCAGCAGGCGCCACCTGGCTTGACTTGACTTGCATGACAGCCTGCAGGCCTTCAGGTATAGCGGCAGACTCGGGAGAGCCATCCTCATTCGTCGTCTCTTGTCGAGATATGCGTGTTGGGTCGCGAAGCTCTGCAATGGGCTCGGGGTCGAGGGTCGGATTGGTGACAGTTTAGTCGGTACAATGTGCCATCATCCAAAGGGGTGATGAGGTTCCGAGGCTGTGCGGTGGTTGCCTTTCCATGATTGAAGCATGCTGAGCTGTGCTGCATGCCATGATGCAAACTCAGAGACCATCATGTTGGATAAATAACGCCCTGGTTTCCCAGGCAAAAAACGTCTGCCGTCCAAAAAGCCCTCACTGAAGCAAGCCGTGCTGTACTCTTCAGCCATGTATCCGGACGTATCCAGATTCGTTGCCCGTCTTGGGCGACTCCGCAGCAGAGTGGGCGCGGCGTCACATGACAAGTCGGGTGTTAACACAGACGCATCCTCTGAACAGGGTACGGGCAAGAGGTCAATCGTCGCGGCCGCAGAGCGCTAACTAAAGACTGAACCGCAGATGTCGAAGCTGGTCGCGGGCACAAACGTGTGTAGTTCTTTGCATCATCTTGATACGAAGTTAGCTAACGGCATCCAGTCGAGAATGGTTTACTCGGTGTCGCGGAGCTCTCTCAGCGAGATGTCATGTACATGCTCACTCCAAAGCTCACCAGCCAATCCATGTACTTGGCACAGACGGATGCAGTTCGCCTTCGAGAGCTCTGGCAGGAAGTCGAGCATGCCAGGGTCACAAACAGCGACAAGTTGGCTGAAATAACGAGTAACTACCACCACCACCACATTGAGTATCGTAAGTAACTTCTTAGGGTTGCACGATGGGCGCTGGTAGACTTACTGGGCTTGCAGTTCAATTGATGCACCTGATCCACGAGACGGCTAAGCTCAGGTCACCCCCAGAAAAGTTCTTCAACGGCTTCCAAGCTGTCCTCGCACACTACCTGCATGGACCCGAAGCAGCTCTCCACACTGGCCTCTCTGATGACTGGGTTATGTTGCATGGCCTGGATCTACCAGACATCTGGGTTCGAAATGCCGCCGAGTATAGATGGGTAGAGTTTGTTCTCGTAAGTTGGGATTGTTGCTGGTACAGGCCGGATAACTAAACCATCATTAGCAAATGTTTGGATCCAAAATCAACCACGATGGGGGCGTTACTTCAATGGAGTACCCGATCGGCGTCTTCTTCACCATTGTTTACGCTGCCATCAGCTGCGTCATGGCCGCATTTCTTGGTATTCCTGTCGCTCTCCAAGCCCTCGATGTGGCATCACCCAAGGCCTACGTCGGAGCGTATATAGCGTTCTTGTTTGTGTTCAGCATTATTATGCAGCTTTCCATGCCGGGCTACGCGATGCAGTTGGTGTTGAGTTTGGCATACGCGGCCGTGCTTGTTGCCAACATGAAGAATTCTGATGCATGAGTGCTCGACTTGCAACACTTCGGGAACAAGACCGACCCGATACTGTCTCCAAGACATGAGCAATAGGGGGAGGGCCATCACGGCTGGGCGAGCGAGCCGTCAGGCCTCGCCAGAGGTCGTAAACACAAGAATGGCGAGGTCGGGGGGCCCGTGTCGGAGGAGGGCATCGAAGGGAAGGGGATGCAATGCTGCTGAAGCCGTCAGTCTCTACTTTTTCGCTGTCCATAGATGTAAATAGATGGAGCAAGATATTTTTGGAGGATCGTATCGTCCATCGCAAGTACTCGAATATACACACTACTTCAGCATCAGGCGGAAACCGCGGGCGGCCTTTGCAATAGTAGTAAGAAGGATGCAAGGAACACAAGACAAGGGGATGACAGCAGTCGAGTCGAGGCTTACAGAGAAGAAGGGGCCTTACCGTTAGCAGGGAAACGCGCGATATACGGGTTGGTTTAGAGGCAAACGGATGGAGATGGGGAGACGAAGGTGCGGGAGTGAGAGAGAACGCCCGAGAGTAGGGACGGGGCTGTGGCACCTTCTCGGAGGATGTGGGAACGCGGGAGTCTGCCAACAATGCGGCTCTGCTCCGTAGGCAACCGGGGCATGGACGCTACATCACGGGGCTTCGGCTCAACCCAATGAGCCTAGACCAGAACTACATTGAGTGGAGAGGAGGCTGGAACATTGTCGAACTGTTTTCTACTTCCCAGCCATGCCGAGCTCTGTCTACTCACGCGGGCCAAAGAAAAACAGGACACCAGTACAAAGACATCATCAACTATCCTCCTCTGTTGGTGGCTAAAAGGCTATCATGCGTAAGAAGTCCATGAATAAAAGAGATGTTTGAGCAAAGTTAGACGTTCTTTGTAGTCTTGGCCCACGTGTTACTACATATGGCAGAAGTTTGAGCCAATGAATCTACCAAGTATTTAGACGGGACCAGTGGAGGTTATGCCCTGCGGGCTGGACATGGTGAGGCCGCCCGGATTCGCGACGCCAACAAGATCCCCAGGCACCTCATTGTCAAATCTCCCGAAAGTGGAGTCAGAGAGACCAAGATAGATACCTTTGCAAATGGGGAGCGTAGTAGCAGGGGTTCAGCATGTGTTGTGAGATTGCACGCCCTGCGGGAACATGTTCACGGGAACGGAGCAAAAAGTTGCTCTGGCTGCCCTGAAAGTCCGTCAACAAGAGCAGATAGCGAAAGGGGACGGAGCCGAGAGACGATGAAACCCCTCTGGCGCGTTGGACAGGCTCTCAGCGCACCATCAGACCAGACTGCTCGGCCGCCCGCCGCTTCTGGACAAGATCGATGTCCGCTGCTTCTGAACGAACGCCATTGCGTTCTGACGTCGGCGCGCCTCTTCCGTCGTGTCGTGGGCTTGTTTTGTTTCGTCTACACCTCGGTGTTGTGATGGGTGCTGCTGGCAGGGTAGAGCTCAATTTCCTTGTTTCCACGGTGGCCGGTAAATCTTGTGGCGTGCGTGCTCGACCCATCCGTCGCACATTTCGCGTCTCCCAGCCGTCGTCTGTCAGTATCGGGGGGTATTTGGCCGGTGGTGTTCTGTGCGTGTGACCCTTGGTATTAGGGCATGCTCATCGCGACCAGGATGACTCTCGCTTCTCTTCATCCGCCGCCAGCATCAAGCGCACACCCCCCTCGCAAGGCAACCAAGCTACCCAGTTAGTGTATCGTCCACCGTCGTAGCTGGGCACGTTGAGGGTTGTCAAGGATGCTGATGGAAACGCAAGGGTGGATGGCCTGTGCCTGGTATGTTGGGGAGGTGAGACTGTTCAACAGATATCCAACGCGGGAGAGGGCCCTCTTCTGCTCCAAGGATTCATCGCATCCAACCCACGACGGGAAAGGATGATGTATCAACTTCACGACAGGAGGGGTTGATGAAGCCAGTGGTGTTAGTCAGCCGTAGGCGTTGGAAACTGACAAGTCCTTCCAGAGCCTGGTGGTATCGGGGGGTAGGTTAGCAGTGGTACAGGTCAGGGAGGGGGAAGCGCTGGCGACCCACGGTCTCAACTCGCATCCAGGTCCATGCCGTTCATGAACTGCTTGTGAAACCAGCGACAGCAATTAATCCGTGAGTAATAAAAATGCGAGACGTGGAGAGGATCCGATACTAAAGACGTCTATCAGTCGGTTGTTGAAGCAATATTGGTGGTTGGTTCCTATCAGCGATGTATTCCTTAGGCAGGTATAGGGAGGGTTCTGCGTCGAGAGTAAGTAAGGCAACTCCCCCAACCACCGACTCCCGTCTTCACCGCCGTTCATCACGTCCGCACCCAATCCATACTTACCTACCCACCCACAACCCAAACCTTGACATCCAATTCCATCCTGTTTATTCTGTCGGGCCCGAATGCCTCGAGGCCATCCGCACGGTAAAAAGGATCCGATACATTGACGATGAAAAGCCGTTCGACGGAGACGATGCGACTGTTGACACAAGCCCTAGTCGCGCAACCACTTGGTCCCGAAATACGAGTATTGAACAAACACCGGTGACTGAGAAAAGCCACCGTCGCATGCATGGATGCACTCGCACCTTGGATCACTGACGACGGGCAACCCCGAGGCCATTAGTTGATGCCGCCCGTCAAACGTGCCAGAACTCTCTAGCAGTCGGGGCTTGGCCGTGGTTTCGAGTCCGTCGAGTATCGAATTGTCAACACTTCGTCAACAAGACCTTCTCAACTGAGCATCAACCCTGCGTGGGGCAAGAAGGGGCTGGAACAAGGTCAGTTGCGTCAATTCGGCATCCGCTGGATAGAACCCACCAGAGGAAAGATACTGACTTAAACCAGACGCTGGGCATTCCGTCCTCTCCACATGAGGCGCCATCTATCGCGAGCCTCCGACATCACGATTCTCGAGACATCGGCCTCCTTCCAAAACAACGGGGCGGGCCAGCTTTATAGGCATCGTGAGCGGCCCTGGTCCGTTGCTAGCTCGCTCCGGGGATCTCTCGGAGCGCTCAACTGCGGCTTTAACTCCCTGTGCTATCTCCTGTGGGGCATGCATGGGGTTTAGCAACAATGAGGAAGCTCGTTGTTCTCCTCTTCATGGGCTGTTACGACCTGAATCTGCCCGATGTCAAGCTTGTTGTTGCGTCCTGTACATGTTTCACTGTCGAAGAGGGGACCAGCGAATCTTACTGGTCGCCCGCTGTCCCTCCGCGTTCCGCCTCATCACAGCAGTTCTACCGAGCTCTCCAGTCAAAGCTGTCAAGCATGATGACAAATCCTACCCTGCTATATGAGCTTGTGCCAGCGCAGTTGGGCTCCTGTCCTGGTTTCTCTATTTAGCCGAAGAGCTGAAATGGACACAATGGTCGTGGTATCTAATACCGTCGATCCGCTCTCCTTCGAAAGCCTAGCAGTCTGTCAACCGTGAGGGCGAGGGTAGGGTTGGGCCAAGTGCTATTTAAGGCAGGACTTGGTGAACGGATGGTGGCAGCGTTTAAAGCTCAACACTCAGTTCAAGCATTGTGCTTGAGGAGACCCGCCTGAGGACAAGCCCAGCTGCGTTCATCTCGTCTTTTCCCCAGCGACGCAAACCCGTCGATCGAGGGATGATTCACTTTCGTCGTCTGACCGGCTGAGGTTTACGAGCGGATAACGACTTAATTGCTGCCGCTCAACACGGGATTCTGTATGCACACGGAAAAGGTTCACTTACCGTTGTTGGTGGCGCGAATTACCGTGGAAACCATCACCGAGGCGAAGCACTTGCCGGATGACCCTTGCCAGGGGTACGATCAAGTCTTGATCAGGCCGCGCTGTTGATTGTTGGCCCTTCGAGTTCTGGTTGTGCATCACTTGGGGACGTATTCCCATGGCCGAGGCCTGACGCGAGCTGTCTTGGGACCTACGCTCCTGGTATTGCACCCACATCTATACCTAGGTATCTACTGCGCACACAAACACGAGGCAGACTATCGAGTCTTATCTTGGCCCTACTGCTGCATCGCCAAAAGACAGCGGGCAAATCGAGTAACCTCCCAAATTAGACAGCTTCCTTTCACCATGGGCAAAGAAACCCGTTCTTGATTCCCGGCGGGAGTCTCCGATGGCCGAAGCGACCGAACCAGCCAACACAATTACCTGTTCCAAAAGCCCACACCCTCAGCCACGACTGAGGCCCTCCTGCCGATGCCTTTTCGCCGTCATTACGCCTGGATGATCATCTGGACTCGGTCGAAGTTGCTTCGAGATGAGGCTATCTCTTTCTTCGAAAGGGCGGTGAATGAAGACAGCCCTGTTGGCCTTGGGACTCATAGAGGCTCAGCCCACCCTCTTGCTTGAGGATGCCATTCCTGAGTGGTTGAGCAGTCTCTGATCTTGAGTCGGTGAAACCAAAGGCAACGGACATCGCCAACTCTCGTCGCCTAACCCACACCCTCACGACGCGAACAAGGCTTCCCGTCCAATGAATCACTGACTGACATCTGCATCATCAAGACATGCTCTTGATGCTCACCAAGTCACCCTGATGTACCCTCGTTGTAGCCCCGTGCTTGGACGGTACGGCCCGCGAGAAGGAAGCCGCCTCGCGCTGTGGGGACCCAAGTAACTGCTGCCGAGGTCATCTGAGGGAGTCTGCTACATCTTATTCGCCCCTGCAAGCCAGACACATGATGTGCATCTTGTTGCACAGCCCTCCCGACCGTTGCCTCGACCCCAGTTGAGCCTCAGCCAGCAGGACAGTTGGGCAGAAAGTGCAAGTTGGACCTTCAGGCTACTTCTGGGGGCCAAATCCTGGCCCAAGTCGGAGCCCAGAATGATGATGACGCACATGTGCATGCTAAGGTGTTGGTCGATGGCTTATTGCGTTAAAGAATGCCGCGCGGTTGCGTTGTGGGTGGCGGTTACAGTGAATGTAATAAGCGCGCATCTACCCAGGATGCATATCAGAAAACAGGGTGGTAAGTATGTTGGCATCTAAGTCGTTCAGATCGAGGCATGAACTACGGGCCCTATTCACGTCCTGGGAATCATTTTACATCCCAACAACTGGCGATGGAACGTTGGGTACCAAGGCAGGTAGGTGACCTCAACTTGACCCGATATCCCGCACACACTTGCAACCTTCCACCACGACTCGTGGGTCACCTCTCATCTGTTATCGTCGATCAGCAAACCATCCTAGACAGCTCTCTGCATCTTTTGGGGTCGGAGAGTGCTGTTTTCTATCTTTTTCGTCGATCCTATGTGGTTTGTGTCTGGAGAAGCCGAGCAGCGCAGTACGGGACCATACTGAAGAATAGGGGGAAGTAGTGGCGCAATCTTCGTCCAGAGCAGCAAAGGGGGCACACACTCCCATACCAGGGTACACATGGATGGCATCACATTCCACTATTTAGATACAGGGGGCAGATGTTTGATACACTGACTCTACTATCCTATATGCATCTTTGGTCGGAAGAAGGTGATGCGACTATGTGGATGGCCGGGTCGCTGAGACTGCCGCCAGTATCATGGCTGGACTTCAGCGGCAATGACGGTAGGACGTAGTCCTCCTTTTCTGGTTTGCTAGCATTGTCTCTTTTGTCTTACTGCGGTTAGGTGACCTGAGGCTAGATCTGCCTAGTGAGTTACCAGCGTGGACGACAAAAGGTCATCGTCAGATCGATCGTCCTATCATAAGGATTAGATGAATTATTGGAAGAGACTGTGTAAGAGCTCTAGTATTGCCATGATTATTCTCCCCTAATTTAAGATTACTTTTCTATAAACTTATGAAGAGGTGGTACCTTGGGAACATGATGACAAGTGGGTGAAGCCCTCATCACTGTCATATATACAACTTCCATCGTGCCTTTGTCTCGTTACCCGATACCCCTATCTACCCAGTCGCCATCCCGTCTCAAACCTCATGGTAATTCAGTCGATATCGCAACTACATTCATTGGCACTATGGCCGACTTCATGACAGTCACGACACTTCCGGGTTGGGCAAGTGGCGGTATTGTGCCCTTCTTTACTGCATGATGGGCGTTCGCAGGCGCCCTTCGTGCTGAAGTCAAAATTCTTTGCACTCGCTTGTAGTGTGATCGAGCGTTTCGCAGTTGAGGCAGCCCGAGAAGCGTTGGACGAGTTGACGACTTGCATGCCAGTTGTGAATTCGGAAGAGCTGGTTCGAACGCTCGATAAATTGCTCGCGGCGCTCATACCCAACAAAGGTGCCATGATTAAGCAGCAAGATAGTCATGCCGCGCGCACGAGTGAGGGCCAATGTGCCACGGAAGGAATCGGCCGTGAAGCCAGGGTGACTGACAGTCAGATAGTCAACAAAGACGATGTCGGCTTCATCGTCTTGAGAAACGCAGGCTGAGCGTGCTTGCTGGCATAACCGGGACCATCATGAATGATGGCGTTCACTCGGTAGGTCTTGGCTGAGGAGGGGAGTCTCCCCAATCTTCTGGTGTTTGCAATTTTCATCTCTGCGGTGCTGACTCCCACTGCGCCCCTGGATCCAAAGGGATTCTTGTGAGCGGTTTTCTTCGGGCGAGCGGTCTTTCGGGAACTTAGATGCTTGAATTGGTTGGCTGCTTCTGGGCTAATCTGCCACAAGTCAGTCAGACTTAGCTGCACCACGGTTCCATCGGCTAGGTTCTTCCAGTTGAATGGCCCCCGACCCTCCCGGGCGTGGATTTCTGCTAGACCGGTGCGTCGTTCCTTCGGAGTCTTCGCCGCTCCCCGTCAAGAGTCTTGACTTTGAGGCGGTTCAAGGTGTCTTTCGGGAAGCGACCCTGGTCGATGAGAGACTTGATCGCCCTTTGGAACTCGGTGACTTGGGCCCTATAAAGCGCAATGATCAGGATGTCGATTGGCTTCCCGCTGTTTCCCCTGAGGCCAGTAAGGCCAGAGCCTAGAATGTGTCCGACATGTTCAAGTATCCAGATCTTATACATCTTGTTGATCTGAGAGGTCGCTACCTTTCTCGATTGGCTGCCAGAGAATTCCACCACAAGGCTGCAACCGTCGCTAGGCAAGTCCGGGTAGACGTTGTCTCGAATGTACTTCTGTATGCTTCGAAGAGATGCCGGCCAGTTGATTTCACCGGTTCGAAGGGGCCTCATCGTGTCGTTGTAGAACAACGTGCTGGCTGCAGCGATGGCTGTGCAAAAGGACCGTCGGCTTATTACCAGATTAGGTCGCATGACGAAAACCTTCTGTTGATTGTCCGGGGCAAGCAAGCGATCGAAGAAAGACTTTGCTGTCTCATTGGGAGGCGGAACCGCGATAGGCCTCGGATAGCTATCCAAGATGGCCTTTGGCGCATCCTCAGCCGTGTTCTCCATATCCATAGGTCGAGAGACCAGACACATTTGGAATGTCGGGTCGAGGTGCATCGATGGGATCTCAACACGAGAGGCCTTCCATCACCTCGCGAAATCATTGCGATCGGGGAGTGGAGGCTCGGCGGTCTCAGCCTCGGGGCGGTGCCAGGCGTCGGGATGGTCGCGAAACCAACTCTCCACGCGGTCTTGATGATCGGAATTGGCTGAGGTGCTCTCCATCTCAGCTTCGGACATGTTCAACTCCTTGACCTCATCATCCGTCAGTTCACGGGTAAGACAGTCGGCAGCTGCAATAAGCATGAACTGGCGTGGGTCCTCTGTCGTACTGGAAGGAAGAACGACGTTCTGGAAAAGGTTGTGGACAAAAGCCTGAAATTCCTCTTCAAAGTCCTTATCTGATTTCAACGGAGAGTGACTTTCCGGGAAGAACATTCTGCAGGATAGCCTGGAGTTGGCTTACGAGCCTGAAGGTAAACTCGGCAGCAGGACTCTCAAGGCGTATATATATCTTGAAGTGGCACGACGAGAAATCAGCGGTGTTAAAGTGCAGGTTGAAGGTCCTCAGAACGACCATGTTGTTCAGGCGGTACGTCTTCCATGATGTCGATATCCTGAGCGATGTGTGAGTTCAAGAGGAGATCGAGCGTGCGAGAAGTGAGTTTTACCTTGTTTCTTCGCCGACGATTGTTTGGTGTCTGTTGGTATCAATGACGTCTCCGCCGGGCACAATATCAAACAGCCTACACAATGGCAAATTGTTTGATGGTGATTGTGCGACGTGTTTAGCACAAGCGGGCGTGAAGGAAAGATGAAGAAATGCGTTGTGCATCGAGCGGGGTAAGGAATAAACAAGACACCAGAACAGCAGAGACAATCAAACCCTTCTAAAGAATTATAAGTAAAATTTAGACAGATATAGTAAAATAATACTCTGAGGTAATTAATGCTTTGTCTCTTATTTATCTACTTTATTCTTATCTTTAGTACATCTTGATATCCGCCCTTAGGGGAGGATATGCTAACTCCTTTAACTAGTGTCTCGTTTATTTCTTCGCCTGAGTGTGCGCATGTGCGTCCAATGCAGTCTTGGCTGATGCCAAACATTCACATACGGGGACACGGGAACTTTTCCAGGAGAACAGGTTTTTGATACGCTTAAGTCATATGTACAGCCTTCATCTCGTTAATCATTACCCCTGTCTACCTAGGTATCATCCAGACAACATGACCCAAATGCCCATCAAGACCAGTTACTCGTTATACCATTAGCCACTTAAGATTATGCTCCATTGCGGTACACCTGTGCACCCTGGTTCCGAAACATTATAGTATCCCTCCTTTGTAGCACCATCAGAGCACGATTGAGGGCTTGCTCACTGTATCCCTTGCCCTCGACCATCTCCCTCCGAAGTGTCGACAGGCTGGTGCTCCAGCCAATCGGCAACCGACGCTTCAACTCAGCCTCAAGGCGGTTGACCTCGTCGTTCAGTTCGCGGCTGCCCTGGTTGCTGCCCTGGTTCACGGCATCCATGGTCGAGCACAGGAAGAGACGGATGGCCTCGTCGACATGCGTCTCGGTGGCGATGGGGGAGAGAGTGAGCTTGGCAAGAGACTCTGTAATACGGACGATGGCCTCCAGCTGACGGACTGTGATGGGGATGGAAGAGCGTGTGTTGGCCTCCATCTCGGCAGCGTGGACTTGGCGTCGGATGGAAACGAAGTGAGACGAGAGCTTCTCTGCAGCCTCGGGGCTAAGACGAGGAGCACATCGGCTGGACATTATTAGTCAACCTAAACTGTGGTAAGGGGATTAGGCAACTTACGTCTTGCAGTATGTGACATATCTTCGCATTTTGTCAATAGGGATCTCAGACTCAGCCACCTCCTCTGCGCCTCGACCATCCATTTGAATGCTGAGAACGTGCTTGGCCATTCGCTCATCCTTTTCACGACTGTGCTCATCCTTGACGATGAAGATCATATCGAAACGAGACAAGATGGTCGTCTGGAAATCGATGTTTTCTCCAGGAGTCTTCATGTCATCGTAGCGACCAAAGATAGGGTTAGCGGCGGCCAGGACAGAAGTTCGGGCGTTGAGGATGGTGGTGATTCCGGCCTTGGCAATGGAGATGGTCTGCTGTTCCATGGCTTCGTGAATAGCCACTCGATCTTCATCTCTCATCTTGTCGAACTCATCGATACAGACGACTCCACCATCTGCCAAGACCATGGCACCACCTTCGAGATAGAACTCTCGGGTAGATTGATCTCGCTGGACAGACGCTGTGAGACCAGCTGCGGACGAACCCTTTCCGGACGTGTAAATCGAGATAGGGGCTGCCTTTTCAACAAACTTTAGGAGCTGCGACTTTGCAGTACCTGGGTCACCAAGAAGGAGAACATTGATGTCACCTCTTAGTTTCATTCCGTCGGGAAGAATCTTTTTGGAGCCACCCAGCAACAGACAAAGGACGGCCTTCTTGATGTCTCGGTTTCCATAGATTGAGGGGGCGATGCAGTCGGCCATGATGTTGTACAGATCAGGCCGCCTGCTCAACTCCAAGAATTCTTGTTCCTCCTCTTCGGTGAAGGTAGCACTGCCCTTGGCCGATTGGTCAATGTCTGTCTGCAGACCAACTGCTCGCAGATAAGGAGTGCGGATAGCTACAGCACCGCTAGTCGACGAGTTCTTAGAGGCCTTGTTCTGGTAAATCGAAAAGATGCCCATGACAGTACATCTCGATCCAGGAACGACTCGGTTCGTCAGATATCTGTCGGCCGAAATGAGGACATGTCGTGGCAGTTCACCAACGGGGACTTGATCTGGGGCCTCCTGTAGTTTGATGATCTGTTGATCAACAAACTTGCTCTTCTCGTGAACGACAAAGTAGGGGTCCAATGGGCACTTTGGCGTGGGATCGTTTGGAATTCGGGTGCGAGCGCATTGTCTGGGCAGGGTGACTCCGGTGAAGCCGCCGAGGATAGGAATGGTTTGCTCGTGTTGACAGTTCCTGCACTTGATCTGGAGTTCGGTCGCCTTAGATGACATGACGGAAGCGCCGATGACGATACCTGGTACTCGAACTAGACGGGCAATGGTCATGGAATCGAGGTTTCGGATGGATACATTGTCGGCGTCGCTGTGGAGAAGTAGCTGATGCTCGGGGATCTCGGCCTTGGGCTCGTGGGGAAAGACAATGCGGTGTGTGCATTTCTTTAGGGCGCCTTCGAACTATATCCTTGTAAGAGACTGAGATGTTTAAAGGTTGCGCAGTCCTTACCAAGGGGATGATCTCGGCAGGCTCAGATGCCAAACGATGTGCAAGGTCTTCGTTAAAGCTGATCAAATCATTGATGTTGACATCGCAAAAGTACCTCTTCAGCAAGGCATTCTCCCGTAGTTGATCTCTGTCAAAGTATAAGCGCATGCGCAGGTAACGCAGAGTAGGCTGCACACCTGTAGACAAAGTTGTTGTCCAGCCGAAAGTCTAGGATGAAGGTTTCGAGCTGTGTCTGAAGCTGCAACCGAGTGTCGCCGTTCTCGCCGAAACTCGGCTCGTAGACGTGAGTAGAATAGACTGATCCGCGATCCATTGTGACCTTTGAGTGCCTGCTCTCGTTGCTGTTGAGCACAAGAGTCGACAGGGGAGTTTAGAGATCTTGTTTGTGGAGTTTGGAGGGGCTTGACTCCGCAAGTTGGAAGGGTAACACAATTTACGCGCCAACGCGACTTCCCCCCTGAAGGAGAGACGCGTCTCAAGGGCGCGTTTAAGTGGTTGCAGGCGTCCCAATTGGGAGTGGCGCAGGAAGCTCAACGCTCCCCATCACGTGTCAGCGCCAAGGAAATACTTGCTCAGGTAAGCGTAGCGTTTAGGGGGGAGCTGCGTGGCATACTTACAAGGTGTCTACCACCTGGACAAGGGAGGCTACAGCTGCAGCGGGTAATTCGGAGGCCTGTTGATGATGACGGCGTATTCTTGATTACAATCTCTTAATTGTCTCTTCCCTTCGCATCCTGTTCGATACTATACGTGCGTCGGCGTGCGCTTCGCTTCGCTTCTACCTAGTTGATGCCCTTCATTCAGCGATGATACCCTAGTAATTCGGACGCGACATCCATCAGCCGTCAACCCTACCCGTTGTCGGCTCTTCCAGAGCTTCTTCATTCACCATGTTCTCCCCCAGCGCCGCCAAATCCGCCGACAACCTCTCGTCGCTGTCACCGATAGGCCGGGGAGAGCTACCCTTTCACAGGTAAAGCTCCTGTGGATGCGCTCTCGATTATGGCTGACCATAGGGGGCGTGGCAGTAACAGACATGGCCAGATGCATCCTCATCCAACTTCACGACGTGGCTCTACAGCCAGCTCCATCCATTCTGTAGGAGGCGCCTTGGACAGTGCCCCTAGCAGTTGGGCACCTTCGGTCTACGAATCGAGCCATAATGGTTCGTTGCGTCCTCTAATACATGCCTCACTGGCAATCGTTGACCCCGAGTAGCTATCTCGACCCTTCTCCAACCCCCCATTGTACGAACCGGCCTTCAGCCTCACACTTCGGCCCCAGCCTCGAGCGCCCACAAGCCCCCGACAGCGAGAGACATTCCCCCAGTCGCCCTAACGAATATCACCAAGATCGATGTGGACGAGTTCAAGCCTTATCTGTCGCAGATTGGAACCCTTTACGAGCAACTTCAAAGATTAAAGGAAAACGACGAAGAGGCAAACCAGCAGCGAACCGGCCGGCAACCCGAGACACCAACTGATACAGGCGATGGATTTTTGCGACCAAGCTCAAGGTCTCGACCAACCCGCAAGGGCTCTACTACATCTCTCTCGTCGCTGAACTCGAATGAGGGCGCAAGTCCAGTACGAAGACCCAGCGCCGGCTTTGTTCGAAGAGCTACCCAAGGACCGCCTCCTTTGTCGACCATCCCGACCGTGTACTTTGACGACGACTTTCGCCTCGAGAATCCCCGAACCTTTGATGTTGTCAGTGAGCGATCCGAGGTTATTCGGCCGACCAACGCCGAGGATGGCAAGGGCGGTCTCAATGGAAGTGCTGCTGCACCGCGCAAGGCCCTCGCTACCAACGCTATCTTGCAGGAAAAGCTGTCATGGTACATGGACACTATCGAGGTTCATCTCATCAATTCGATTTCTACTGCATCAACCACCTTCTTCACGGCCCTGGGATCCCTCAAGGAACTGCACTCGGAAGCCGCTGAATCTGTCACACGGATCAAGACGCTCAGAAAGGAACTGGAGGCACTTGACGAAGAGATAGCAGCCAAGGGCTTGCAGATTGTGCACAAGAGACGAAGGCAAGAGAACTTGCGACAGCTCAACGACGCTGTGCTTCAGCTGAAGCAGATCGCTGATGGAGTCGCAAACTGCGAGACCTTGGTTGACGAAGGCGAGATCGACAAGGCCCTGGCAAGTATTGACACGTTGGAGAAGCTTATCGCTGGCGAAAGAGATGCGACTGCCGAGAACGAACCGGAAATTCACCTACGGGATCTGCGATCAGCTTCAGCCCTACAAGGTGTCAACGCAGATCTAGCTACTCTAAGATCTCGCATTGGAAAGGCATACGAAACCAACTTCTCCAACATCCTGATCCGTGACTTACGGCGACATTCCGAATCTGTCTCTCCGCAAGAGATTCTTCTCAGATGGAGCAACGCAGCAAACCGAGCTAAGGGCAGCCATGCGAGATCACCTTCAGTGTTCCCAACCTATCTGACAGGCACCGACGAGCTCAAGGCCGAATTATTTCCCAACATGTTCGGCCTACACCGCGCGAAGCATATTGCTGCTGCGACTATTGCATATCGAGAAGCCGTCTTGCGTGAGATTCGGAACTTGATTCGACGACCCCTGCCTAGTTCCACGGATGATGACAACGAGTCGATGATGTCGGTTTCTACCGCGAGCGGAGGTCGTCATTTGTCAAACCAGGAGAAGTCATCTATCCTAGCACGAAATCTTCGTGCTTTGGAGGCTGAGGATGGTGAGGAGCTGCTCATCAAGATCTACATTGGAGTTACAGAGACTCTAAGGAGAATGACGACACAAGTCAAGGTTTTGCTGGAGATCACCAGCTCTCTGTCTGACAACCCAGAAGGGGATGGTTTGAGGTCTCCCCCAGTCAGGTCACCGATTTCAAGCCCAAGACCAGATCGCTACCCAGGCGGTTTCTTCAACAACGCCGCGATGGAAGTTCAGGAGGAGCTGCACAAGAGTCTCGATATGGCCAACCTACTTGGCCAAGCTGTTGACGTGGCCATCGAGAAGATTGTCAAGGTGCTGAAGGTCCGGGCAGAGCAAACTGCGCAGCTGCCTCTGCCAATGTTCCTCCGATACTTTACGCTCAACCTATACTTTGCCAACGAGTGCGAGTCGATATCTGGTCGCAGCGGCACATCCTTGAAGACTGTGGTTAACGGCCACATCAAGGACTTTGTGCAGAGGAACCGCGACGCAGAGATGCAGAAGCTTGCGCAAGGGATGGAATCTGACCAGTGGAATGCCAAAGACTTTAACGAGAAGAATGAGGCGTTGCTCAACATCATTCTGGCCAGCAGCACCCAAGATCCTGCTGAATGGACTGACAGCACCAAGATCTGGATACCAGCTTCGGAGCTGGAGCCGGCAGAAGACGAAGATGCGATCGAGACCAATGGAACCAGCAAGGAAAAGACCAGGACAGCCACGATCGATTTGGAGTCGTTCATGCTTCCAAAGTCAGCAATCCTATGTCTCGAGGGAGTTGCAAAGTTCTCGCATCTAATAAGCGGGATCCCATCTATGACGATTGACATTGCAACGTCATTGATAGCGTATCTCCAGCTGTTCAACTCGAGATGTACACAGCTCATTCTGGGTGCTGGTGCCACTCGATCAGCAGGATTGAAGAACATCACGACCAAGCACTTGGCGCTGGCATCTCAGGCACTGTCCTTTATAGCCACACTCATCCCTCACATGCGAGAGTTTGTGAGGCGCCATGCAGGATCTGGGGCGAGCGTGTCGAATCTCATGGGCGAGTTTGATAAGATTAGACGTCTCCTACAAGAGCACCAAGACAGCATCTACCAGAAACTGGTTGAGATCATGAGCGGCAGAGCAGCTATCCACTCTCGGACGATGAAGACGATCGACTGGGACAAGGACGCGGGCAAAACTGGTGTACATCCGTACATGGAGACGCTAGCAAAGGAGACGACGACACTGCACCGCGTCTTGACCAAGCATCTCCCGCAGATGTCAATCCAGATGATTATGCTTCCGGTGTTTTCTAGCTACAGGGACCAGCTTGGATCAAGCCTCAAGGACGCCGAAGTCAAGACTGAGGCTGGCTTGAAGAGGTATGTCGGCTTACGTGTTGGTTTATGAGGCTTGTTACTAACAGTGAGTGTGCAGCATGTTGCATGACATTGAGTTCCTCACGACCAAGCTAGGAAGGCTAGATGGATTTGAAGAGACGGATGAACATCTGAAGAAGATTATCAACGCGAAACAAGTCAAGGCCGAGGAGCCAGCTCCAGTAGAGACCAAGAAGGAAGAGAAGGAGGAGGAGACAAAGGAAGCCGAGGCAGCTCCTGCAGCGGAGCCCGGCAAAGAGGAAGAAAAGAAGTAGAGACGACGACGACGAGATCTAGGAAGCCGAATCTCGGGCTCCAGGAGGAGGCCCAATGTTACGATTAGTTACGCAAAGTGCGGTCTTTGTGTGTGTGCACAACCTCACACATTCATTCACACCCATTAGAATTCCGTCTCTTTTCTCATCCATGGCTAGAGTTTCGATTCCGATTCACACCATCTCGACCATCTTGTTTATCGAATCATATCATGAAAGAATTGCAGCTCGGTACGGGATCCTACATACAGCGCATGCTGCCGTCAGAAGATTAATCTCTTTTTAACCCCTCCCCAGCTGATGCAGCAATCCTTCAGGCCATGTTTAAATTAATTTTCGACTCAACTGCCAACACATTCATTTACAGGTTCCAGGGTCTAGAGATATAACCCTTGCTCCCCGTCTTGGCGAGAACCGTGTTGCTGGGTCTTTGTCTCGGCAGGGTCCTTCGTTGGTGCCACGCCCTACGGATGGATATTTCAGCCTCACGGGGAAGGGAAGCGGTGTGTAAATCCATTCGACTCTCTTCTTTTTTTTTTTTTTTTTGTTTCGAAACGGAGAGTTCGGATGTTGGTTGAGATGAAACAGAAGCAACCGTTCTTCGGGATGGATCAACAAACAACAAAGGGGTTTAAATCCTTTGAGAAGGAAGCAAAACCATGATACGCTTCTTTCAACGTCTGTTCTTGGCAATCGGGTTTGCCAAGTCCGGCTAGCCGCGTACGTCTTTGACAAGACAGATTCCCGTGTCTTGCGTGATGTGATACCCGGAATAAAGACCGCGATATCAACTGCCGTGTTCATGAAAAGGCTGCCGCGTAATGTCTCACTCATGACTTCTAGCCTTGGCTTCAGCTCTCAGCTCATTGACAAGAATAGAGTTTCTTACGTGTCAAATTCTTGGCCTTGTTTCTCCTTCTGCAAGCCCTTTCGAAAAGAGAGGCGTTCAATTGTCGCTCAATCTTCCATTTACAGCAACACAAGACAAGTCCTCACTTTCTTGGCTGCTTCGGCGGACACAAGCTCTGATGCGCGTCTGACGTGTTCACATTCAGAGCAACCACCCCCTATGACTTATCCCAGGAGCGTCATTTGATCACATCCTGCAGGAGAAGTGCATACTCAGACAGAAAGAGGAGAGAGAAGATAGCAAAAAGAGTGGGAAAAGGTAAAAAAGAACCCGCTGTTTCATCTTGTCTGACCTTGCATGCCAAGTGCCCAATCCCGCCGACCCATGCATGCGCGCGCTTGGCGGTTGGTCTTTTTGTTTCAACAAGAACAAAGGCGTCAGACTTTCACGTGTACATGGGCCAATAATGTCAAGAAATATGTCTTTTTGGACGAAAAACTGGCTCACCGGCCAATGTCTGAATATATACAGAAGAAGTTTATAAGTGCAAAAAACGCAAACAGCACCAATCCTTTTTCGGTCTGGGTTCCAACGAGTGTGAGTGTAAAAAATAATGTGCGTAGAATTTGGTAAGTTTGTGTGAGTGAGTGCCAGCCTCGAACCCCCCTTGCTGACACAAGAGGCGTCAAGCCTGTGATAAAAATGTTGCTTGTATGTGCATGTGAGAGAGCGCAGAATGAGTGATGCTGCTCTCCAGATGGGCTTTCTCAAAGAATCGCCCAGTCCTGTTCTTGTCTCGAGTTTTTTTACCCATCCATCCATCCATCCATCCGTAAGCGCCAGCCTGCTCCGCCCAAAATGTCTAACCCAGAGTTTTCCTCGCAATCAGATGAAAAAAGACCTCGGTTTTGTTTTGTTGTCAAATCGCGAGGGGTATCTTTTGGGGGTATGTGAAAGAGAATCGTATCGTGTCATCGTCAAATGCCGTGTCAACACGGCAACGAAAAGGGGGGTGTCGAGAAGTAAAGAAGTGATGAGATGAGCCGTCTTTTTTAGGCGGTCAACAGACTGCGCTTACTGGGCAGCAGTCTTGTTGCCGGGCAGCTCGACCGAGCCGGCGCCCAGGGTGGTGATGAGGTGAGTCTCATCAGTCACCTTGGTCTGCTCATCGTCGGGCAGGTAGTAGGCGTTGTCGCAGGGGAACTCCTCGCAGCCAGAGTCGGGGGTCATGGACTTGGCAGGGTACATCTGCTTGACGTTGTTGGTGTCACCGGGGACGACAATGGCGGACACGTCAAAGTAGGTCTTGCCCATCCAGCCGCCGAAAGTCACCTCGCCGAGCATACCGGTGCCAGTGTTCTTGCCACCCTTGACGACGGCCCAGTAGTTTCCAATGTACTTGTCGGGGAACTGGACAGTGGTGTCCTCCTTGTTGCTCACAACGACGGGGTCGATGTTGGCATATCCGGGGTCAGAAGTGAAGTACACGGTTCGGACCTTGTCATCAAGAGTCTTGAAGGTGACCTGGGCGGCAGCGGCGTAGGTAGCAGAGGCAACAAAGGCCATGATAGCAGTAGCGAACTTCATGTTGGCGGTGTTTGAGGTTTGGTGGTGCTAAAGTTGCAGGGTATTGGTATAAATAGATGGTTGCAGTTTCTCGATTGTCGTCAAGACAAGAGTGTGGTTCAGTGGCGTCTGATAAGGACCGAATCAAGACGTCTGTTGTTGGTATTCAGGTGCAGTTGCTGCAGCTGTTGAGAGTTGATGATGTGTTGATCGAGAACTAGCTCGTATCGTTTATGCCTGTGAGGGATTGTGGTAACTCGGCTTCCAAAAGGAATGAGAAGCTTGGAGTAAACAAGGAATGATGGTCCGAAGACGGGAAAGGTTGAAACAGAAAGACAGTGCTGTGGGTTGCTGATCAGAGAAGGAGTGGAAAGGGGAGAGGGAGGCCCGTTTTATAAACAAGGTCCCACGACGAGGAGGAGTGAGCGAGCAGGCGAACCCGGAGACCTGGGATGCGTGTGTGTGGCCCACAGACTCTACTGTTCCCTCATCCATCCCGTCGTCCACCCACACTCCCTGTCGAGATCAGATTTGTCAAGACAAGGAAAACGTTGGACCGCCTGGTGGGGCGGTACTGCAGACGAAGCCTTTGATCAAGGGTCGTCCACCGTGGACCTTGGACCGTGGAGCCGCTCTACGACTCCCGTCGTGTAAGCCACCAACTAGAGCCGCCGGTCGTGCCGCCAGTGGGACTGAGGCAAGGCCCAGCATAGGAATAAGCTCCATGGTTGGGGAGTAATGCCCTGCCCTGGCATGGCATGGCAGGCAATATGCGCGCACAGTGAGCCCAGCTCTGATGCACGGGGTAGGTAGAAGTCCCTCAGCGTGTCGTCTCACTGAATCCAATCTCTGTCGACGCTGTAATCGTTGCAGTCATCTCTTGAGTGGTACGTTGTGGTGTGGTGTGTCCCATCTGCTCTGTTAGCGGAGTGGGTTGGTTTGCGTGTCCCTTACTGGTCCGTGACCTGTCTTTTCGTAGGCGGCCGCGGCCCGCCCTCACACGCTGTTCCTGGCGGCAACAAAGCAACGGTTCCCCTATGACCGTGAGCCCCCTCCCCTGGAAAACAGGAGAGAGAGCCATTGTTTCAAGGCCTTCTTTTTTTGGGCTCCCCTTCATCTCGTCCCGTCGACCGTCCGTGAAAGTAAAAGCAACCTCGCTCCTCTCATTCGTCCTTGTCCGAATGAATCATCTTTGTTGAATGGAACCTCATCTCCATGACCAGCTCCAGCACGCCACAACAAAGCTGTGAAAGCCTGCTCCAGCCGACAGTGAACTCTTTCTCTCTGCCCTTCCATGCACCTCTCCTCGGAGTACTTGGCCCCGTACCGTACGAATTCGGTGTGAGCCCAACCTCTCGACAAAGACCCGACTCAAGGCCAAGAACATGACAACGTCAACTCTTCCCTTTTCACCCCCTGGCACATGCTGACGCTGAAAAACCGCCGCATGCTAGCGACCCAGTTCCCTCAGTTCCGGGGCTAGACGGCCGACAACTCCGCAAGGGGCACCCACAAAATCGCTCTTTTTTTCTTCTAGCTGCATCTTGACTTGGCGCCACAAGCCCTCTTGGCGTCCTCATTGGCTCTGCCTTTGCCACCAGTGCCTGGTACCTGACAGGCGTCCATGTGGTCGGACCTTAGAGGCTTGTTTCGAAAAAGGCTCTTGGGGAGCCGACAGCGGGACGTCGAGAGTGGTGGGAGGGGAGACGACGACGAGGCACACAGGGTCCAAGCCGCAGGGGTAATTGCCCGATGAGTTTGCGTCAGCAGCAGTCTTCTCAGGCTCTGAGCTGGGGCTTCGTACCCGGAACAGCTTGGTCGCCTGCAGGCACTTAGACACCGCCGTACTCTGTACATGCCCTTCGCTTGTGGCTCTGGGCGGACCTGAGACCTCGGCGAAAACTCTGAACGCCTGGGTTTCTCACAACAAGTGTGCCATTCCCAGGGCTGTCTGCGCCAGTGACACGTGGAGACAGGTCGGTCTGGATCAATGAATCAGAGCCAGATCCGACTGGAGTCCATTTCTGATTCCGCAGAGTAGAACCGGACCTGCCAAACCAAACCGGATCAGATACAGGACGCACACAATCAGACTTTTCGCTGCTCGGGCACTAGCAACTTCAGCACTATCCACACAGCCGTTGAACGATGCCATGCCTCTGTTAAGCATAGCCACCCGGGAAGTCAAAAAAGCACGCGACCGGCAATTATTCCAACATTTCCGTTCCGTGGGCACATGACCGTCATCGTGGCAGGCCATGAATCAGGCCTGAGAAGCCGACTAGCGTTGGTGAGTTGATGGCTGACTCTGACACTGAACCCGCCTGGCCACGTTGTGCTGCCAGATAAGCAACGACAAGCGTGGCCGTGGCCAGCAAGCAAGCTTTTCCACCGCCTGCTGTGCCTGGCGATCAATTCCGCAATCCTCGCTCCAATGCTACCACTCCCACCCCTTGCCTAAGGCCCGTTGGGATCTTGGCGGAAGCCACGGGGAGCTGCCGCTTTGCCAATGAGAAGCCAAATCCACCTTCCCAAGAAGTTCTCATCCTTGCGATTTGCGATCAGACTCCTGGCTACCGGGGAAGCACCGGGGATGAGGTACGAAAACTTGGTGAGCCGTCCTGTGGGGGCTGCGCGAAAACTCTGTCCGTGCCGAGAATTCTCCCAGAGCTGGTCGCTAGGTCGTTGTGAGGGCCTGGCGCATTGACGATGAGCCCTTAGCAATTGCGAAATCGTGACAGCCGACGAGACGACGCGTTACTACGCGAGGTTGGGTTAGAAAGTCCGTTTCCATGCCTCAGGCGTCCACACTAGAGAGCAGCGGATCCACGTTCGACCATAACGGAGTGGGAACCGTTCCCTCCTTTGGGTGTAAGAGCCGTCTTTCCTCCCTCGCCATGGTCAGGCCTGTCCGGCACAGTATGAAACTGTCCTGGACGGTGCGCTGGCCGCGTGGCTCTAGCAGCGTTCTCGAATCCTCCACTTTGCCCCCAAAGCCCTCCGTTCTGCAGCCTGCAGGTGGTCCGTCTTGGTCTTGCCGTCATGTTCCTCTGTGACAATTGGTTCGCGTAGGCGATGCCCTCATCCAGCCTGACCTTCTCTGCGAGCTGCCTTGTTGTTGACTCGCCGATCACTGCCCTGGGCAGGCTTATGCAAAGCTGCCTTGATTCCGGTTTGGACCTTCTGATTTCTCTGACACCTTGTCTATAGCTTACCTGGTAGCCTCATGAAAGCAGAGCCGGATAGCCTAGTTTTGCTGGACTGTTTCAGCAAGAAGCTTTTCATTGTAATTGCGAGTCATCATGTGCGCGCGTGGCCCCTCGGGAAGTGGGATGAAGGCCTGGTCAGCTGGGTAGGTAGCCGTCTCTGTGCTTTGGTTGCCAACGAGTCTTCTGCAGGCTGTAGCCGGTTGCCAGCATTCACTTGGGGTGGGAGAACGCCATGCGTTGTAGATCCAGGGCTTGATGTCCAGCTTGTCTAGGTAGTCCACTTTGGCTGGTCATCCGAGTGAAAATTTTCATCTTGAGCAACGTCAATTGCCAGCAAGCCGAATCTGTGTGGCAAGAGATAAGTCGGAGTTCCATCCAAGAGTCCCACACTTGAAGGACTTGGTTTAGACGCTCGTTGCTTCTGCCCAACTCTTGTGCCTGGTTATTCAGGTACGCTGTGCGTTAGCAGCTGAGTGCCTCCAATGACAGGCGGTTGATGGAGAAAAGCCCGCAGGTTCGGGGGACCGGTAGGCCGGCGGACCTGACTGTTCGGTCTCTCTTGTGACGGGATGCGCTCTGTCTGATCCGTCACCGAACACGGCTCCACTCCGAGGTCGGTTGCCCACACGCCGTCAGCGGACATGTCTCCCCTTCCATCGCCTCCAAGTTCGCAGAACAAGGTTCGCGGCCAAGCAAGTAGTGAGAGCGGGATGAGCAAATTCCCTCAATCCAGGCGAGCAGTTGACAGAAGTTCGTCACACTGGGTGGTCCCAATCGTTACAGTAGTCGAATTGAGAGCGGTTGATTGGCAACTGGGCGTGATGGTCTTGGCTGGCGTCGACAAGTCCATGTCTACTGCATCGAACTGGGCCTGAAGATGGCAATGGGCTCTCCGGCATCTCCGATAGAAAGGGTGGTCGGCAATCACGATGCTCTCATTCAGAGGCAAACCAGAGTCGACGATCTCCAAGCGCTATCCTTACGTCCGAGGGAGTAACGGCCGAGGGAGGGACGATGGGATTCGACTTGATTCCTTGAAGTACCGCTTGGCAACTGCAGAGGTCAGTTATCAAAGTCTACGCAGAATTCCGCACCTTGTGAGCGCGAGAGTGTGGGTGAGAGTGAGTTCGAAGCGGGTAGCTTAAAGCCATTCCGATAAGACGCTGGTGACGTGATCCTATTATCTCATGATTCTCGTCACTTGGCGGTCAAGTTGGATGAAGAAGACACAAAGTTGTGGTAGATCTCTCTGCTCTTTCGTGGAATCGATGTGGTGGTGCTGCCTGTTATCGCGTTGTCTCGCAACGAGCTGGCACGGAGCAATGAGCCTCGGTACAGGTTCCATGGGTGACGTAGGCACTGAAGGGAAAGGAACGAATCTCTTCCAGAAGCAACTGCTTCTCAAAAAGAAGATGTAATCGGCGGTTTTCTCCTAGAGAGGACGATGTTGAGGTTGAAAAGCAGGATTGAAGGTGGGGTGTGGTCGGTTGTCCCGCTCCTCTACAGATGGGCCGTCATGGACAACCCTCACGTGACCACCTCAGGGTGAACCTCGCTCCTCGTATTCGCCCTTCGCTCTCGCCTCTCGCCCCTCGCTGTTGGATGTTGATAATCCGATGTCGATGGTCGATTCTGCTTCGGTTGATGGTTTCATTACCCTCTTGCATTTCTTTGTCTTGATAAGGAATTCCCAAACGTTCCAACTTACCCGAGACCTCACGTTGCTTCATTCGTATAGATTTTCTCGGCCAAGTGACTCTCAATCTCAGCCGAGTCCCAAAAACTTGAATATCTTGGTTCTGGGCTAATGGAACCTTCAATTTCTAGTAGACGAACTTCTTCGGAATTCCCTTGGTCATATAAGCCACTTATAGAATGTTCGATTAGCGGTGACTGTGACAAAGCTGAGCATCGCCCTACTAGACCGATATTTTCCTTCGTTCGGAGTCAGCGGTGGCCGTTGATTACCAACTCCATTGGCCTTGTCAAAACTCCGGCGCTTCCAATCTCAAATACTTTGATAAGTTCAATAAATTGCCATGTACGTCCCGTGTGAATGAAAGACGTATATCGCACGAAGCGGGACCGAATCCTCATAATTCAGAGGCCCCTTATGGAGGCTTGCTTGGAAGCACAGAGATTATCTGGTATGGTCGACTCGAAGCTCTCGATTAAGAGATTCTCGACTTATGATGAGCTAAGAAACAAGATCAAGATACCACGATCTCCTTCAACTCGGAGGTAGACGGCGGAAAGCATGACGACTGTCACGGCCTCGGCCGGCCTAGGGAGCTTTTCGCTACTATCCCACAAGCATACGTAATCAATCAAAGGCCAAGGATAACACCGAAATAGAGCTATCAACGCCAGAAAGAAGCTGGAACCGCGGGATCGAGGCTCTAGTGTGAACTCCGTCAGTACCAGACTTCATGTCAGCTCCTTTATTGCTCGCTTCCTTCAGGTACCCGAGTTTAATCAACCTTGTTACTCAAGAGTTCGGAACATCCCTTTCGCTACGTCAAGTCTGCCATGACATCAGTTTCGACAATTCCCGTCGACGCTCTTGGTTGGTTGGGTTGCGTATGGACCCAGGAGTCATCCGACTGTATCTACCAGGGCTCCTCATCAGGGTGTCTCTCATCAGCCAAAGGTGCCTTGTGTCTAGGCAGATTATACCTTTTCCGCAAGTATCGCAAGTATCAACTCGGACAGAAAGCTTCACCACCCAGCGTAGAGAACGCATGTCAACGAGACTTGCTACCAATGTTCACGGCGAGGCCTACGATCTCCATCGGGGATCTCCATCAGTTAAAAATTAGACGATACCAGATAATTCTTTCAAGATTGATTCAATCCATCGGCCTGGACCTTCTAGAAAAACTACAAGAAGGCCGAGTTCTCTCTTGGTTTGACGAGTTCTATCATCACAGCATCACTCATCTTGAACTGCTTCCGAAGATCCCCAGCGTTTACATACAACACTTGTCACCTTTTCCCTTTAACAAGTCTGAGCCCCCAAGAACAAGATGAGACTCACCCAAGCTATCCCTGCAGCATTGCTGCTCAAGCGTGCCATGGCCCAAACACCCGGCCCTGGTCCGGCGTTGGTCACTCCCGTTCCCGACCCTGCTCTCAGGAACCAGAGCAACAACGCAGACCCTCCCGAGCCGGATCCGAACGGAATAATCTCTGTAATTACGGATGACTATCTTGTTTATTGCCCGGTACGTCGAACTTACCCTCTCACTCACTCAGGGACTCTACTGATGAACGTTTAGGAGCCTACCGAGATCGTTCACAAGAACGTCACTTACACAGCCGAGACGGCTCCTACCTACGTAACCATCACGAGTCAGTCCACCAAATTTTCCAAACATATTAGAACGAGTCTAACTTTTGAAGACTGCCCCTGTGAAGTTACCTATAGCCATCCTCAGCCCACCTATCCCCCCATCATCAAGAGTTCGGTCCAGGGAAGCGAGACTCAGATAGTCACTCAGTATCCTCCCCCTGAGAAGCCCGTCTACCCTGCTCCCGGAAAGCCTGCGCAGCCTCCGCCTCCTCCAGCCCCCGGAAAGTCGGCTCCTCCAGTTCCTCCTGTGCTGCCTCCGCCTCCGCCTGGAAAGCCAACTCCAGTTCCAGTCCCTCCAGTTGCCCCGCCGGCTCCTCCCGCCGAACAGCCCGCCTCTCCCGCTCCCGCTCCTCCGGCTGGACCTACAACTCAGCCTCCAGCCCCGCCTGTTCGGGCCGCGGGTAGCAAGGTCACAAGCAAGGCTTTGGGTGCTTTCGTCATGGCTGGTGTTGCCGCCTTGGCCGTCTAAGTTGCCAAGCACAAGCTCATTCTACACTGAGGCAGCACGAAATGAGATTCATGGATGGATATCTGAATATCATGGATAGACGTCGAGCTTAATACTCGGAGGATGTAATGGATGTAACTATCAACGACATCATACAGTTCTAGATTGGCAATTCTATGTGGTATTTTCTAATATCCTTCTGGTTTCAGCGCTTCCTTTTTCAGTAACCGTAGATCTTGGCTTTTGAATAGCGTTCAGCCACATATCATGCCCGTCGGCCCGATGACATCTCTGCTCGGGAACACCGCCTTGGAATCAATCTTATTTCACAACTATTCACGTGGACGTTCTAAAGATGTAGTCAAGTCCAAGGAATCGACCTAAGGAGGGAATGCTTGATCGATGGTGAGTATATCACTAAGTGTTATGGGGTTACTCCAAGTCAAGACGAAGATGTCTTCTCGGGTCGACGTCAAGATCATGGCATATCTTCTAGAACTAATATCTACTCGTTCAAAATTCGAAGCCATGCCTACTGTTACAGTTCATAAGCGCATAACCTCATAAACGCCCCTGACCGGATATCACCGTCGCACTGCCCGTGCTATCAACTCAACGGATCAAGCATCCCCGACGCCTCCATCCGTGACCGCACCTCTCGCACCAAGGCCTTGGCCTCCTCGACCTCTACACCATCCTGACACAGCTCTCCGGCAAGGCGCTCAGCTGCCGCGTAGTCTCCGGTACGCATCGAGAATTTGGCAAGCCACATCCGGGCTTTGCTAGTCGCTGCTGTGACACCCGTACCCTCATTGCCCGCGTTCTCGTTGCCCTCAGCGCCATTGTCTGAACCCGGGGGAGAATCATTGTGAATAGCGATGGACTCTGCTGGGTCAACCTCAGCGTTCGCACCGCCATCTTCCTGAGCCACACAGAGTTCCATGTACGACTTGGCTTCTTCCTCTTCACCCAGCTGGTCATACATGGCAGCAATCTGCAAGAGGATCTCAGGGTCCATATGGCCTGTAGCGCTACGGCTACCCAGGAGATCGCCGCTTCCGAAACTGCTGCCCACGTCATAGTAGGCATCCGCGAGCAAAGCTCGCTTCAAAGCCTTGATACCGTCTCGTTCTCGGCCCATCTTTTGCAGACATGAGCCTACAGCCATCCACATCTTGCCATCCCAAGGACGCAGACCGGCAGCCTTCTTGTAGTACCAAAGCGAGTATGTATGCATTTCCAGCATCTCATATGTCTGACCCAATCCGTACCAGGCCCGATAGTCCCGTCGATTTACGTCAACTGCACGGCGATACGACTCGATAGCCGCATGCGTGTTTTTGAGTTCGACGTATTCGTGGCCCATCAATGTCCATGCCGATAGACATGACCGGTCAAGGGTCAGGGCACGTCGGAAGTACTGCACAGCCTTTTCGTGCATCGAGAGAAGGGAATAGTAGTTGCCAACGACCACGCAGGATTCCGGACGGAACTTGTCTACACTGGAGCATAGATGTGCCAGAAACGCCAGTTTTGGGCGAAGATTTAGAACGTAGAGAATGTTGGAATAGTGGTCGAGAGAATCAAGCCGATGGGGATGGAGCGCCAGCAGTCGAGTAAAGTGCTGTTCGGCAGCCATCAGATCCTTGGCGTGATAGGCAAGCAATGCGTTGCAGGTGAGGAGGAAGGATGATGTCGGGAAGATAGAGAGGAGCTGCTCAAGAGAACTGGCGAGTCCGGGTCCTTGCTGGTAGAGCTCCAGGGAGGTGTGCAGGTGAAACATGTAAGACACGATGTTCTGAGGACAATGTCTTGATATTCGATTCAACTAGAGATTTGTTAGTCGATGCGATCACCAACAACCACAAGTGAAACTCACATCCTCGACTCGAGATATTAGCGACGTCATTTCTAGCCAGCAGCCCCAGTTCATGGTGTACTTGTGTACGCTTCGGATAAAGAATTCCAATGCTCTTTCGTCATTCTTTTCCTTGGCAAGCACCATGCCATATCTACGTAGGGCGGTTAGTAGCCGTCGACATATGGTTACTGGGATCAGCACTCACAGATATTCAAGCCATCCCTGGCTGCCCAACACCTCGTCGTCTTCAGTTGTCCTCTCATCAAACCAAGTTGAAAGATACCGCCCAATGACGAGGAGTTGCTTGTTGGCCACTGTTCCAAGATCCTGAGGGCCCATAACCATCTCAGTATCCTCTTGCTTGCGCTTTTCCCCCGACATGAACTTTGCATAGAGGGCAAGGAACAAGCTCTTCTGACTGATCCTGGGAAGAGGTATCGCGGCTGATGAATCAGAAGCCTTTGCCTTTCCCTTGCCAGCTGAGGCATACGCCGGAGAACTGTCCACCCTTGATGCCAGGACACTAGACAGGAGAGAATCGGGGAGGAAAACAGCGGCGCAGCGGTCGTACTCTCTACAGTCGAATAAAGACTTGGCTAACAGGTATTTGCTCAACTCTTTTGCCTCGAGAGCTGCCTCTTCTGGGTCGCTGTTCGAAGTGTATATCGGCGAGATGTACTTGGGATCCGCAGGGTCGAGGTGCTCGTCGTCATCGTCGGTCTCGGGAAGCGCGTTAAGTAGTTCGGCGGCCCTGAATTTGTCAACTTGCGCGTCCAGCTATCCATCGGCAGGCAGTATACGCACCATTTTGAAGATTGGTAGAGACACCTCTCTGAGCATTTGACCACGGCGTCTTGGAGAGCAGCCCGCAATTGCGAGACCTCGTGGGCGCTCAGAGCCATCTCGGTCTTGTTTTGAAGGGTTGGTGGGGTAGCTCCTAGTCAGAAGCAAGAGTTGAATTGCGCAGACGCGCTGGGCCTCTGGAGCTCAATCAGCTGATATCTCGAGCTGTGTTACGGCTTCCTGATCGGTGAATGAAAAGGGGAAGGGCGATATCGGTGGCTGGAAGACGGGTTGTAGTTGTCATGAGGGACGACCTTTGACCGTTATTGGTGATCATATCAACAATCCAGGCGCGCATTCTAGTCCGTGCTATTTTATGTGACGCACGGTATAACGCACTGTATCCTCATGGGAGACAACACCGGCTCCAGTTGAAAAGTGTCCAAACCCAACTCCAGTAGCACAAAGTCTCAATCGTCTTCCCATTCTATGAAGAAAAGACGTTTATTCTTTGTATGAGGGGGCTCTTATTCGGGAAATAGTCTGTCAAACCAATGTCGCGGCCACTAAACTCACTTACACCCTCCTTCCACAGTGAATTCCGTATCACGATGGCGCTCGGGAAAGCGGATGAGGACCAATACTTGAGGCTGACAGTGAGACTGGCATGTTTATTCCCGATATTTCGGGTCATGGCAGCATTTATTCATTCTAATTTGATAATAGTGGTGATTCACTCGACAAAAAGGAGGCCATGTAGGCGAGAAGCCGGACGATATTAACTCGAGCTGGCACCGTTGTAACTCGAGCCCTAGAAAACTGCCGACCAGATATGACCTGTTCATCAAACGATTATCGACGAGATAGTGCAGGTTTCGCCAGCTAAAAGAATCTCCTCATACTTCCCTAGTTGTAACCAGCGGGATACGGCATCGTCCATCGGCTACCCCGAAGACCACACCAGGCCTGCGCGAAACTCTGAACGGTCCCACCTTTTGAGGAGGTATCATGACCTACAGCGAACCCGTCATGGTATTTCCTTGCCTCTTCTGCTGGACACCAGAAGTCAAGTGCCCCAACTACGTGTTCCTCAACAAGAGTGCCTGCGTCGACTGCCAGGTAAGGGAAACATCTTGACAGCTAAGCCCTTCAACGCACTCAGTTCTGACCGCTTCTTATTCCAGAGGCTTGGGAGGCAGCATGGAGGGAACGAGCTGATTGCGACAGACGTCCACGAGACCTTTGTGCGATACCTGCTCGATAAGTACTCGGAAGGGGGCGGTATCACATATGAGAGAATCAACGAGTACATTTCCAGTGCTAGGCAGGTCAACGTGGACAATCTCCTCACCGTGGCACTTGACTACATCTATCGAAATTTCCGGGGTCTATATCACCCCGTCTGCGACGCAGTCGAGGCGGCTCGTGATAGGGGTCCTATCCAGTGGACACCCATCAACCTCGCGGAGCGACTCGAGAGAATAAGGACCGAGCGAGAGCGACAACGCCGAGGAAATACGCCTCTGTAGGGTTCATGGGCCCGACAGTTCACGCTAGAGGTAGACATCCCGGGGAAACAAGCCGGGGAGACGACCCGGGTAGGTCGGCTTGCTGTTGGTCCTGTCTCGGGGGGCGGACACTGTGCTGGGAGGGTTGTCTGGTTGAAGCAGACGTCAACTCTATAGGCTCGAGGGCGAGTCCCTGAATGTGGCAATAGCGCCGTTATCTTTCAGATCCGGGGTTCTAGTGAATAGCGTTTGAGTTCCCAAGCTCCGCAGCAACAGTCTGGTTGAGTCATGGCCGGCTTCTTCCATCCATCCTCGACGGGCACCTTTGTAGGCAATGCCGGTAGTGTCAGGAGAACCGAGTCAGTTGGCTGTCATTCACTGTTAGCCCGTTGGATGTTCTGATAAGTCGGGTATTTCTCCGTGGTGGACGCTGATTCTGTATACCGTCACATAAACTCGTCCGCCCAACAGCACTTGACACTTTTTTACAACGAGCGAATTGGACAAAACACACCTCGAGCAACAGAAAAGACAGACATGTATCACAGCATCCAGATGGCCGTGAGCGCCCTAGACGTCTCACAGAGAGCGCGTCAGTTGCGACCTCGCACAACCCGGTCCGGCACGTGCGGTACGAATCACCACCACGGTGTCGAGTTCCCTCACCGAGCGAGGAGTGGTATAAGAGAGGGCCAGCAAGACATGAGAGCGCGGAGCGAGCCCGACCTCTGGCTGTATAAGAGCTTGGAGAATAGCATCTTGATGAGCGACGCAACAGAACACCACGGCGAGAGGGACGAGAGGCGGGACCAGCCCAAGACGATGCGCTGGCCCTGCAGCCACCATTGGGGGAAATGGGCGTGTAACAGATGGGTCAATACGATGGGAGCCAAGTGTCAGGAATGCAAGGTACGTCGATATGTCCCCTCGTCTTTTCCGCCCGTAGCCGTGGTGGTGAACGCAGCTACTAACAGGGGGGTCACTTCTGACCAATCTAGAACCGCAAGGACATGGACAGTACGCCGACGCATACTCGACTCGCGCATATGTACGATGTGGACGTGCTGGTCGAGGGGTTCCGCAACGCAGGGCTCAACGCGGCGTGCGTCGTCGACATGATGAACGACGGTGCGTCGGAGCGAGCTTTACACGACGCCCTCAAGGTGATTCAGGAGAACGACGTCGCCTGGCATGACCGCATGGAGCACATTGTCCTACTGGGCATTTTCCGGTGGAAGAGCGCAAAGGCGAAAAAGACATAGCTCCAGGCATAGGATAACGACTAGGTTCATGTATATTGGAGCAGGGAATTGGAGTTTAGGTGTTGGTCGGTCGTTTTGGCGCTTCGAGCCTAGGTAGATAGTCAATTGAACTCTAGTCCAATAGCAAAAGGAACAAACCAATCATTAAAAGCCTCTTTTCATTAAACTTTCAACAATACTAACAACATCATAAAACTATGCAAGGAATCAGCTCGTTCTTTGGGTATCATCGTCTCTCCCCCTGCTTCTCGTTCCCTTCTCCTCCTTTGAGTCTAGCGTCTGTTGAACCGCCAACTGCCAGGTTCTGCCGCATCTCACCGCCTGCTCTGCCCCTCCCCTAGCGCCGTCTTGGGACTCACCGAGCAAATCAAGTGGACAGCCCCTCCCGCTCCAATTCGCGAATAGGAAAGAGGGGCACAGCCAAGTCCCTCCTAACCGTTGCAGCTAATTGAATCAAGCAAACCAACCTAAGCCAAAGACATTCAGGTCCGGTAATTATCGTGCAGCTCCCGAGGCCAATTAATTACTCCCCGACTCCTTTCTCTTCAAAAAGGCGGTCTCTGTCTCTGTTTGTTTTCAACCTCGTCAACTCACCTTCCTCTCACCAGAATCGACCATGGCTCAAAAGACTACTCTCCAGGAGTTCAACTCCGTCTACCCCAAGCTTGAGGAGGCTCTCCTCGAGCATGCGCGTTCCTACAAGCTCCCCCAGGAGCAGCTTGACTGGTACAAGCGAGTGAGCAACCATCTCCTCCAAAGCCCAACTGATACTCCAAATACTAATGCAATGCTCCCAGTCCCTCGAGATCAACCCCCTCGGCGGAAAATGCAACCGCGGCATGTCTGTCCCCGACTCCGTCTCCCTCCTCCTCGAGAAGCCCCTCTCTGAGGAGCAGTACTTCCAGTCTGCCACCCTCGGCTGGATGACCGAGCTCCTCCAGGCCTTCTTCCTCGTCTCGGACGACATCATGGACTCGAGCATCACCCGCCGTGGCCAGCCCTGCTGGTACCGCCAGGAGGGTGTCGGCATGATCGCCATCAACGACGCCTTCATGCTCGAGGCCGCCATCTACACCCTCCTCAAGAAGTACTTCCGCTCCCACCCCGCCTACGTCGACCTCATCGAGCTCTTCCACGAGACCACCTTCCAGACCGAGCTTGGCCAGCTGTGCGACCTGCTCACCGCCCCTGAGGACAAGGTCGACCTCGACAACTTTTCCATGGAAAAGTACAGCTTCATCGTCATTTACAAGACCGCCTACTACTCCTTCTACCTCCCCGTCGCCCTGGCCCTCCACCAGCTCAACCTCGCCACCCCCAAGAACCTGAAGCAGGCCGAGGACATCCTCATCCCCCTGGGCGAGTACTTCCAGATCCAGGACGATTACCTCGACAACTTCGGTCTCCCTGAGCACATTGGCAAGATTGGTACCGACATCAAGGACAACAAGTGCTCTTGGCTCGTCAACCAGGCCCTCGCCGTCGCCACCCCCGAGCAGCGCAAGATCCTCGAGGAGAACTACGGCCGCAAGGACGACGAGAAGGAAAAGGTTGTCAAGAAGCTCTACGACGACCTCAAGCTCGAGCAGCGCTACCTCGACTACGAGGAGAAGGTTGTCGGCGAGATCCGCGCCCGCATCACCAACATTGACGAGAGCGAGGGCCTCAAGAAGACCGTGTTTGAGGCCTTCCTTGCCAAGATCTACAAGCGCAGCAAGTAAGCCGAGTTGCCCAATCAAAAAGTAGAAAAAGAAACACAAAAGCGAAAGAAACAAGCGCACGCCGCGCCGTTGAAATGCAGAGGTCATCATCATAGCCGAGCCGAGCCAACAATGAGCGTCACGACCATATAGACCAGAGATACCTCGAATGAAATAGGTGGAGGGAAAATTGACTCATAGCATTGACCAAGGAAATAAGAATAATAATAAACACTTTGTTTCCTTTTGCGATTTCAACATCAAGGACAAGAGCCTGCTCACGCCTTGTGTTATCACTGTCCTTCATGGGCTCTATAGTATCCAACCCCTTCCCCTTTTCCCATGACCGGATATATAAGGATATAAGAAGGTAGATCCGAAAGAGATTCAAAAGAACCCAAGTACAAAGGAAATAGAAATTAGAAAAGATCAGACGTAATACATACGTCTCGACTCAACAGCAACACAACACCCAACTCCTGCCCCGACGCTTTGCTTTTTGGCTCAAAGATATGTGCGCCAGCACATACAAGCTGTCCTTTTGATTTCTTCACCAGAGTGTGGATCATCCAAGACCATAGTGAAGGGGAATCTAGTCTAGGCATCATGGGCATTAACTCGTGGTCTCATAACGATATTTGCTAGCCCGCCTCAAAGGGCGGCCGGTTCAGTCTTTCCTCAGTACCTCGACGAGGAGCTTGAGAATCCCATTGTGCCAGCCCGATTGATGAGTGGCTCACTTGGGCGAGAGTCACGACCACGGGACTGATCCAAAGGTTGCGTCATCTCCCGACGGAGAGAACGAATGGGCAAAGGAGGAACGGGAGGAGCACGACTTGAAGGCTGTTGCATTCCAGCGGTAGATCGGCTCCGCGGGCGGCTGCCGGCGGGCATAGAGGAAGACGACGATGACGCAGGGATACGAGGCTGGTTGATGAGGCCAGAGCCGCTGCGGCTGTTGCTATAGGTCATCATGGCAGGTTGACCACCGGTAACGAGGCTGATGAGTGGACCACCTGTTGGAGCCTTCACACCGTGGCCCTTGCCTTCTCTCTCCCTCTCTCTCCAACCCTTTGGCTCGGGAAAGTTGACAAGGGGCTGGCCGATTGGTGGAGGGGGGATCTTCTCTCGCTTGGCATCCGCCGTCGTAGGCCTCGTGTTAGGGGCGCGGACGGACCGGCTGCGATAGCGCATCGACTGCTCCTTGGGCCGGGTCTCTGTCTTGGTTTCCTGCGCAAATGTAGGCGAAGTAACACCTCCATTCAGCAGCGAAGGTCCCTGAGTAAAGGCAGAGTTGGTGTTGGTGGCAGGAGGGCTGTTGACAGGCGCTCGCTCCGCAATCTTACGCTTCTCCTCGTAGCCTTGACCCAGCAACCCGGCAGGGGAGAACTCCTCGCCTTGAGGCAGCTGGGGTGCTGTGCGGGAGCGATGCAGAGATTTGGTCTTGGTCAAGACGTTGCGCTTCTGAGTTACCCTGCGCTCGAGCTCGGTCTTAGACTCGTGCTTGTGCTCATGTTTGTGTTCATGCTTGTCCTGATCTTTGGGCTTCTCATCAAGAAAATCCTTCCCGAATTCTTCCAAGGGCTTGTCGAAGCGATCCATATCAAGGAGTGGTTGGAAGGCACCAATGGTATAAGGGGTTTCATCCACAGAGACCTTCAGACGGTGACCCCCCTTTGTGACGGTGCTTGTCGATTTCATGGTGCTTGTAGGGGATGTCGCCGGGTCCGAGTTGAGTGAGATTTGGGGCGCCTTGTCCGTTTTAAAGTCAACTTTCTTGTTGACAAGGTACCAGCTTCGCCAGCCTTGTACATGCTCATGGAACCGCTTAGCAAGTTTGCCATCCTCGGCGCAGAAGAAATGAACAAAGTTCTCGCCGTTGGGGAAAACAAAGGTTTTCTGCTGACTCTTAACAGCATAGCAGTAACGTCGGGGCGCTTTAAGATGACGCCGAACCTCGCTCTCTCGAGGAGTGTAGATATCAAAGTCAGACAAGTGGCATAGAACAGTGCTGTCCTTGTCCGAGGGTTTAGAATCGGGCTTCTTTGACGAGTACATCTGGCCTGACTCCAACAGAGTGATAAACCGCTTATTCCACTTCCCTGGTCGGGATGAATGGTACATCTGGAAAGTGAAGCCCGGTGGAGGAGTTGGCGTACGAGGAACCGAGTTGATATCGAGGTCGGCATCGGAGCTCCCAGAGATGTCATTGGTGACAACAAGCAGCGAGTTTTGCTGGTCGCGGTCCCATGAATTCATGACATCACGAATGCGTTCATAGCGACGGAGGCGGCGCTCCAACCCGAGCTCGACATAGCACTCGATTATCACGCTCTCCTTGGGGTTGATATCGTGGGTAGTGAGATTGGCGGTCGAGTAGAGAATCTCCATAGGCGAGGTATCGGGAGTGACTGGAAGGTTGATGACGGATGAAAGGCATCGTACACACACGCGCTGGACGAGTCATGAAATTAGCACCACTTGGGATTGCAACCTATAGGGGAATGAGACTCACTCTTTCGCCTCCATTGCTGGCAGATGTAGGCGCATCGATGCCTGGCACAATGCCCTTGCCTCCTTGCTCTATAAAACTCATCTTGTCTGGAGATGAAGAATCCTCGAGGCTGTTGGAGCGGCTGAAGTCGATGGAGAAGATAGTTGGTGCCCTCGGGCTTGGCGTGCCGGCTTGGCTCGTAGTAGCATTCGATCGCCTGCCGCGAGACAAGAAAGGAAGCCTGTCGAGGAAAAAGAACCTGGTGAACTTTGGTGATGGAGTCGCAAGCTGCGCCTGGATGCGAGCGAGGTCACGTTTCCTCCCCTCAGCGAGAATGCGATCAGTTTCCGCTTCTAGACGAGCAACCTCGTCAGCCCAGAGTTCTGCTTCTTGCTCTTCCTGACGATGACGGTCGACTTCCTCGCGCTCGAGCTGTGCGACGCGCTCTGCAGTTTCAGTGTTTATGCGAAGCGCAAGAAGGTTGCGACTCTTGAAGCGAGCGATGTCACTCGCCGATGGGACGGTACGAAGAATAGGCGACGATGCTAGAGGCGATTTTGGCGCGGGCGATCTTGAGGCGGGAGAGTTGGACGGTGTTTTCCTTGGTTGATCCCAATCTCGAGTGCGACGGCGACCACGGCTCGGGCTTCGAGTAGGAGTTTGAGGACGGCTGTGACTGTGAGTTGGCCAGGGGAGTTGCGCAGAAGAAGAAACCGGACCAGACAACGGGAAGTTTGGTGATTTAGGCGTCAGGGTGAACAGGGGGCTGGACAGGGGACTTGGGAGGGGCGGGATGGCGGGCGAGGGGCCCCTTGGAGGTCCAGACGCTAAATTTAAATTGCTGGATGCGCTGGCAAAACTGAGAACCGATGGAGATGGTCGAGGAGAGAGCGCTGGGGACCGACACAACGATGGCGCCGGTGATGACGAGCCTTGGCGACGCGCCGTGGCTCCATTTCCCACGGCGCCCACCGCAGCTCGTGGAGCCAAACCGCCAATAACCCCTGTTACACTCTCCGCGAGGCCCTTGAAGAGCGCGACTCCACGAGCGCCAGCTGAAACAGAGGAAACGGGAGGCGGCGCCTGCTGTGCCTGAACCTGAACCTTGGGCGACAGCAGAGGACGCCCACGCATAAAAGTCGCAGAGGCTACGCTCTTGGACCGACGCCGACCAACGGGCCGTCCTAATAGAGTTGGCGTGTCCAGGCGGGGATAGCAATCTCCCTGAGCCAGATGGCTCCCCTCTGAAGGTGGTCCGCTATACACGTCAAACGCCCGGCGCCTTAATGACGAGGCACTCTTCCCCCGGAGACTCCGTAATCGCGACATTTTGGGAATGGGTGGCTTCACGGCATCATGCGGTTGATCCCAGGCGTCTTCGAATTGCAGCGGGGCCACCGCCGCCATGGTCGTCGTCGACGACGCCATTTGGATGCGGGCCGTCCTCGTCTGTCGCCACTAAAGAATCGGTTCCTGCAGTGGACGACGGACCCTGGATGGGATGGCGGGCGCTTCTGCAGCCCTATCGTAGTCCCCGAAAGGCCCTTAGGTGCAAGGTTGTCGGATCGATCCGCTGTCGGTCGACAATAGATTGGGCGACAGCTCGAATATCGCTTGCGATCGTCGGCAGGGGTTCTCGTATTTGTTTCTATTCCGTCTTCTTCCCCACAGAACCGTTGGAAAGTCAATTGACAGCTAGACTAATTAAGTCGAGGAAGACGGTGTCGTTTTCTCAAGATGGTACGTATTGGTCTAGCAAAGGCAGGTAGATTGGGCGGGAGGATCGGTCCCCCAGGGCGGGAAAAGGAGAAGGGCGATAATCTCGGCAAGGGCTCAACGGCGATGAAGCATTTCGACATTTGAAGCTGATGAAGCGTGAATATTGAAAGTGATGGAAGAAAAAAAAGGATTGTTAAACCTCTGGGGTAGCAAGTATCAGTTGACGAGAAAGCAAAAGGAAAGAAAGAAGGGAGGCACCTTCCCAGATAACAGAAGCAAATATCAAGAGGCAGGTTCAACGCTTGCTCAACGTTCCCCTCCACCGCGTAAATGGAGGCTTCCAGTCTCTCCCTCGCAAAGTCTCAAAAAACGAAGGCCATGCAATGCCACCAGCGATAGATGGTATGTGCTGCGCTGAACGCCCAAACCGTCTGGCATGGAGCCAGATTCACATCCCCAGCCCTGAAAAGCCGAAGCATCAAGTCCCGCCCTCTTGGGCCTCGAGAATCCATTCCAGTCTCAGTCAACGCTTGACGGGAAACACAATGAAGACAAGTCTACCTATCTGTTGGATGGCTGGGCCTGGGCAGAGGTAATGATTGCACAACCCAGAAGATCGGGGAGGGTTGAGCCGAAAGAAGAGAGACATGCATTGCATACGATTAGGTACATCTGCAAGTTAAACTGCCACTTATTTCGCTGACTATAGACTAGAGGATCAAATCTCAGATTTCCAAGAATCGCAGAGACTACTACATGACCAATTCCGTCAACTCAGTTGCTACCTTCAGCGGCCTCTTCCTAATAAAACGAGACCCAGCGACGCAAGTTCGAGATTCGCTCTTATACATGCCACGAGGTATGGTGCGGGTGCCAATGCGAGACAAGACTCCCTTTTCTCCAGCACGACTCAAGCTCGAGGAAAGCATGTACCCCAAACATCAGTTCCAAGACATCAGCCCGCCAAGCGTGCCCCAATCGGCTTCAACGGCATGCACCCTTACTTGCGAAACGCGCGAACCTCGCGCCGCCACCAGCCCTTGAAGTCGCACGCCGAAACGTCGATCCCCAAGTCCCGCAGCGCCTTTGTGCTCAAGTGACAGTCGTATGGGCGCTGGACACTGGCATTTGGATCATTCCCCTCGGTGTTGGGCTTGATGCCCTCCGTCGACAGGCCCATAATTTCTCCGAACAGCTGGACGATCTCGTACTTTGTCATGCGATCTTCGCTCGAGAACTGGAGGATATGGGGGAGGCCAGCTCTATCACCAGGTGCGGTGTCGAGATACTTGACCGAGATGTCTGGTGAACAGTGTCAGTAAGCCTCTATCACCTGTCGTGAATGAGTTGAGAAGATACACCGGCCAACAACGCGCCATCTGGCTCGAAACATCATGACTAGAGGTAGAGTGAAACATACCGTGGCAGACCCGTCCAATGTCTTCGGTATTGGTGGGATACCGGATGGCCCAATGATCCATCTTGACCTCAATCCCTTGTGTCTGAGCCTTCCACAAGGCATCCATCAGAACGTTGACGGCACTCTCGGCTGGCGTTTCAGCATTGCCGTACAAGACGGGGACTCGGAGCACGACCCCCAAGCCCTCCTTGCCAGCCTTTGCGAACGTCTCTAGCACGGCACGCTCGCCATCCAGCTTGGTCTGGCCGTAGAGGTTGGTCGGCCGCGGCTCGGCGTCGGCTTCATACGGGGCATCTCCTGGCACGCCAGGGAAGACGTAGTCGGTTGAGATGTAAATGACAAAGATGTCTCTGTCAGCTGCCAGCTGAGCGAGAGACTTGCTCGCTGCCACATTGAGGGCTCTTGCAGCCTCTGGGTCTTTGTCGACCTTGTCTGGGAATCGCTGAGCAGCGCCTTATCGTTCTCGGTCAGTCGTAGTAGAACAAGGTCAGGGCAGTGTTGGCTTACAGTGAACGATGACCTGCGGTCTAGTGATAGCACAACGTTAGCTTTACAGCGCCAGATTAACAAAACAACGGGTGTTCGAACTTGGTCTCATCAAGAAGGCTTGCTACTTCAGATTCATTGCCGAGATCAACCTTGAGGGTGCTGATTCCATCTGCGCGAGAATAGCCTGTTCCCTTGACATTCCAGCCCCGCAGTCCAAACGAAGCCGAAACTTCGCGACCCAGGAGGCCAGTGGCACCGGTGACGAGGACGGTTCGCTCAGTCATTGCGATGAGCGTTGAATTCGAGAGATTTTGCACAAGCTCGATGAGTGTAATGGTGAGAATGAAGGTGAGAGTTGAGGCGTCATACCTCAAGGTGGGGGGTTGGAATATCGCGAGGTGAGGGGCAAGTTGGACGTCAAAGTGACATGAGCCCTGTCAACCGCAAAAAGGAACATTGACGCTCCAATCGCAGCTCAAATATTGCAGTATTTAAGGATATTATAGAATTTGTATGGAATAATTGCGAGTATATAAATATGGGTACATCGGAGGGATTAAAGGGCACTAGCGGTCATTTCGTGCAATGTGTGGTTTCTTTATTGATCGTCATTATCACTACTTTACAGCTAAAGGCCAAAATGTAAATATTCTAAAATCTACTCTACTAGCTCAACCCAAAAACAGAATCTAGAAACGATCATGAGTGGTACGCGGTCCAAAACCATACCTCGACGACTCGGTCTCGCTATCGTCTCTCAGATGTGTCGCCGGCACCCTCTCGCCGTACTGCACAGCTACTTCAGATGTCTTGAGGATGCCGTTGTATGTCATGATCTCTTCCTCCGAGTTGGTCGGCGAGTGTGACCGGATCTCGGATCGGCCCTTGATATCCTTGAGTGGGAACGGTCCTGCAAGACTGCTCCGAACACCCGTACCACCACGCGATCGCTTCGCTGTTCCCGTCGTCGTCGATCGTCCGTAGCCGTCTCTTGTTGATGAGTACTTGTTTCCTGATGACTTGAGTGCTGAGAAGAACTTGGGGAACCACTGAAGGAAGAGAGGTCGCAGAGCCGGCGCCGATGCCGTGATGATGGCCAAGTTGGTCTCAACGGCAGAGTAGGTGAATCGAATATCGTAACTCCAGTCCAGATCGGGGTCCATGAAGTCGGTAAAGTAGGCCGTCTCGATGAGCCAAGACATACGGAGGATACTCATGATGGTAACACTTGAAGAGTCAGCGGGCAATCACTCTCGTTCAGGTCTTTTTACTTACGCTCCTCCGAGGACAAACACTCCAATGATTGCCGCCCTCACCTTGAGAGGCAGCTTCAACCCTAAAAATATCCAAAACGGCAGAATAAGAACCAGCACATCGGTCAGGATGGTAAGGCTCGACGTGGCAATGTAAAAGGCATTCTGGTTAATGCACATGCCATCTGGCCTCGTACTCTCCTCCTTCGCGCGGCCCCAAAAGTAGCTGACAGGTGTACACTGGAAGATGCAGGCAAAGAAAATGGCGACCATCTGGCAGAGGTTGAAGACGAGGAGGCTGATTATGCAGAGGCGGACCTCGCGCTTTTGACCGCCGAGACGCATGAGGAAGAGGAGGACCGATGTTTTTACCAGGGCGAGGATCGGATTATAGAGGATCTGGATTGTAAAGGCCCATTTCTGTCCGAGGACAAAGTCTTGGGTCAGGGGGATGTCCTTTTTGTGGATGCCGATGTAGTTGAGGCGCATCGAGTAGTAGGAGCAGATTGTTTCGGCGATGGATAGGGCCTAGGCCTGTTAGCTTGTAAGGGTGATAGGTAAGGCATATAGTATACCATTGCCATAGTAATAAGCAAGTCATCTAAACATAGTCAGTATCTTTGCGAAAAGAAAGACTATGTCAACTTACCCCAGCTGTATTGCTTCGTCGAGAAGCGCCCATATATACGAAGTACCCAGACGCAAAAGGCCATTATGGGAAAGAAGAATAAGATGAAGTACCCAATCTGCTGAAGCCGCGAATAAGGATACCCATCGTCAATCGCCTCGGAGCCATCTGTGGCTCTCTTGTGCAGCTCTCCGACGAGCCTCTGCACAGCTCCAACGTCCATCGAGGTTGAGAACCAGCTCAAAAAGGCCGAACGATATTTGATAAGGTCAACACTCCAAAAGGGTAAAGAGGAAAGAGGGAATGGATCATGTTGATCTCTGCTTAGGGTGTTAGATCTACCTATATGCCGTACATGTCGCAAGCTAGGCCTTCAGGAGAAACAAGAAAAAAGAGGAGCTAGCGTACCACCATGCTCGCACCACGCTTCAGACATGTTTGCCTGCAGAAGGCGGCTGAAGCCCGTTCGTCGATGGGTCCTCCCTCGTACAAAGAACGAACCGGAAGCGGTCCCTTGCTGTGGAAGATAGAGGGCTGTATGAGAGCGGGAGAAGGAACATGAGAGCACGCATGCACCGGGGCCGTGGTCCAAGTGGCGAACGAGTAATGGGCTGAATCTCACGCCCCACGGAAGTAGATAGGTTGTCCCCTGCGTCATGGGATCAACTGCGTGTTTCAGTCGTCGAGGTTGGATGTTTGAATCCACAGACGGACGTCCAAGACTTGACGAGTGTGGTCGATAAACGAGTCTATAGTGGGTTATCACTGCGAGAAAGCATTCGATAGAGTATTTCATGTCGATCATTGAGCTAATTCACTAAAGCAACGCGGAATATCCTGCATGATTCTTCAGAGGCTATCCAGTGGTGTAACCATGATGGTTTCTAGTCATGATCCGACATCTGACTACGACTTGACAAATCGCTCCTGTGTAGCCACTCGCCCCAAGTTTCCGTCGACTAGAACCAACTCTTTGTCCCTCCTATAACGACATGTCATTATACCCTTGCTAGTAAAAATCAGGGTCGGCGATCCTTTGGTGCCCGTTGGCGGAGATGCAAGGAGTGGTTCCCACTTTGCGAGTAAATCAGATGTTGCCATCGGCAATGACTTCCTTTCTCCCCATCTCGTTAATCTAGGAAACTTTTTTTTTATTACGAAAAAAAGAAAACATAATCTTCAAGACCATCCATCTAATCAATCAGAGTTCAAAGTTTAAGATAATAACAACTCAACTCAACTTTAACCTTCAACACCAACATGAACAATATCCAAATCACAAACCGAAGACAACTACCGAAACCTCCTACTCGAGTCATTTCTGAATTTGCTCATAATATCAGGGGCAGAAAATCATCGCTTCCCCCACCTCCTGGTCTGTTACAGAAGGCTTACTCTGCAGGCCGCATCGATCTTTGAGAGATCCTAGCTCCCCTCTCTGCATCCGCCAACAAGCCTCTTCCTTGCAGTTCATCCCGGCATATCAAAGGGCTGGAATTCAAACCATCTAAGTCCTAGTGAGGGTCTCGATTGATCTCCATCCAAGGATCAAACCTTGGTAATTCTTTCGCCTGCAGCGGCTATAGACAAAATGTCGCGATGCGTTGGTCGCGTGAGGTATCACTCAAGAACATATTCAACCAGATTCATTACCTCATTCAGAGTACCACATGCCACGGCTGGCTTCTAGAAACAAAACTATGCATTAGCTCCCGTTGTCAGTTCATCTGTCAACTCGAGTGGCGTTGCATCCAAGTCATGCTGCCTCACAGCCCGCCTCCGCTAGCCAGCCTTGAAGCGATGAAACATCACCAGCTCATATCAGTGGAGCTCACTTTGTTCAGCTCATCCAACCCGTCCCTACATCGATCGACAATCGACAATCTTCAGCCTCTTTGACGGGATCTTTCGAGCGCCACAATTCATCCACGAACTACGTTGCAGCATGGCAGCCAAGGCTTACTCCCCTTGAACATCTTGGCGAACTAAAGCCTACGTTCCTAGAAAATCACCAGATCCATCCAGTGTTCTCGGTCCTGCTCCTTCGTGCTAGTGGCATCCAGTTCGAGTCTGTTGGTTGTGTTGTCGGGGAATCCTCCGCCCACAACCCGGTCCCTTCTCGTTCATGCCTCTAGACCCAGAGCCAACAGAGTTCCACTCTCCATGGTTCCCGACTATGGCATGCCTTGTCTCTGCTCCTGAAATATCTCCAACCTCAGCCCATGGTGTGGTTCCTGGTGCTAGTTGGCAGATCCATCGCACCCACAGCTCGTCATGCCTTCTGGACGATTCCCTCGAGCTGTGGCGTTTATAGAAGGGCCACGGATTCCGCCTCTACCCGGCTAGTCTTGAGCTTCTAGACCACTGTCGTCAGTCGTTTGTCTCTCTTGGTCACCATGTCTGCCATGCGGTTCTTTACCTTGGCGGCGCTCGTTAGCGCATCCTTTGCCCAGACTATCAAAGTTGGTGGCAAGGACATACGTGAGTCCGATGGATTACGTGCTGAAACAGAGCTAACAAAATCTAGCCGTCGATAAGTCGGCCATTGCTCCAGCCAGCGAGGCTGTCTCCAGGAGTTCTTCCAAGGCCAAGGCTCCTCTCTTCCTTGATGAGTCTACGCAACTCACCGATAGGGTCCTCAACAACCTCACCTCCCTTGGACTCTCTCATGTTGAATTGTTCGAGTTTGACAATGACAAGGAAGTGACTATCCACAGACGGAGTCTCTTTGGTCAGTGCAAGACGGCCCCTGGAGACGACTACTTCCCCAGCGATACGCTCTGGGCAGTATTTGACTACCTCCTTGGTGATGCCCTCCAAAAGACAGTCCCGTATGCCTCGGTCTGTTATGAGGACTCTGAATTTGGCAACTACAACAAGGCGAAGTGCGATTATCTCATGAACAACTGGTTCAACAACTCCTACGTTCCAACTGAGGATCCTACTGCTGTCAACGCCGTCTTGTACCAGGGCCAGTCCTGTCTTCCCCCTTCTCTCTTTGCATCCGCCAAGTCCTGCACTGTGGGTGGCTACCCTCTATACACTGTCGATGCTACAAATGTCGCGCACATCCAGCTCGCCATCAACCTGGCCCGCAGTCTGAATCTTCGTCTCGTCATCAAGAACACTGGCCACGACTTTGGTGCCAAGTCTACCGGTTACGGCGCCTTATCCATCTGGACTCACAACCTTAAGTCCATTGAGGTCTACGAGGACTATGAGGAGGGTGATTACAAGGGCCCTGCTGTCAAGGCCGGAGCTGGTGTCCAGGCCTACGAGGTCTATGAGGCTGCTAAGGAGCATGGTGTCACTGTCATCGGTGGAGAAGGCCAGACCGTCGGTGTAATGGGCGGCTTCATCCAGGGCGGTGGCCACGGCCCTCTCTCTGGAATCCACGGCATGGCTGCCGACTCTGTCCTCTCCTTCGAGGTAGTCACTGCTGATGGCCACCTCGTCACCGCCAGCGAGAGCTGCAACCCTGATCTCTTCTGGGCCATCCGTGGAGGAGGTGGTGGCACTTTTGGCGTCGTGACCTCTGCGGTTGTCAAGGCTCACCCCAAGGTCTCCGTCGCCACCCTGACCTTTGCCTTTGCCTCTGGCGTCGATGGTCTCACTGACGAAGTGTTCTGGAAGGGTGTCAAGGCATTCTGGGACCGCTTCCCCGAGTACGCCAAGGACAACGGCAACTACGAGTACTTCCTCATCACCAAGACCGAACCTGGCTACAGCTTCTCTATGCAGCCCTGGTTCGCTCCCAAGTTTACCGTGGAGAAGCTCAAGAAGCTCGTGGCCCCTCTGTTTGCAGACCTGAAGGAGCTTGGCATCAGCATCAAACCCGAGTACGCCGAGTATGACGACTTCTACCCTGCTTGGCAGGCCTCATTCCCCCTTGAGGGTTGGGGCAACCCAGCCATCCGCCAAGGAAGCCGCCTATTCCCTGAGGAGAACTGGGCAAATGAGACGATTATCAGCAAGACATTTGATGCCGTCAAGGGCAGTATCGAGGACTACGGCTGGTTCATCGCCTTCAACCTTTATGCTGGTCACGAGGGCTACCCTGACACAGCCGTCAACCCAGGTTGGCGAACAGCTCTCGTCCATGGAATTGGTGCCGTCTTCTGGGATGTGACCGCCGACGAGGAGACTAAGAAGAATATCTCCGACAGCCTGACCAACGACTACATTCAGCGATGGCGAGACGTGACTCCTGGTGGCCACGCGTACTGCTCCGAGAGCGACTACATCGAGCCCGACTTCCAGCACTCGTTCTGGGGTAACAACTGGGAGCGTCTGGTCGAGATCAAGGAGAAGTGGGATCCCAATGATGTCTTTTACGCCACCAACGGCGTTGGCTCGGACAAGTGGGAGCTCCAGGACAAGATCTTTGGCAACTTGCCCAACCAGAACAGCAAGCTTTGCCGAGTGTAGTAGGGGTTATGTATTTGTAGCTATTCAGGCCTTCTGATCAATCAATGTATTATATCAATCCTTAAAACTCATTTTCATTATTTTCTACTTGAAAAATTCTCTGATCTCGGTTCCCAGTCTTCATCTTTCTTGAAGACAACTTAACATCCCTGAGAGTGAAGCATTCCTTCTCATACTTGAACAGGGGCTCGGGAATAGCGATACACCATACTTCCCTGAAATTTTTGTCCGTATTCGCTTCAATAACTGTTTGCGAGAAAGTGAGTCGGGTATTGGTATGGTAACCTTGTAACTTTCTTTGGGAATACGAGCTTGACGAAGAGTCCCCCTAGGTTGCTGGTGTAAGAAATCGCACCCCCTAGTACTGAGTATATTAAGTAGTAAAGCTAAACTGCTACAGAACCTATATCAATCGGCTTCGCTGAAAACGAGAAGCCGAGTTAGTTTAATACATTAGGTATTAACTAACACGTTATGGGAGAGCATGCTTATACTGCTAGGCCCCTTGTCGTCCGAGGATATCTTGCGAATAGAGCATATAACTTCAAGGAGCTGACCGGCCTTCCCAAATGGTATTATCCTCTAAGACTCAGTAGCATGTGCTCTTGACTAATCACAGAGTATTGAACTCCAATATCTAGCTATGCTGCTTGATCACTGAGAGTTAAGACTCAAGGGGTATCCACTGGGATAACACGTGACCACGGATTTTCGGCCGCGTGGGAGGTTTGGGCTACCCAGCCAACCAAAGAATTGATCATTACATTCAAAGGCCCCTAAAGTATGGGCGCGGGGTGGATCAGTTCAAATGAAGGTCGCCTACTCATATCGCCCGTGGTTGCGACTTGGAGTACTTCTCGAGATATTTAAATACATGATGTCCATGTCCTGGACTGAGAGACCGACCTGCCGATACTTACTACCTGTCCTGATATGCGTTCTGAACAGATGAGCGGCTATTCGCACCCGCGCGGCATTCTCCAACATGAATAACAACCGACCAACACCATATTAATCACATGTGCGTCATCAGTGATCTGGACTTTGGGCTGTCATGCCAAGACTGCCCCCCAGAAGCAGGCTGGAGAGGCCGACCTGCACATTCACCCAACTTCACTCCCTGGTTGAGGCTCAACTTAGGTCCACGCCCCCCCGACCGGGAGGGCAGTGCAAAAGAGATGCACATCATGTGTCTAACTTGCAGGGACTTATGACGCACAGAAGCCTTCCTCATGACCTCGGTAACGCTTGCTCTTAGCCCCCAAAGCCCGCAACGGCTTCTTCTCGCGGGCTGTACCGCTCTGGCGGAGGCCGAGACCTTGTGTACGTGATGCCCAAGCCTTGGAGGTGCAGTTGCCGGTTACCTCTTCATTGGACGAGAGGTTTCATGGGCATCGTGAGGGTGTGCGTTGGGAGACGAGAGTCGGTGATACCCTCTGTTTCCGGCTTCACCGCTGAAGGCTCGTAGGCAGCCGGCCAGTCAGGGATGCCATCACCCTAGGAGAAGGGGGCTGAGCTTCCTGAAAGTCGAAACCAACAGGTTCATTATTCACCGCTATTTGCGATGTTGAAGATAGCCTCATGTTCAGAGGTAGATTATTTGCTGATCCCGACTGATAATAAGGCGTCCACAGGATGGCCTCAGTGGGGGCTGAAGAAGTGTGCAACTCGTGGTGGATGGATGGGGCTTGAGCTGGCAGCCAGTGTTGATAATCTCTCGCCTTGCTCGAACCCGAGATGCTAAAGCCACGCTTCCATGTCCCATTGGCAGACAGTGCCCGAAGCCTCGAGGAATCAAGAGGGGGGGTTACTCGAGAGGCTCTTGAAGCTCGGAACAAACCCCCCTGGGGCAACTCGACTGCTCTCAACGAAGAATCCGGGATGCGCGGAACAGTGCCTCAGCGCACGCCTTCTCAACTGGCTCAGCCGTTGTTGCGGCTAGAGGAAAGGAGAAGCGATCGTTGCCAGGACACTTCTCGTAAGGAAGCAGGCAATCAAATAGCACAGTGATCTTCTTTCATAGAACCCGAGACGGGCACGCGGCAGAGAGATTGGCGACAAGGGCCCTGTTAGGGGATACGCGCCACCAACGCCAAAAGCAGTCGCCCCCGTATATCACGAAGGTAAGGAGTAGCACGCGCTCGACCCAAAAGACGGAGGCTCGTGACCTTGGCCCCTTGAACAAGGCGAAGCCGTCATACCGCAGGTGCATCAAGGCCAATATTGCGGGCGAGCTTGTCTTGCCAGCAGAGCCAACTGCATTTCAACCAGAAGACGGTGAGATCCAAACATCCACTGGGCCGGCCACATGAGATGGGCGTCGTCGCGAAGGCTGCAGCGAGTTTCCAACGCGCCCAATTTGCAACAAGTTCATGTGCTTATTGTCCTTGTTGGTGAGCCAATCCCTTTTCCATATCCACAGATTGACACTGAAAGCTCAAAAACTTGATAGGTGCAGCTATCATGAGCCATGGATCCATGCCATGGGCGACTCGCAGTCTCAGAGCAGCTTTGTCAGCCGCCTCGTCTCCCGCTCTTGATAGGTACAGTAGGCAAGGCACGGGAGAGGAGCGTTGTCGAGCGTAATTGGCTCATACCCCCATGACGCATTTGGCCGCATGTATGTAAAACACACAAGCGCCTAAATAGACGTCGAGAGAAACAGACAGCGAGATAATATCTACCTTGTCAAGGCTATCTCCAATCTGGAAGTTGGGGAACAGAAGCCCAAGACCCACAACGCACTCGGGCAGTATCTAGGGCGATCTGAGGAGCCGGGCCGGTATTTCACGATGGCCGGCCTGACGGATCAGGGACCCAGCCGAGAGAGAGGCTGCTACCCCTGAGGGATATCGAGATGAACTTCCTCCCAGACACGGCTCCTGGTCGACTTCTTGAACGATTTGGCTGAATGGGACGACTGGATGCATCAGCCATCACGTCTCTTGCCTCCATGGGACCGGCTTGCTCTCCTCCCTTTACTTACATCCGCAGACTCGCCTCCATGATCCGTATCTTCAAGGTACCCCCCCTCCAATCGCACTTGCGAGAACATGCCATGCTAACCTTGCAGCACCAGGCGTTTGTATGAGGATCTGGTCCCGAACAAAGATGAACGATTCATCATTCATGATATTGGACGTGTTATTCAATCGATGGCGAGCAAAATGAGGCCGAGGGCGTTGGGCTAGCTGCGAGGTCGATTGAGATACCTCCTATCGGTTCGGTACCAGCGCCGCACCTCGGATTTGCCGCAAGGGCCGACAGCACGCCCGCATGGTGTATTTTCTCGTCCCTGGGGGAAATGTCGAAAATTGTGACGGCTCGTGTCATTTTCGCGGATCGTGGGCTCGGTTTGGGCTCGGTTTGGGCTCGAGGGGGCTCAGGTCGAAAACTCGTTGTTTGGGCCAATGTTGACGGGATGTGCAGGTGATGATGCAACTCCCGCGCTGACTCGAGAAAGAGCGGTCAAGGTCGGATTCCTCAGCCTCGCCGCGCCAAACTTCCAATTACACCTGGCCGGAATACTCTCCAAGACTTGGAAGACGACCGATTATGCTCATCAACAGTTGGTCTGGTTGAGACGCGTCTTGAAGGTGTTTTGTTGGCAAAGTCGGTCGCGATTCGTCATCCCGGATGGTGTTTGCTCGTTTCTCGAAGATGCTAGGACACGATTCCCCCGACGTCAAATTCTAAGCGCCCGACGATTCAAAGCTTGACGCCTTTTCCGCGTTCGGCGGCTGCTCTGGTAGCTTTCGTGCTCGGTAGGGAGTATCGGGGCGCTCTTGGATACCGGTTAGAAGACGGCCGATCACCGACAGCATTCGGGTATTTATCAAGCCTGGTCAGCCAGTCGTTTTTCCCGTGACAGGAGGAGATGATCGGGCCTACTAGGTACTGTTAGGAGGATGTCCTGGTTAGGTAACCGGCTGGTTGCCTTCTTTTGACCAGCAGTTCGCCCGCACAGGGGATCCATTGCTTCGGTAGGTCGCGATGCCTACGTTCACCGCCCAACCCCCGGGCATTTCCCAACGCCTTAACACTCTCGATAGGTACTTTCAACGCGGCATTGTCAAACGAAGCATCCTGAACGATGGCATCTGTCAGGTCCGCCGACCCTCGGAGCGAGAGCATTCGCACCGCCGCCCAAGCATTGACTCTCGTGCTTATTCACCCCGCGATAGAGGCGTCGGGGAGGATATGTACCGACGGGCACGACGACATGGCATCAATTCACACGCACCTGCCATTGGGTCACCCATTGTACACTCCCCAGCCCCCTGCTATTTTCCAGCTCTCATCTTCCACACAACTTGTCCAATTCTGCGGTGGTGGGTAATCTCCGCCAGATGAAGGTCTCCGCTTCCAGCGTTTAGAAGCCCTTGCGAGACTGACGCTGAGGGATGGAAACTGTCAACTGGCAAGAGTATCTCGGCTGCCGGCTCGATCATATGTAGCCTTAGAAGGTTATTTGCATCAAGATGGAATCCGCGTAACATGTTCGCTTCGGCGCTCATGGTCGCTCACTGTCGGAGTGAACTAGGTAGTCTTTCATAGGACGGGAGCCAGGGCTGGAGAAGTACCTACATGTCTGCCCTACCTGCTTAGGTAGGCCTCCGTGGGCCATGGCTGGCAGCGCTGAGCCGCAAGAACACCGGTAGTCGCGGCCAACCCACTTTCTTCTCCTTTCCTCTTCACTCTGGTAGTATTTTGCCAAACCACAACACTCAATACAAGCAAACCGTCGCGCGTTGTTTTCCAGGCTCCTTGTCCTCTATTTCCATCGCTTTAAAGGCTCTATATTATTAAATCTTCATATTATATTTTAATTCAGCCAACTTGTTGTTGCTTTGCGCTGGTTTGTCTGACCAACCTTCCCCCCCCCTATTGCGCCCTGTGTTTTGGGTACCCAGTGTCATCAAAACAATCACTGCAGATACAACGATCGTGAAGAAGCATCCCATCGATATATTGAGCTAGAACCTATACTAACAGTCCATGCTAGGGTCGATACAACACACGAAGTTCGAATTCTCTCTCGCCTCTCGCCTCCCACCTCTGCCCACGCCCCAAGCCCTCAGCTATTCGCCCTGCCTCATCACAGTCGCCATGAGGGCAGCATACGCAAGGCAGGTCAAAAGGATCTTCTCGTCTCCGCGGAGAAGGGCTTGACTCAACCAGGCAAAGACGATCATGAACACAAGGTATGTAGCTACCTCTCCCGCAACTGAGTTGACATTGAGGGACTGGATGGCCACGGGAGCACATGCGAAGACACCGATAATGCAGCTGAAACCAACCAAAATCAGGGCTTTTATGAGACCCTCGTGGTAGTTGTACATCGTGGTCCCCCCGATCTTCTCCTTCCCGGCCAAGAACGGTCTCTGTTGGGTGTCACTACCTTCCATCAAGGAGTCGGGATGACGGGCTATACTTACAAAGACCCATCGTCCAATCCTGGTTGCGAGCATGCGGCTGACCATTTGATCAAGCTTTTGTGGCTGCGAGAGTGATACCCAGTCGCGCTTCATCTCCTCGGCGAAGATGGCATCGTCCTCAGGTCCTAGAAGAGTCCTCCAGCTGGGCAGGAGATGCCTCTGGAAGGATTTGTCCGGTTGATCAATCCCAAAAGTCTGGCTTGTCTGGAGAAGGAGACGCTCTAATGATCTTTTAGTTATCCGACAATGGACAAGCTGTCTTGGGGAGAGGCGGTCGGCCTTACGGTATTGGTCTTGCTCCTCAGTAAGCTGCCCCAAAAGTTCCTCGATGTCTTCTTCACCCGCCAAAGACTTTTGCTGGATTTCTTTCCAGACACGCAACACACGGCGCGCTCTGTATATGACGCATGACCACGCTATCGCCGTGCAGCGGGGAGCTATCATGTGCCTCGGATCAAGCTGCTGCTCCTGCGCAAGGCGAATCCATCCTGGTGTTTCTTTTCCGCATCCAATCTCAGTGCCAGATCCAAGCATGTCAAGGGCAGGACGTACCTTTCTTGGGCTGACCCTCGAGATCTGAGTAGCGAAGCAAGGCATGGTTAGCTTATCGATCAATTGCTTCATGGGCTTCACTCAGCACCTGGGGTTGCGGGCCTCTCATCAGTCTGTGTCGCCTCGCTCCAGCTTTGCTGGCACGTGATGTCTACACTGCGACGTGCGGTGGGCTCACGACCAGGCATGATGTTGACACTTGTTTGGGGAAGATCCAAGAATTGTTCCAATTTGCGCTGCAAATGCTGACCGGCTGTTGAACTAGGCTTACACGATGAATCGATTCGCAGGGCTCGACAAGACCTATTTATCCTCCGACTCAAATCTCTCGAAACGAGGCGGCCGCGACGTCACCATGCAATACCGACGTCGAATGCTGCAATACTATGTTGTTAGACACCGATTGCAGTGATGAACCTACCATACCTACTTTCTTTGCCTTGAGGCCCCCTACTATACCCCTCCCCCACTACACCTCCATATGTCTGAGCCTCGTTGATGTGCAGCAAGGCCGGCCTCGACCCTGGACCATGTGCTTGACGTCGGCTGTTCTCAATTGGCCTTGTCGGGAAAAGCAAATTACATCCAGCTACGTGTGGCTGTCGATGCCTTGCAGACGATTCAGGGATGGGGGCCATGCACACAGCGAGCGACTCGTCACATTGCCTATATGTACTCTCTTGGTATACGGCATGTGCCCCGGCTCCGAGCTGCGGCTATTGCCGTCGGCATGGATCAACTGTCAATCCCACGAGCCGCGCTACTCCGCACAGATCTGGCGCTTGTGTAGCATGGGCCGCGTCTAATTCGAACGTCGGCCTATTGTCATGTAAGTCGTTCCCAGGAGAGTGTAGGAGTGGTAGGATGAGCGGGTGATTATTAAGCTGCTATACAATACTACTTTCAATACCACACATCTGTGTCCATTTTCGTCCTTCAATCAATTTTGCATACACCCTTTTTGACATACAGACCGACAATTCCCAGCTGCCGGTTCATACACAATCATTTGAATTACGCCCCAAAAGCCCGCCATTATTAGATTCCAAGATTTGGTGATGAGGTGGTGATTCTATTTTTCTTTAGTGTCAGAGTGGATATTCATGGCGGAAACGGTTCACAGGCCCCAACTGCGTACCTCTTTGCCTTCAATATTTCACCTTCATGCTTTTGCCAATGATTACCGAACGAGGAATTGAAGAGTGGCTGAAGCTGTATTGTTTGTTTTCGGAACCTTGGAGCTCGCCGGCTGGCTCGGACTCGGACTTTCGTGGTGTCTGCTTCGTCGTGACTGGAATACGGACAATAGGGGCAGGCTCAGGAGCAACAGGCCCAGGAGTCACTGGCACACGCATGACTATTCTAGGGGATGCACGACAAAAGATCGAAGTGCCCAAAAACAAGATAGGAGGAGAAAGGTACGGGAGAAACGGGTGCTTCAGTTGCTGGCAGAAGAGCAGTGCTACCTTGACGAGAACTGCAGAAGAACGATGAACCTTGACGGATTTTATACCCTACTGAGACACATCCGAATCCGAACACGTCTAGCCTTTGCCAGTAGTTTCTTCAACATGAGGCGAACGCTTCATTTAGACGCTATTTCCCGTCGTTCGAGAAAAAGAAAGCAAAAAGTCTATCATATACGACACGAACGCGACAAGGTGCGAGGCAACGGCCATGGCGCCGCCCCTCAAACGCTCAGACTCGGTGTATTCTCGAATAGGATGTGATAGAAATGAACTCGCGCGTTCCTTCGGGCAGGGGAACCATGGCCTGGCTCTGGTGCAAGAGTATCGTGGCTTGCCTAGATGCTGCTGAGCTCAGAGGTGTGACTGCTGTGAAAAGCGTACATGGGGGACGAGCTAGGGCAGAAACTGAAATGGTCGTTTCGGATCCTATAAAAGGGGCAGATCGGCAACAAGGGCTGATGATTACCTCTCTAACTGGGCTTTTGTGCGCAAAGATCCTCGTCGTCTTGCAGCCGTTGCCAAGGGCACAAGTCTTTGGTGGTGAGCGCTGCTCTTCTGTTTCATAGTGGTGGTGCCTTTGCTCTCTGTCACGGAGCTGGCCAGAGTTTGTTTCCATTCGGTGTGCGGTGTGCCATACTGTTGGCCAGACAGGCATAAAATGCTGTGTAACAATGCTAATGCTGATGGAGAGCGATGGATCACTAGCCCTGTTCAGCCCTGCCACCCCCTGCCAGGGTCGTGAGCGCTATTGAAGGCGATCTTGGCTCTCCCGGAGTAAGATCAGTACGTCTCCGATGTATCCATTATATCATAGGTATAGCAAGACTCCCCGACCCACAAGTTATCTCCAAGTTACCACAGGTTCTGGTGGTGGTCTCTATTGCCAAGATATGAGCAGCATCGTCTGCTCACCAGGTGCTTCGGAACGGCACTCCAACAACCATTCCCCGCACTGACTCTTAGTGTGCTCCTATGCTCATCCCCCTCGCTTGAGCCTGTTGCTCGTCTTGGGTCTCCTCGCTTCATCGACTCTGCACCAAGACCGGGCAACACACTAGTGCAGGATGGAAACTGCGTGGCTGATATTCTGTCGACAGGGGTAGGTCTATTAACTTGCTGAAGGCGGCTTAATTTGAATCGAGTGGATATGTCTGCATTATCGAGGGGAACGGGATGTTTGGCGTCCCCCTCAATAGTACCAAAATAGCATGCTGTGTTCCAGCCATGTTGACAGTCACCAGGAAGGTCCACGCCAGGCGTCCGTCGCCTGTTCCAATACTTAGCGGCTTGTCTGATCGACAAAGGTTTCAGGCAGCTTCTATGAATGGCCAATGGCTCTGTGCCTCAACGTGTTCCACGAGGACTCGTGAGTTCTGGCTGATTGGTGCGGAGAGAGGCAACAGACCAGCGAGGCTGTCAAGCAGATCCTCTTTGCATACGCGCCTTGTCAAGATAGGGGTTGTTCCATGAGATGTCTGTCATTTCTCAATTCATGATGCCTCGTGGTGTCTTGACCTAGCTTCGTCGAATCCATCGCATTTGCGCATATCTAAATTCACACCCAAAACACCCCAATTTCTCGTCAAGCATCAAGCGAGATGAAGCACCAGAAATGCCAGCGTGCATATCTACGGCGGCCATTGTGAGCTAGTTATGCATGGAGGGTAACAGTGAGTCTATGCCGCTGCAGAAGAGCACCTCTCCAAATCATAAGAAAGGGGTTAGCATAACTCGCTCCAAAACCAGAATAATACCAATCAGGGGAGTCTTATGTCGAGGACCTTGCATTAGTGCTATGCAGATTGCTGAATACATCAGTTGTGTCAGATACCGTTGCTGGGCTCGTGGACAATTGGCTGGAGGAGGAGAACAATATGCAGCATGCACAGTCAGTACCTTGCACGTGCCTATATTTATCACGCCGAACCGGTTCCTTTCGTCTATCCAGGCATATCCTGGTGCCTTCTCAGCCTCGACTCCTCTCCACTTCGACGTCGTGGGCAGCGGCCTAGACATGGTAGTGCAACATCGCGATGATGAAGCTTGTGGTGTAGACTGGTTCAAGAATTTAACACAGGTACTCTCTAGGCCACACTGCCCTCTCAAGTTGAGTACCTAATACGGGACCTTCACTGGTCATGTTGAGCACTAGACCCCTGAGAGTGATGGACTTCCGGCCATGCTGCTGGATTGATAGAGCGAAACCATGGAAACTCTCACCAAAATCTTCCGATTCAATCACCCTCCAGATGGGACAACACGTTACACACCTCCTAACTCACCTACCTACCTAATTACGGCTATCATTGAAGCCATTATCTTGCCACGTGGGTTGATACGCCAGAATGACAGAGAGTAGTCTGGTTCATCATAAATAGTAAAAAGATTATAATAAATAAACTTATAAAAATATACCAAGATTATAAAAGAGATATCCTAATATTATACCTCTTTTTATTATTATTTTAGTATCTTTATGATGCTCTCTTAATTACCCTTAGGTCAGGATAGACCTTGTCGTTGTCCTGGTGCCGCGTTCCCCCCCCCTTAACCCGCGCGCTTGCCCATCGAAAAGATTGGACAGAGAATGTCGCTCCTGAGCAGAAATTGACGAGAATTGATGTAGGAGTTGTCCGGGCCGCTAAACGACATCGATAACATTAGCTAGCTATGCTGCTCACATGGAACAATGAAGAGAGCTGAAGGCAGTCTGTACCACTCTTAATTCGGCTACAATTGGCAGACCTGACTGAACGTGGCGCCCTTCCATCCAACCTTTCAAACGGACCAAACAGCCTGGATGCGTGGTGGGCAGCGCAGATCTACCGAGCGTCGAACTTGCTGATGAGCCGTCTCGAAATACCATGCTAAATATCCCGGAAGCTTGTCTTCAGTTCGTTCGTCATTTCATGCTCGCCAGGGGCCGTTTCTAGTGAAAGCGGGATGACGTTGGAGAAACGATCGGATCGAGCCCTGCGGGTGGTGGTGCCAAGGATCGGCCCCAGAAGTATGGATGCCCGGCTTGCACTTCCTGCTCAACTAGCCTGGTCGACTGGGGTCGAAACCTCAACTAAGAAGGCTGTGCCATGAGGCGCATTGATCCGCGTCTGGCATGTCTTGCAGGGAAAAATGATGCACAGGATATCCAGACCCCACAAGCCAGGGTAAGTCTCTCTCGCGGGCCGGTCCGTTGGGGGGTGGGCGTCAGAGATAGAGTACATCGTCGAGACTTGAAGTAACCCGTGGACCATGTCTCGAGGATACAGCCGACAGTCAGTCCGTCATTGGCCATGAAGCCTCTGAGGCATCGTGAGGGTGTACGTTAGGCTCCAGGCCTGGAAGATTTCGTGCCATTGGTCTCACCGACAAAAGAGACTGAACCCGGCAGACCATTCGGAGATGGCATTCTCGAGGAGGGCGGGCGAAGCATCTCGGAATGCAGGACCAACAAATCTCTTGTTCACCGCCCTTTCTTATTGCGATGTTGGAGACAGCCTCATTCTGAGAGCATCCAAAAGCATGCAAGATTATCATCCAGCTCGGTCGGAGTCATCATCGTTTGGGGGCCTCAAAAACCTGGCGATGTGCGTGGTGGTGATTAGGCGGTTAGGCTGGTAGAAAAACCACGCCCGCTGGGGAGAACCAAGGCTTCGAAGTCTCTTTCGTTCAGGAGGTGATCAGAATGAAACCTTTATCGCGATGTGAAGCAGCGAGTAATTGCAGAAATACCACAGTGAACCAAATCATCCCTATTCCATTCCCATGCGATCCCAATGTACTTGAAAGAAATGTGGGCGTGAAATTCCGTATTGAGTGAGTTGGCTGGTCAGGCGTCAAGTCTGGGTCCTGCAATAATCATCTCCCACCAACTGCTTGCTCATTGCTTCGACAAGGGTTTGGCGGGCTGGAGTTGTGTGGCACCGTTGGGGATTTGTCTGTATTTCACGCCACCAACACTGGGGCAACCACTTCTCCGAATATTCCTGACTATCCAGCCAAGAAGAGTCGACGACTATCCGAATCTCAAGGACCGTATGAAGAGGCGAAGTATTGCAACCAGGTAAGTTGGCATAGCCGCAAGACCAACATCGCAGAACGGGAATCCCTTGCCCACCTTGGGGTTGCCGACAGTCCCCGTGCTGGGCCTGAACTGGGACGGGGCAAAGCGTCCACCGCTTGATCAAAGATGTCTATCAGGCCGCCAATCTGTGGTCGACCTCGGCAGGTGCCTGCTGACATCCGATGCTCACTTCAAGGACCCAGACAAGTCGTTGCAACTACCCCAATTCTTCCGCTTTCGCAAGCCGCTTCAGCTGACGGGACGGGATTGAGCGTGCTCAGTGGCGTGTGGCCGAGGATTAGCCCCTCACGCACACAGGTCATTCCCACTGAATGCACCAGGCGCGTTGTTAAAGGCGACATGTCCCACTACCAGACACGTTTGAAGAAGCTTGTGCTGTAGCAGCGACACTGTTCCGCAGCTTCAGAAGACTGCCCCACGGGCTCTCGTCTTGTAAGAGCTGCCATCCAATGCTATGGGCATGGGTTGCGGTTTACCCACAGTAACCAAACGTCGAAGCGGGGTCCAAGACACGGATAACCTCTGCCCCCTTGATCGATATTGACGACCAACATCGGCACGGAAGGATACGGCAACTTCTAATTGTTCACTGGGGAACAGAGTTATGCTAAAGGCAACATGTTAGCATCTGTTTGGCTGAGCCTATGCAGGTATGCTTAGATTTGTTCTCACTCATCTGTCCCTTGCCTATCCACGATCTGATTCCGAGGACCAAGGGCTGACTTTCTGTAGTCCAAGCACTGCTTGGATTCGCATTGGCCGAGCACCTCCTGGGCATCAACGATGACATTGATGAACTCCAAGAAAGGCACCTATCGTTGCGATGTGTTTCTCCAATTATTGGACATGCGTTTCGTGGTGTGGCATGGCATCGCAGGCCGTCGCGACCGATCCGAAGGTTGCACAGATGTCGAGTCTCGTATCGAGGAAATCGAGGGTCGTCGAAGAGCTTAACGAAGTCAACGGTCTTCTGTCCTCAGAAGAGGCCATGAAATGGGTTTGGCGAGTGAATGTGCCTGCTCCATGGGGATGGATGTCAAGGTCAGTTTTTGGTTGAGAGATCGAAGACAAGCGGTGAGGGAAACCCTACCTTCAATGGCAGCCAAGCATAGGTACCTACCACCGGGCTCTGGCCCAACAATGACTCGAGCATTCGAATTCACTGCAGCACGGGAAACTGATGGTTTTCAGCAGAAAATTCATTAAATGGGAGAATGCTATCGACGCCAACTCCTTGTCGCACAGGTTTGTTCCGGTCAGCGATGAGATCCGATTGTGACAGGATGATATCAGCGCTGCATCCCCTCAAGTCATCCAGCCGCCTAGATCGGCCCAACCCGAGCGAGTGGCCCAACTGGCTTCATCAACCCTAACGCACAGTTCCTGGGGAGTTTCTACGTGTGTTGCAAAGGGTTGCTGTTCCAGGGGCTGTTGCTGGATAAGCTGGATTCTGGCTGAGCCTGTTGACTGTGAACCTAGTTTGTTGGGAACCCTCAACATCGATGGACCGCTTAAGCATGATACGATGGCCTTTCGAGAGCGCCCCGCTCGAACTTCCACCAAGAACATCGCTATCCATGCTGGATATCGGTTCGCCCGTGGTTCGCAAAGGCAATGAGGGGCTTAGTTGCCTTTATTTCCATCTTGCAGGGGTAGGAGACTGAAGGCGCAATAATCGATGGCTGGTCTGCAGAGGATTGGCCCTAATACACCACCTTTGACACACACGGGGATAAACACGTGCGGTGGGATCAAGCGATTCACGGTGTTGGCAAGCTCTGAGAGCTCCTGGACAGCTCGGGTACTCCAATGCCGCTCAGCTGGGGTCTTGTTTCAGTCGCTCAGGTGGAGGCTGAGAGAGACGGACGTCGAAGAGAGGAGCCACCAGGGACGGGGGAATTGTCTCCGAAGGCGCACTGAGGTCATGCCTCCTCTTTGGCCACGGCGCCGAATGGCACCTAGTGATGTCAATCGGCAGGGGCATTCTGATCAGATGACAGTGACAGGATGCAGAAGCAGAAACACAGACGTCGAGCCTCGCCAGGTCTCCCTTGGACTATTGCCCTGCTGGCTGGCCTGGACAAGAAATCTTCCTGCAGTCGGACACCGGACGGAGAATATCTGACACTCGATGCAACTTGTTCTTAAGACATGCAATCTCTCCTTAAGCACTCAACCCTTGCTGCCAATCGTTGAAGCCCCTCTCTGTCCTGTCGAACTCTCTTGTGTTCTATGTTAATCCCACCCCAGATGCAGCCGCGCCCCCCAAAATAAACTGCCTGGTGGTCGGATCCTCGAGGCGGTAGGCAGATGACAGGTAGCGATCTGTACTTGCCCCAAACAAGCCCGGAGTCTCTGGATCTAAAGCATAGGGAGGTACATTTTGATGAAGCCAATGCAGCGGGATTAAATGGCCAGGGGAAATAAATATGCTTGAATAGAAAGAAGCAAAGTTGAGCATAATTTATGAATCTATCCTGGAGTGCCCGGTACCGCAAGGCCAGGGGGTTGAAGTTGTCCCCTACTTTCCACCGCCCACCCCCATGGTGTCGCGCCCTGGTTGCCTCTAGCCACGCTCCCCAGAGCCGCAACGGCACCAGGAGCAAGAGCGGACGGGTAGCTCCCTATCTGCCTTCTCACTCAGCAATTTGGTCTCTCCCCGTGACTTCTCCCACATCATCCCTCGTAGGTAGGCCGGCCTCCCCAAATTCTGGTATCCCCTACCTACTCGTCGTGATCGCAACGGACGCCGTCTGGTGTTCTACCCCTTCCTAGTCACTTCGACTGCCTTGTGTCTCTTCTTAACGTCACCCGTTCATGTTCTCCTCGAGCCTCACCGACGTCACGGCTACTTCCGTCCCGCCAGGCCTTGTCTCTGGCCGACAGATCACCGAGACTCACCGACTAGACTACGCGCCGACTACAAAGCCTCTCTTGATGCACAACATTGGGCAAAACCCGGTACTTCGATGAACTGAACTACATCGCGATGCGGGAACAAGGAGAGCAGCATCACTCTGTCCTATCGTCTAGCCAGTTCCTCCGTTCCACTACCTAGATCCCCAACACAACAGCCTTGGTCCTACTGTCTCATGACAGCAGCCATTACTCCCGCATACGCTAGATACACTAGAAGCTGCCTGGTGAATCCGGGCACGAGCATCTGGATCGCGAAGCCCGCAACAAGTACGAAGACCAGGTACGTCGCAACTTCACCAGCAGGAGACGTCACCTTGAGTGTCTGGATGGCCATTGGGGCAACTACAAAGGTTCCAACACACGTGTTGAAGATGCCAACACTAACGAATCGAATAGAGTTCTCAGAAATCCACAGGGCCTCGAAACCAACACCCTGCTCGGTTCTGGGGCTGAACATGTTCTGCTTGGTTGTCAAAACAGCTCCACGACGGGCAACAGACATGTTTGCTTACCAAAATGCGTCGAGCCCATGGCTGATACGATAAATGGGCTAAGACATGGTCCAATTTGTCCGTGTCAAGGAGCGACGCGAAGTCATGGTCACAGGCATTCAGATGGAGGCCTTGTCCCGGGACCCAACTCTGTTTGGCAGAGGATAGCACGTTAGTTAGCAACTGCTGGTTCGGTTCGTTGAACCCAAGGACCGTCCTCAGGTTGCAACCAAACTGATCTTGATCTTGTTAGCTCATGTCCTCGGCACCAAGCAGATGAGCACTGGTGTCGTACGATAACGGCCAAGTTTCGCCATAAACTTCTCGTTGAAGTCATTGACACCCTCGTCGCCTGCAAGGACCATCTGCCTGAGATCATGTCCTAGCTGCTCCAGATGATTGCCTTCCAAGTCAAGGGACAATGAGGCGAGTCCTGTGAAGCGGCGAAAGAGGATGTTCGTCGGGTCAATCTCCCTCAGCGCTGCAAGGTGCAATACATCGGCGCCTGGGCCTGCAAGGTCGCTGTTAGCGTTGGGCAAGTATAACACCCTATTGGATGGCTTGCCTCCTCGGTCGGGCTCACTGCTCGCCGAATCTAGTGCAGAGGAGCGCGGGTTAACATATCGAACCATATCGCTGGCTGGGCTACGAACCTCGAGTATCTACATCATTGTCTGTCTGAAGATCCTCAGTGGTTCTCTGCTGGGCTTCCAAGTCCTCGACAGCGCCCGGGTTCCGAGAGTGTGAACTGGGAGGCGAAACATTGGTGAGGGGCATGATGGAGAGGGTACTTGAGTGGTACGGATGCTGACTTGTCTGGAAGCTTCAGGTCGAGAGAGTCAATACTGGCGGCCCTGCAATGGGTATTTATGCCTCGAGACCCGAAACCAAACCTCAATGTCGGTACTTCACCGTTTCGTCGGACATGACCTCTGCTGCATCCTTTTCTGACTTGCAGGGTCATGAATGGATACGTATTCGACACCGCGACACGACACAGCCTCTCAAGCCCGGCCAATTTGGCAAGATGGGCGACGAAATCCCAGAGCCCAGCAAGGCCTCGGTCAATACATGCAGAGACGGACGAATAACGAGGCGTGCTGGGCAGCTCTGTAAATTGCCTCGTGTGCCTTGCAGCACGTGGAGGTTGTCTCTGGCCAAGGTACGAGGGCAATGAGTACCTCGTTTGTATCTCAAAGTCGAGAGACTGATCTCGCCCCCAATTTGTCAAAACAAGTGGCTGTTGGCGCAGCTGGTGTGGCAATCCTAGCAGGTGGAACCAGCGGCTTTCCTGCACCGCGCTTGGGATTCGCAGGGGCTGCGACTACATTCCAGCTTTACAAGGAGATTGCTACGAGTTCAAGGAGATGAGAAAGAGGCCAAGGTGGACGAGAGCGTCTCGAATATGCGCAAGAGCCAATACTGGTATGATATCTGACTATATTGCCTATTTTGTGCCCTCCTGATCCCTCCTCCTAGATGCAATAGCCCGATGTTCCAAATCGCTTTTCCTCCGTGATCCTCACACAAGCCGTATTGTCGATATGACGATATGTCCAAAGTCCACGCCCTCCATACCCACCACTTGGAAAACAGCACGGTCCATCAAAGTGTCAGGACTCTCATATGTAGGTAGGTGCCAGTACTTGGAAAATATTATAGTCAGTTCTGCTTATAAACAAAGGTGTCTTATCAGGTACCTCGGCATTGTGTTGTTCAAGTTCAGAATAGTCCTAAACCATAGCAATAATCTGAGCGCAGGGAACGCATAACAGATGTTCGCTACAGTCTAGAAGCTGCGAATTGGAGTGTATCTCAACGTTAAGCGGCGGTCTTTTCGGCCGTTGGCGGAGCCGGGGGGCGAGGATAGATAACTATACGAGGTCCTCTCTTTTGGACGACGGGAGGGCTCATGGCGATAGGCTCAAGAACAGGGTAGTGCTTTTCAGAATAGAGGAGAGATGGATGTAGTTGAGAAGATGTAGAAGGATGTGAGATGTGTGAAGAGGATCTGAAGAATATGGCAGAGCTGGTCAATTTATACTTCAAGTTGTCGCCCTTCATGGAGACATGAGCAAGGTCTTTCCTCCTCATTTCCAGGGCGAGCAAGTGCGTCCTGCAGTCGAGCTAACGAATTGACTTTCTAGGAGTAGTATAAAAAGCAACATGTCAATAATGGCGTCCAAGCACGCTCGCACGCAGGCAAGGTTTGAAGGTGAGAGGGGTCAACGACACCTTGCTTCGGCTTACACGCGCGGTGCCGCCAAGGTCTAGCGCCTGCACTGCATTCATAAAGACACTAAAAAACCCTGTCTCGGGCGACGGGTATTAGCGTCCCTTGTCTAGTGCTCGTCAAAGGTGGCGACGCTACTCTTGACGAAGACCAGGGCAGAGTTTCAAGTGCGGAGGGGTCGTGATGATCTCCATGGCGGGGTCGGGGAGCATACTCCTCGTCCTCTCGGTGGAGGTGAGAATGACCTCCTTGCAGGCGGCGGGCGTCAACTTCTCTTGCTTGGCTCTATCCCCGAGAACATCACGGAGGGCGTCGTATGCAACGGTGACGGCGTGGCAGCGATGCGGTTGGCTGTTGATGGCAACGGCTCGACCTTCTTAGCAATCCCAGCAGCGCTGCAGAAGCGGCAGAGCTGGGAGATTGTGTCTGCCTTCCATCCATGGATGTGAAGTAGCTGGTCGTGGCTTTGAGGTGGGAGAACAGGGAACCACTTCTCCCTCCTCCCAAATCTTATGAAATGCATATCTCAAGTCATCTAATAAATAGTATAAAAATAGGGAATATTTAAAGAAACTTCATAATTTTCTGCAACTTTTATGATGTTATTATAAACATGGTAAGAGTAAGATTCGTTCACATATTTGCCCGCCTGGCCCCGACCGTCCACTCACCACTGTCTCTTTTTCTGTCAACTCGCGTGCTAGCCAGGGGGTCAAGCTACACCGGGGTGAGCAGTGGTGGGCTAGGCCTGGCATCGATGAACCTTAGCTCAATGCCAAGGATGATAACCGGCCATGACTCTTCAAGAGGAGGCGCATCCAGGGATTCGCAGCCCCCAAGGCATGGCAAGAGGACGCCACAATACGACAAGATGTCGATGAGTCCTCTCTCAGGGCTCTCCACTGCACGGCGCGCTTGACCAGCGTGCGCGCAGGTTGCCCGGTCTGTTATGGATCCCCTCCCCGGCCGGCACAGGTGCCGCGTCGACTGGGGCAGCGGCTCTCACTTCCCCAGACGATTGGCGTGGTCTCTGCAACGTAAGATGAGCGTCCGAGCTCAATTGCAGGCCCCATCAACTGTTGAGCCTCCAAGTTCGTACGTAACAGCTGCCAGCAGGGCATGCAGTCCTCGACAAAACAATCATAGGCCGTTCTTGTCTGTGTAACCAGCCCATCGAGCCCTAGATGCGCTCGAACAGGGCCCATGGATCGGCGCATAACAGGGGCCCTTGCCGGGCTTCTCGGGCCATGGCAGTGGCACTCAACCCCTGGCAACACAGGGCTGGACCAAGCCGTCAGTCAACAATGTCATCCTCCTCAACGAAGACGGACGCCCCTTACCCCTGCTGATTGAGCTCCTCAGAACTCGTGTCCCTTCTCAATCCTGCGTGCTATCGTGCCGTGTCTGGTTCCCCGCCTGCTCGGGGCAACCCATTTGCGCCGGAGCAACCTCTGGTCCCGAGACGCCGCCGCCACGGACGAGGAGGAGAACGAACCGTACGACTGCGGGCGCATCCCAAGGCCCCAAGAAGAAAACAAGGCCATCCTTGCCAACTAGGGCTATAACCCAAAGGTGACGGATGAACCTGTCACTTTCCTGGTGCACAATTGAGGTCGACAGCTCATATCGAGTAGGCCCTAGTCTTCTCCAAGGTCGACACGCAGGCGGCTGACATGATGAAGCGATCCGACTCTCCTCCCACGCTAGTATCGGGCGTAGGTATCCTGGTTCGAGCAGCAGCATTAGTGTCAGGTTGGCATGAGTGGAGAGGTTGCAATTGCGTGCAACGAGTGCTTTGTACCTGATTCTTCATACATGCCCCACCAACCAAGCTCATTCATCTCGCCATTCACCTTCTTTCTGATCTTCCGCCTCCCTCCACTCCTCTGGCGTTGTATGCAGCAGCTCAGATACGGTCGCGAAGCCAGCCCACAGTTCGGAGCAAAGCACCAAATGAATGAATTGGCTGCTCAAGAAGTTGATGACGAGAGTAGAATTGAGGCCACTGAAAAGATTGACGTTGAAAATATCGTGGGAAGGCAGGCCAAGCCGAAGACGAAACGTGCGAGCCAGCAATCGAAGAGACATGCTCTCGTAAGGCGCTGTGAGTATTCGAATGGCGGCCTCGGAGAAGATGTAGTTCGCTAGAAGCGGTGGGAGCTGGGTAAGCAGTGTATCGACGTATGAAGGGGAGCTTAGTCCTCGAGCATCGTTAACACTGGGCCGTAATTCAGCACTCCATAGCCCTTGCGGTCCATCCGATGAGGCCTCCGTAGCTTCCACATCAAAACTGATCAGTGTAGCATTGGCTCCTTCATTCTCATCCTCATCGCTAAAATCATCGCGCATAGAGAACGTGCTCGGTCGCCTCACTGCCTCCACAGGGCCAGTATCATTCGGTACCTGGCCATCTACCGCGCGCAGAGGCGAAACATCGTTGGTCGCGCTTCGACTATGGGTGTTCTCCGCCCTGTCCCTGTCCCTGGGCCTATCGGTCGGTCCCCAGTTGGTCGGGGTTCCCAAAGGAGGGCTGGTGTTTGGAAGCCTAGGCAAGATGATACTCCATAGTTGGGGTCGTAGGTCACGGATCAGTCTCTGTGTCATTACCCAGAGAAGGAAAGGCGTTGCCGAGATGCACACACCCCCTATCCATTGGAGGACGGACTGGACTGAGAGGCCATCGAGGGGTGGTGGAGCGGGAATGGGGGAGTCAGCGCTGAAGGGGACAAAGAAGGAAAGGCTGGGAAGCAAGTTGCTGCTCGAGACCAGCCCAAGCCTCTGCAAAGCTACGTAAAGTTCGATATGCGTCCTGGCATACGCCCACATTTCGTGAACACTGATAGAGGGTGAGCTAAAGGCATTCGCACATGGAGGCTGCGGTCCACTCACAAGCGACGAGCAAACATCCGATCGGGGCGATCTCTCCATAGCCAGAAAAGTTTGCGATCGGTATAGTTGGTGAGAATGCTCGTTGCCGCACCAGGCATGATGTCTCTCGTGAAAGAAAAGTCCTTGCGGGCTTGGGCAAACAGGTCCCAGAAGGCGATGTGTGAGTATCTTTTGTAAATCTGTAAATGTTAGCAAAATCAATGATGGCTGGGTCAGTGAAAGACCTACGAGGATGCGCTGGCGGAAGCCGTCAAGACCAAACGCACCGGCGGCATCTACACAGCGCATTGCCGAGAAGGTGAGATTCATTCCCACATCATATTCGTATAGCGCATGCCGACGCTCCGACTCGGCTTCTGGGTTTGATGTCGGGTTCTCCTGTTCAGCAACGCCAATAACAAGCATGACCTCATTATGGGAACGGATTATGTCTCTGTTGATTCTTTTGGTCTCGGGGTTTATGGGGCGACCTCTGTGGTCGTACTGTTGTTGCCTTGATCCGTCGTTTTGTTCATCATCTTGATCTCCATCCCACTCCACAACATCGTCATATGGAGACCGACCCTTTGCACGTTAGCATTCACCTCATGATGGATAAATGATGGTGTATCTCGTACCAACGCCTGAGCGGTCAAGGGGCCCTGCATTCCCATGATGAAGGATTATGAAGGCTCATCTACTAGACACAGAAGGACTGCATGATGTAGCTAGTTCGCAAGCTCTAGTCGTTGGCAATGCACGGCGAGGATACTTTGAAAATGCGGTTTGTATCTGCGAGATGAAATTTGGTGCTTGTGAAGTGAAAGTTGATGAAGTTCGAGACAAGTCGGGAGCTGTCATGATCGCAACGAGGTGTGGCTTGGAGGTGTGGCAAGTGCGATCGCGACTTATGTAATCACAATATTCACCAATCAGGTTGCGTCGCCACGGACACCAAAAAAAAAATCGAGGAACAGGAAGTCGGGACTCATGAGAGCTTCTCTGCTTTGATTTCTCGTCAGGTCGCATTCGCATCAACACACCCACAATGGCAAATAAGCAGCCGTTGAAGACGACGTTTGACGTTGATCATGTCATTCGACCCATCTTTACTGGAGGCTCTGTAGCCCTCGACAATGGCGCACGAATTCTCGCGACAGTTCTTGGGGAGGATGCGATTCTCACTGATCCGACCAACGGCAAGCACCTTGCGCAAATCGAGGGTGTAAGAATCCCACTGGAGTCTTGCAACGCGACATGACTAATTCTTCATAGGACGGAGAGCTCATTTCTACCTTGACCTGTGAGTTTACTCGAAAGATGCTCGACTGAGCTAAACTAACATGCCGCAGTGACACCCTCCGGCTCTCATCTCATCATCTGCTCGCGCTCCTTGTCCATGAGGATTTATGCCCTCAAGCGATCTGAGGATGATGGATCTATCGAAGCTACTCTCACACGAACAGTCAAGGCCCACGGCACGCCCGTCGTTGTTCTTGCTGTTGACCGAACCAGCACCTTGCTTGCGACTGGAGGTACTGATGGATCAGTTAAGGTGTGGGATATCGCCGCAGGCTACGTTACTCACACTTTCCGTGGATCTTCTGTTTTGGTCTCTGCGCTCCACTTCTTCGAGGTCGCCGCTCGCTCAAATGAGGCTGCTCGCAAGGGGAAGAAATCAAAGCGTCAGGAGGATTCTGATGAGGAGGAGGAGAACGCCAGCACTACCAACTTCAGACTTGCCTGTGGCAACCAAGATGGTAAGGTTCGAGTATGGGACTTGCACAAACGAAACTGTGTCGCCAACCTCGAGTCTCACGTTTCCGACGTTCAGGGACTCGACTACTCGCCAGAGCAGCACGCCCTGGTTACGGCAGGCAGAGACAAGACCCTGACTTGGTGGGATGCCAAGTCTTGGAAGATTCGCAAGGTGGTGCCCTGTCTAGAACTTGTCGAAGCGGCTGGCTTCATCGATGATGGACAGCTCACTTACTCGGCTGGTGCAAATGGCTGCCTTCGCATCTGGGACACGGATACGGGCAAAGAGCTCACCCCACAGCAAGCGGCCAAGAGTGAAGAGGAAGGTATCGCGTCTGGCATTTACCGCCCTGGTCTCCCCTTCATCCTCCTTGTCCAGGTCGACCACACTCTGGCTCTGTACCGACCCCCTAAGAAGGCAAAGGCGTCATCACTCTCGGCACCGGAACCCTTCCGAAGGATATCCGGAACACACGACGACATTATCGACTTGGGTTACCTCCTCCCAGACCGTTCACTCGTTGCCCTAGCCACAAACTCGGAGGATGTCAGGCTCGTGTCTGTTTCTGAGACAGAGACTCAGAGTGGCGAATCTGCATGGGAATCTGACTCTTCCCCTTACTTTGGGCAAGACGTTGCTCTCCTCAAGGGCCACGATGAAATCGTTATTTCTCTCGATATCGACTGGTCAGGCTACTGGATTGCCACAGGCGCCAAGGATAATACAGCCAAGCTCTGGCGTATTGATCATGCCAACAACTCTTACACATGCTGGGCAACATTCTCGGGTCATGCCGAATCTCTGGGCGCTGTCGCGCTCCCCAAGGGCGTCCCTCCTGAGTCATCTGCCGCGCGCTCTGATCCCCTGAACAACCCTCCCCCTTTCCTTATTACAGGTTCTCAAGATCAGACTGTCAAGAAGTGGGAGATCCCTCGAACAGCCCAGCAAAAGGGCCACAAGACCGGTTCCCGCGCCGTTTTTACTCGAAAGGCACACGACAAGGACATCAACGCAATCAATGTTCACCACTCGAGCCAGCTTTTCGCATCCGCGTCGCAGGATAAGACGGTCAAGATCTGGTCTGTGGCGGAGGGCGAAGTTCAGGGCATCCTGCGCGGTCACAAGCGAGGTGTCTGGTCGGTTCAGTTTTCTCCCGCACAGCTGCCAGCTATTCAGGGCGAGGATGGCCCTGTCACCGGAAAGGGCGTCGTTCTCACTGGCAGCGGTGACAAGACTATCAAGCTCTGGAATCTCGCCAACTATACCTGCATCAGAACCTTCGAGGGACATTCCAACAGTGTCCTGAAGGTTGCGTGGTTGAACATGCCTTCTACACAGGATCAGTCCAAGAGGCGAGTTCAGTTCACCAGCGCTGGTGGTGATGGTCTCGTTAAGGTTTGGGATGCCAACTCAGGCGAGGCAGAGTGCACACTCGATAACCATGAGGATCGTGTTTGGGCTGTGGCTGTGCACCCAGAGAACAACACTATTGTTTCTGGCAGTGGTGATTCGACAGTGACCTTTTGGAAGGACACTTCCTCCGAGACTCAAGCGGCGGCATCACAGGCTGCGTTGAAGATGATTGAGCAGGAGCAGGAGCTGGAGAACCATATCCACGCTGGTTCATTCCGGGAAGCTATCACTCTCGCACTCCAGCTCAACCATCCAGGACGTCTCCTGAGCCTGTTCACTTCAGTCATGACAACAAGCAACCCCGACAAGGGCAGTCTGAGCGGTTTGAAAGCTGTGGATGAGGTGCTGGGCAGCCTGTCAGACGAACAAATCTTCCTACTTCTGCTGAGACTGCGAGACTGGAACACGAACGCTCGAACGGCGCCAGTGGCCCAGAGAATCTTGTTGACTCTCATCCGCAGCTATCCTGCGTCCAAGTTTTCGAATCTCTCAGTCAAGGGGGCCCAGGGGCAGAAGAGTTTGAAGGATGTTTTGCACGCCATTCGCGTCTACACGGAGAGGCATTACAAGCGCACCGAGGAGCTGGTCGATGAGAGTTATCTGGTGGAATATACCCTGCAGGAGATGGATGATCTCGCACCTGCTTTGGATGAGGATGTTGTCATGGCTGGATAGACGATGGATCTTATGGTTGTTGATACAGAGCCCAAGTATTTACCCCCTGTGTGTTCATTCCCGGATAATCAATCATTGGAGTACAATGGATATAGATAAAATGCTTGCAAGTCTTTGCGGAAATAAATTGTCTTTGAATTTGATCTCATGACAACTTGCAGGTGCCCTCATGTCGTCCGTCGCAGCCCAGTCACGCTAACGGCCTAGGCCTGACTGAGGTCGCACGCCAAAAGGAAGATATACCATCATAAATACTGCCTCTTTATGATAGAATGACTTGTATGAAAAGACTAAAATGAAATAAAGTCTATCCTAGTAAGCTTAGTAATATGGATTGCTATTTTATTATTCTTATTACATGCTTATGGCTACCCTTAGAGGAGGATAGCCTGTTGCCTTTGTGCTACCTGCCTTCCTAGGCTCACGCTTTTTCCTTGACCCATGTCCTGAGCTTCAAGGCTCCACTCATAACCGCTGCATTCGTTCCGTCCTCACTCCTTCATCTACAACGTCAAATTTCAACCAAGCTTCAGCGAGACGACAAGAGCTGTCACCGCCCCAACCGGCCATTCAAATACGATCTGTGTCTATCTACTCCTGTTATCCTGCCTTTGCGCTCAACAATGGCCAAGCGCCAGGCCTCCGAGGCCCTCGATGACCTCGACATTGCTTCGCCAGTATCAAAGAAGTCTCGACTGGAGGATATCGAATCTCCTCTAGAGAACGGCGCAGAAGCTGGGGTTCGCATTGGGGCGCATGCCAACGGCGACGCGCAAGACGATGATGACGATTTTGACGATGACGAGCCCGCTACTACTGCCCCCATACGACAGTCGGCGCCCACAGACGGCTACGACGATCTCTACCTCGACACCATCGACCGCAACGTGCTCGACTTTGACTTTGAAAAGCTCTGCTCCGTGTCGCTCTCCAACATCAACGTCTACGCCTGCCTCGTCTGCGGCAAGTACTTCCAGGGCCGCGGGCCAAAGTCGCACGCCTACTTCCACTCGCTCGACGAGGACCACCATGTCTTCATCAACCTCGAGACCCAGCGCGTCTACGTCCTGCCGGAGGGATACGAGGTCAAGAGTCGCGCCCTGGATGACATAAAGTACGTGTCGGACCCGCGATACACAAAGAAGGAGGTGATCGAGATGGACCGTGCCAAACGTACCAGCTACACCCTCGACTCCAAGGAGTACACGCCCGGCTTTGTGGGTATGAACAATATCAAGGAGAACGACTACTTCAACGTCGTGGTCCAGGCCCTCGCTCACGTCGCGCCCTTGCGCAACTACCTCCTTCTCGAGGATTTCCCCGACAAGACGGAGCTCGTCAAGCGATGCAGCATCCTCGTCCGCAAGATCTGGAACCCTCGTGCCTTTAAAGCCCACGTCTCGCCACACGAGCTTCTGCAGGAGATCTCGCTCCGCTCCAACAAGCGTTTCACCCTCACGGCGCAGTCAGACCCCGTGGACTTCTTGTCGTGGTTCCTCAACAACCTCCACCTTGGTCTGGGTGGCAGCAAGACAAAGCCCGGCAGCTCCATGGTGCAGCGGACGTTCCAGGGAAAGATGAAGGTCGAGTCGCAGGCCATCACAGCACGTGCAGATGCTAGCGATCGCCTACGCTTCGAGGACGCCGATGTCAAGGTCGACGTGGTTCGCTTCCTCCTCCTCACTCTCGACCTCCCCTCAGCGCCGCTCTTCCAGGACGAGCTCGAGAAGAACATCATCCCACAGGTCCCGCTGACTACCATCCTCACAAAGTATGATGGCCAACGGGCCCAGGAACACCATGCCCAGAGAAAGCGGTACCGCCTCATGCACCCCCTGCCCCCCTACCTCATCTTCCACGTCAAGCGCTTCTCCCAGAACAAGTTCGTCTCGGAGCGCAACCCCACCATCGTCACGTTCGACGCCAGAAATCTCGACATGTCGCCATACGTTGAGCCTAACCCTCGCGAGTGGCCCCCTGGCGAACCTATCTGGTACGATCTCGTCGCAAACGTCGTCCACGAGGCGGTACGCGTGCGTGAGGATGTGGTCGACAGCGGCGAGGAGCGCAAGACGTGGAAGGTGCAGCTCAAGAACAAGGCGACGGGAGAGTGGGTGGTGTGTCAGGATCTCTTTGTGGACAAGGTGCAGAGCGAGTTGCTGTATCTCGGGGAGACATATCTACAAGTATGGGAGAGGAGAAGGGAGCCAAAGGGCAAGGGAAAAGCAGCGGCATCATGACCCTACACAAGTTATGAATGAGCACAACTAATAGGCACAATTGTAATATCACGGTTTATGATATGAGGCAAAAATGGTCTTGCGCTTGGGCGACAAACGACAGCCCTCAAAGCTCGCTCTTGTGATTGTAGCTCTCGCCGAAATCCGCTATTGGGCGAGCCACGTCCTGGCCGCTCGCAGCTACCTAGTAATACACCGTCCATCCCTGGGCGAAGCCTGATATCATCATCGACCGGCCTCGCCCTTTGTACCCATACAGCCGTTGGTTTCCCTCATGTCATCCAGTCGTCCCGTCCCAGCCGCCAACCCTGATCCTCATGAACACGTTATGAGCAGCCCCACCCAGAAGAACTCTCCAACACCGCCAACAAAGTTGTCATTCGTAAAGACAAGGGAACACAAACAAAGTAAGTAGTTAAAAAACAAAGGCGACTCGGTCGATAAATCCCGGAACGTGGAAAACGACTTGTCGAAAATACAGTACACAGGTTGGTGGTCAGGGACACTAACGCCGGACGCGCTACGACTAGGATTGCTCCGAGGGCTGCTTCGACACGCCACCTGTGTGACGCTTATCGTGGTGATGGTGCTGGCCCGCCTTTTCACGCCGCTGCTCCTCGATGGCCGTTCGTTGCTGAATACTAGAGTCATGGCTCTTGAACTCCACTCGAGTGTTGGGGGGGAAGTTGAGGACGTGCTTCATGGTCTCACTGTTGAAGAGTCAGCCTCAGAATACTTCCACTCGCTTGCAACAAGACTTACCGAATCTTGATGACGCGGCCACCGTCCGTTCGGGTCCAAATGCTCAGGATGTCCTCTCCGTTCCTTACACTGAGCACGGCACCACAAACATCCTCTCCAGCGTCACCAAACTGATCCCCAATGAGGGAGAGCATGAGGTCTTCCCAGTACCGGTCGGCCACGCCCTTCTTCATCCGAACAACCCACTTGCCACCCTTCTTGTTCACATCATCCTCCCAGATTGGGCGGACGCCCTTCTTGAAGAGATGAAAGTCTGACACAACCGGAAGCGAGGAGGGGCGCTTCAGGTACGAAAAGATCTCCCAAAACTCCTCCACCGTCCGCACAGTGGCAATCTCGTGCAGGGTCTTCTCGTATTCGATGAAGCCGTGGGCCTTGGAGATCGGGGGTCGGTACCAGAAAGTCCAGGGCTCCATGAGCGGGTGTGATACAGGAACGGCCGCCGCGGCCGCCTGGTTACCCTCAGAGATGGAGGCCATGCTGGGGGCCTTCCCCACAGCCTTTGACAAGTCCTTGGACTGGCCAGACTTTGCAACCGCGGTGCCCATAGCCGAGTCGAAAGGGTTGGCCGAGGACTTGGGTGTTTTCGCAGACCCAAAGGAGGCGAAAGCTCCAGAGCCTAGACCAAAGGCGCTGGAGGCACCGCTGGTGGGGGAGACCAGGCCGCCTCCAGGTGTGGTGTTGAAGGGGTTCGGTTTGCTCGAGGACGGGGTATCGCCGCCTTGGCGCTTTGGGAAGGAGGCATTGCGACTGAAGGAATCACCACTGGACCCTTGACCGGGTGTCGAGAGGGAGAGCTTGCCGGAGCTGTTGAAGTGGAAAGTGTTGGTAAGATCCACATGTTATGTAAACAGAGGGGCAAGGTAAGTAAACTTACTTTGTGCGGCGGGCCCAGAGGTTATCCATCAAGACTGAATGGGACAGGTTTTGCCTGCAAATTAAGGTAGGGCGGGGAAGTCGCCTGTCGAAGACGCCTCAGATACGGACGGAGGGAGGGGAAGGGGAAGAGGGCGGATGCGGCGTCGGTTGCTCGGGCAGTAAGAGGTTCGTAGACGAAAAAGCGGTCTTTGTTGGGGGCGCGAGGCGAGTTGGCGATGTAGAGCCTTTGGAGGTTACACGGTCTCGAGGTCGGATGAGGGGGCGACGATGGATAGCGGGAAGAGCGAGGGGACTAGGGTTGAGTTTGTTTACGATTATTGACTGATGATGAGGTCGGAAGTATTTCGGGTATCGATGTTGTTCGAGGAGAAGTCGGAGGCGAGTGAATGTTGGCGAGAGGTAGAGGCGGGTTTGTTTTGGAGGAGTTGGTGAAGAGAATCTTTCAGGTTGAGTTTGGGGAATTTTGGTAGGTTCAGGGAACGTTGCGAGAGAGAAAGAATGATGGAGGGCCCGAAGAAATTCTGGCAGCCCACCCAAGTACTAAGCTAAAAAATCGAGATGAGTCGCGTAGTGCACAGTTGGGGTAGTGAGGGGGTACTATCACACTTGGGTTAGGCTAGAGTGTACTTCCATGTACCTCCTCCCCCTCTGGAGAAGCCCTGAGCTCGCTGAAAACCCTCGCTGTAAGTGGTCGCGGATGGCCTGTAGCGGCGCGGCCTGGCTCCACTGGACCACCCCCCCAACCCCCAGGCACTCGGGGGACCTTACCCATGGCCCTGGCGTCAGAGGGCACTCACCAGGGCGGCAGTGACACAATCGGAGCGCCGGGGTGTACCTCCTCTAGCGCCTGAGGACACTGTCTAGCCGCCTTGTGCTTGGGCTTCTGGAAACATTTGATACGACACTCGTCGCACGAGATCTGCGCAGCTAGGAAGAAAAAGCAAGTACTCTCTCGTGCAAGTGAACCGGTCAATTCCGCTGCGTTACGGGTTGCATGCTGGTATGTCGTTAGAGCCAGAGTGCCCCTGGAGCGTACCAAGACAAAATCAGCCGTCACTGACGTCTGTGGTGTCGTAGAAACCCCGTCCATGGAGAAGCGTGGCGGGGCTGCCGGGAGTCTTGGTATCAGGCATCTCGTTCATGATTCTGCCGGGAGCCTGCTCAATGCATATCCCGGGTGCTTGTCACATACATTAGCTCTAGCAGGAGACTACAAATCCGAGATACGACGGTAAAGCCACTTCCATTCCCCTCTTACGGTTTTCGGCGTTGACTCACCCGGCCCTGCCCCGGCTCCGAGTTGTGAGACCCGGCCAGACAGATCAAAAACCCCTGTCCTCAGAACGAATGATCGTGGGCCCAATTAACCGTCCAGGCAGCAATTGCGTGCCAATACCTACCATGCTCAAGGGGTTCTCGCCTGCCAACATGATCTCGAGATAACCAATGCCTCGCCGCCAGCTTAATTTGCACTCCCGCATCAATCTTCCGTAACCACCGTGACAGACTCCTCGATATGGCTTAGCGTTGAACCCCGATCCATGGAGCTGGGAGCAATTTCCAATGCTTGTGCAAGAGGCCTTTTTATGCCAAAACTCCATCCGCAGACATGAACTATGAAGGAGAAGGTGCAGCCGAGGGACATCGTCAGCTCATGAGACGGCCAAGTTGCTCCAATTGACCCAATCAGAGGCACAGCTTCATGCAGGAACACCTTTTCACAGTGCACTTGGAGTCTCAGGTTTTGTCTCGAAAGAACGCGCCACAGACCTCCGTGATTCAGTGGCTGTGCTCCGGGACTTAGCCCAGCCACCCGGCCCCGCTCCAGACTTCGAGACCGAATTTCTTATCGGTTCTTATCGCAACTCCAAAGAAAAAAAAAGTATCCCCAGCCAAGCTCAGAGACACTCACCACCACCAAAATCCAGCCTCCAGCCACGCCAAACCATTCCACGCATTTCTCCTTGCCGTCGCAATGGGTGTGGTACGAACAAAAACCATCAAGAACAAGCACGCGGGCGGCGGCGCCTCGAGCAAGTCCTCCAAGGACGTCGCCCCAAAGTCCAAGAAGCCCAAGGGCACGCCGCCGTCCAAGCAGGTCAAGGACAAGGGTCGCGAGGCGCTCCTCCGAAAGCTCAAGAACCCCAAGAAGCGCACCTACACCGATGAGCAGCTCGGCATCCCCACGCTCAACAAGATCACCCCCGTGGGCGTCGTCAAGCCCAGGGGCAAGAAGAAGGGCAAGGTCTTTGTCGATGACAGGGTATGGGCACCTCATGTATTCCCAATCGCGAGGCAATTCTAATGCTGACTTTGTGCTTTTCAGGAGAGCATGAGCACGATTCTATCCCTCGTCCAGGCGGAGAAGAACGGCCAGATCGAGTCCAAGATGATCAAGGCGCGACAGATGGAGGAGATCCGCGAGGCGCGCAAGGTCGAGCAGGAGAAGAAGGAGCAGGAAAAGAAGAACAAGCTCGAAGACGCCAAGGACGCCCTCCGAAAGAAGCGAAAGCGCAAGAGCGCCGGCGACGAGGAGAACCTCAAGGAGTACACCTCTGCAGGCACCAAGGCGGGCAAGGCCAAGAGCAAGAAGCGGGTTTCTTTCGCATAAGGCTGCAGGAATGAGAGGCAATGGGAAAATCTGGAGTTGTTGCATGGCTTGGCGCTAGGAGTTTGATGGACTGGGGTTTGGTCCCTCTGGTGGTTTTCGTTGATTTGGTATAAAGACCCAAGACAGCATTTAAACCAGGCTGTTACTGCAGGCATATTCGGCCAATTGATTAAAGCGGTCAAATTATGGCATCATGTGCGTCTATGTGCGTCTATGCTATCCTTCTAGTATACAAGTCTATCCGGAAACCTCGAGCATAACCAAGATTCCTTTAGCGTCAGATCTCATGGCCTGCAGAAGAACTGTTCTACTGGTCCTAATCTTCCACAATCAACATCTTGCGGCGCATTGGGCTATAGCCATGTCCCTGTGTCAAGTCGGTCTCTGATGCTTCCTCGGGCTTCAGGCTGTCAAGATCACACTTGAAAGCCAAGTGGTTCAAGAAGTTTGCAACCTGGGGGCAATGTTAGCTCGAGAAGAGATAGCCATTCCTACGTGAGACCTACCGGCTTGGGGAACCATCGACCGCCACCCATCTCAAACCAGCAGAGATGTCCACCGAGCGTTGTTGTAAGAAGAACAGTATTTGGGTTCTGCTGGAACTCTTCAAACGGAATGGCTTCCTTGACGGCAATCTACCAAATGTAAGTATGAGTGAGTGGACGGGCTGAGTATAAGCCTTACAGGATCGTCAACGGAGTTGATAGCCAGGAAAGGGATCTTGATGGATAGAATGGCATCAGTCGATGAAGCATCTCGGTAGTATGCATATTCGGTAGGATATCCCCAGATAGGGCACCTAGAAAAGTCAGTCTCAACCCAAGAGATGCTGTTCAATAACCTACTGGATCAAGCGATCGAACTCGGTCAAGTAGGTGATGTCCAGGACAGCCTCAACATCGACCTTGCTATATTGTTCCAGTGCATCCCGATGTCTTCGTGCAAGTTCCTTCAAAGACGCTACATGCATTGTTAGCAGAGCTCCAGATTAACGGTGTAAAATAACTTACACCCCATCACCCGCAGATAAACCTCCTTGCCCACATAGCTGTTCTGGAGAATCTTGCTCGAGACCTCGAGGTTGAAGGGGTTAGAGCACGCGATGGCGCCTTTCAGGACACAATTCGAGCCCTCCTCGCCACAATACTATATCATTCCGCGTGAGAAATCGGGTCAACCCATAGATCATTGCCATGACTTACGTTCGTGAGCATGTTAGCACCCAGAGAAAAGCCAATGCCGAACAACGGACGGTTGGGAAACTTTTCCGTCAACCATTTCACCGTCTAAGTATATGTCAGTAAGACGTGTCAATATTTCTCGTATCTGGCCATTCTTACCTGGCGGATGTCCCACGTTGCTCTTGCGTTGTACAAGACACCGCTGGTGATTTTACTTCGTGCGCATCCTCGCGAGTTGACAACGCATGCTTCCCAACCACCCTCACCAATCAAGGGCGCAATCGCTTCTCTCAGGTAAATCTCGTGAGAGCCACCAGAGAGGCCATGCATCACGACAAGCATTGGCTTGGTGTCGTCGGATCCAATATTCTCCAGCTCTTCGTTGGTGTAATAGACAGTCCGTCGACACAATGTAGGGTCCTCCTCCTCGAAAGGCTCAACAACAAAATCTACGGCAAAGGTGCCCCGGTAGGTCTTGTGGTCGGCTTCAAAGATCTTGCGCTTGTACCAGACCTTGGGTCCGGCAGGCTTGGTGGCCGTCCACATGGTCTGCAGATGGCCATTGAAAAGTAGCGGGTTTAGATGGCATGGTGGTGTCGTCTTTTCGCAAATGGAAAGCAGATCCGTCACGTTGCCATCTTTTTCTCGCACCGTCCGTGGTGACGGCGCATGGGTGAATTCAATGTCTGCGAAGCCGAGCCACTCCATCACGGCAGTTCGTGGAGCGGTATGCGACAGGTACCTGTGTTGTTGATGCGGGGGACGGAGATGATGGCACTGGCCCTGGAGCAGATGATATAGGGATCGACCAGGGTGTTGAAGTCCTCTATATAGGCAGAATAGAGAGGAGGGAGGATTTAAAGGATTGCAGCGCATGGAGAACAAAACTGCGACAGAGTAGTATTAATAGATCCAAGTACGTAGTAGTTGCCCCCAGCAAAACGACAACGGGTCCGAGTTACACGGGGTGGATCTCATCCGGCGGCCGAGAGAAATGGAATAGCCATGACCGACAATTCCAGCGCAGGCCGATTTCTTTCTCACGTTGTTTCGATGAGGCAAACTGGTCTCAGCTCGGTCGATTTTTCTGCATCGGGTCTAGCAAGCACCAAGCAAACCTCGAGATTTCTGGTGCCACCAAATGTCGAGTCAGGCCTGTCCTGTACCGGGCTCCATGACGAGTCCGAAGCTGTAAAGTCTCGCCGTGATGCTCGGTAAGTGGGGCTGTATGGCAACAAGCCGAGGCACGATTAAAGGGGATTGCATTGACGTGTTGGTGATAAGATGCCTGTCTTTTTGGAACATCCATGCGCAAATCAGGGGTCAGATACGACTCGAAGGATGGATAATACCTGAAGAAGATAACACTTGAAGGCGTGGCATATCTTGAGTGATTTGCTGGTGTTGCAAATTTCTCGAGTTTCCTCACTTGGACCCATCTGGCAGGACCAACGACAGAAATTCAGTGATGGCATTGAGCACCCATGCTTTTTTTTCCCCTCCTTTGAAAAAAGGTGCAGAAATTGAAGGGAACAACACTCGGTGTAATATTAAAGAGAGTAAAGTTATTTTGGGTAAATGTCTTGGAAATCTAGACGAGAAGCAATATCCTCGCTATTTTCATGGCTGGTCCTTCCCTCTAAGTCCCTTCATCGCCAACACGTGCGCTGCACGCCACTTTCCACGTGACTTCCACGCTGGCTCTTCCCTGGGCTTAGCAGATCGCACAAGCAGGACCTAATCGTCCTTCTCCAACAAAGCCTCAAGCATCATAAGATGACTCCAGCACGCCGCCCATAATTCACAACAAGATGCGCCAACCGGGGAAATTGTCCATGGCGCGATACTTTCGCAGGAGATTATGCTTGCTTCGCCTGCCCGACTGAGGCTACAATACAAGATGGGATGATCCGTCCAACGTCAACCGGCCAACTCAGGGCCCTCCCTTTCCGACGATCCGAGTTTCCATGACGACTCCCGATCGACCATGTCAGGAATACCCTTTGCCATTACAGCCGACACTTTTTTGCACGCGATTTTTGCATGCAACAGTGCCGAGCACATCTCAAGAGAAAAAAAAGGGCTTTGTGCCGCACGTCCAAAATGATGGGGCGGGCAATCATAAAGGAAAGAAACCGCGCCATGTCACGAATGATGCCTGCTGGAAATGCAGACCACGACCGTTCCAGGCAACTGTCTTCACTCTTGCGACCAAGATGACGATGGGCGAGGCCTGCCTAGCTCTCGCTTTGGGATTCAACTCCTTTTCAGGCGGTTCCGACTTCCATCTGGCAAGTTCTCTGTCTTGCAGTTTTATGAGTTTGGCCATAGAGGCCTCGCCACGCCCACATTTGGAGACTCGTGCGAGTCTGGCCCTTGTGAGGCTGCTGGCTTGGAGGATATCTTGACTGCCATGGGAGAAATGCCTCAAGCAGCGTCGCAGCTAAATGAGCTGATCGATGGACGCAACTTTGAGGAGATCGGTGCTTGCAGCTTGCTTCCCCGCACTTTGAAAGATGCGGCGATTACAAGTCCTCGCGGTATCTTGACACGCGGGACAACCTTTCATTCACATTTGTCGCCTGAAACGCTCCATGAACCAGCCTTGGACATGTTGAGTGCAGAAACCGTTTTTCTGCATCGCTAGAGGTTCATCCTCTTGTTCAGACAGACTGGACTCGTCGCACGACTACTGAAGGTCGAAAGGACTGGCATTCGTCGTAAATCATCCACACGGATTCGTATGTAGTACCTTGGCTCTCTCGAGCCAGCAATGAGGTGGTGCTGGTTCCTCGTCGCGTCGGTGGAACCACTTGGGGATTAACCCAACGGATTTCACTTCACAGCCTGATGAGGCCTTGAGACGCTTGACTCTGCACCACTCACTCGACTGGGAGAAAGGAAGGGAACAAGTGCAGTGGCAAAACGAGAGGGAGCCCGCAGAGAAAAGGCCTGCAAGTGCACGCACAAGGCTCTCGCAAGGCTCCCCAGGGTTGGAGGGTGTTGTCAGGTCCTCGATTCAGCCGCCAACGCGCACATCATCGCAGGGCGCGCAGCGCATCAACCAACTAACTGACTGATGGTTCTAGGGCCCGGCTGTGAACCACAACGAGACCGCCTGGAGCTAACGGTACCAGCGACCGAGTTTCTGCTTGCGTGGAGCAAGCGCCAACTTCGCAGCTTGTTCCTCCGTCATCAGCTTTCATCCTTTTTTCTCTCACTCACCAGCAGATGGCAGGACTTATCACCTGCATCTGGCCAAACTGAGTTCTATTGTTCCCCGCAACTCACGCCCACGCTGCACGGTCGCTGATAGCGGGTCGAGTCACTGAGGTCGATCCTGGTCGTGGCTCGGCTAAGGTGCGGCGATTTAACGTGCGAGTTACTGCTAAAAACTCAACGCCCGGCTGCCAGCATGGAGCACCCATCCAAGCCTCCACGTCGACCTCGACATGCTGCCATGAGAGACGACCAGGAACGTGATGACCAAGGAGAACGGGCTCGAGCCGAGCGAGGAGTGAAGCCCTCACAAAGATCAAGATCTCCCCGTGAAGCCCGTGAAGCCCGTGAATCTCGCCACGGTTCAGACGCCCGCCGCGATCGCCCTTCAACGAGACCTGAGCCTGGCTCCTCCCGTCGCCGCCGCCATTCACGCGATCGCAGTCGTGATCGCGGTTCTCGCCCATCTCCCGAGCCCTCTCGCCGGGCCCCCGACGTCGACGATCTCATCCCTCGTTACCGAGCCGAGAGGGAGCGCCACCGCGAGTCCGAGGACAAGTCACGTCGCCGGAGCCGGAGTCGGAGTCGTGATCGAACCAGCCGCAATTCTCCATCAGCAGCCAAGCGCCATCGAAGCCGAAGTCCATCTCTGACAAGCTCCAGCCGAAAGAGATCGAGGAGGGATAGAAGTCCACGAACCAGGACAAGGGACTACAGCCCCGAGTCCACCTTGAGGAAGTACGCCCGGCATCCCTCGCGTGAGCGACGGAAACCATCACCCCGTCGTCACGGACGGTCTCCGAAGTCGCCAACACGGACGGCAGACAGGCGTCGATCACGCACTCGATCTCCAACCAGGTCCGAGGCTGGCTCCAGGCGCGCGGACCGTGAACCTTGGGCTCGAGCAGACAAACCCCAACAACGATCACACAGTCGCTCCCCCGCACCTGAAAACCGGCCTTCTTCATCTCGTCGCGCCCGCCTATCGCCTCGCGACGACCACCGTGCCTCAGATTCTGATCGTCAGTCGTCCAAGAGGCAGACACATCCACGGTCGCCTCAGGCGAGCCGAGAACGCAGATCTCGAGAAACGTCTCCCGGCAGACGTCATTCTTCAAGGTCGGACATTGACGAAGACATGACATCTCGAGGTAACCATAGGGGAGGAGGCTACAATCCCATGTACCCTCAGAAGTCGCAATATGGCAATGACCCCTATTCACAATCTCCTCAGCAAGGAGGATCCTACCACAATTCGCCATCGCAGTCGCCGTATGGAGCATCTCGTGGCGGATGGAACGGCTCACAGTAAGATGTCTCAGGAGTGCAAATGCTAAGAAGCCAATGCTAACATGTCTCCAGACAATATCCTCCTCAATACGCCCATAGCAGCAACTATGGTCCGCCCAATGGCCCCTCAAGTCATTACCACGCAAACCCATCTCACTCACCCCCATATGCCGCTCCAACCGGTCCCATGCAGCAGTATCCTCAGGGAAATTACCGTGGTGGCTACAGAGGGGGTGGCTTCCGGGGTGGCTCCTTCTCCAGTCGAGGCCGAGGTGGCTTCAAAAACTCGCCTTGGAGTCAAGGTCCTCCTCCACGAGGACACCACGACGACGCAGGAAACGGTCGATTCGGAAACTCTCAAAACGATGTTGACGAGGCAAATCATGACATGATGGACACCGAAACTGAGCCTCTTCAATCATCCAATGATGCCCAGGTTGCGGGTGAAGGCAGAGATGGAGCAGAAGGAGACGTCGCGACAACTCCAAATCGACCGCCGCCATCAGGCCCAGGCTCGCAGTCAGCCTCGTCGGGTGGCAAGTTCAGCTTCGCCTTCAAGCCCTCATCGAAACCTGCCGTCACAGCACCGAAGCCCGAGATCTCGCAGAAGCTAAACGCCGCCCCACGAAGAGAGCCTCCAAAGGATAACCGAGATCGAGAACCTCCCCGAAGCGCCCCCACCGAACCAGCCTCGTCTCGCTCAAGACATGATCACCGTCAGCCCCCAGAAGGACCCAGGGTGGCACCGAGGATGCGCAAGGTCAAGAAGATCATGAAGCGGCCGAAGCCAAGACCGACTCTCCCGGCCGACCTAGCAGACTCAGATTCAGTTTTCTTCAGGAAGCCTGGAAATGAGTCTGTTATCGGATCTGGCACCTACGGCAAGGTGTTCAAGGGCCTCAACGTCTATACGAAAAACCTTGTTGCCCTCAAACGCATCCGCATGGAGGGTGAGCGCGACGGTTTCCCTGTCACGGCCGTTCGAGAAATCAAGCTTCTACAGTCACTCAGGCATGTCAACATTGTCGCCCTTCAAGAGGTCATGGTGGAGAAGAACGATTGCTTCATGGTTTTTGAATATCTGTCGCATGATCTCACAGGTCTCCTGAACCACCCCTCGTTCAAGCTGGATGCAGCTCAGAAGAAGCATCTCGCCAAACAGATGTTTGAGGGCTTGGATTACCTCCACACCCGAGGAGTCTTGCACCGAGACATCAAAGCAGCCAACATCTTGGTGAGCAACGAAGGCATTCTTAAGCTTGCTGATTTCGGTCTTGCCCGTTTCTATGCCAAGCGTCATCAGCTGGATTACACCAATCGTGTCATTACTATTTGGTACCGATCACCAGAATTATTACTGGGAGAAACAAAGTACACAGCCGCTGTTGATGTTTGGAGCGCGGCATGCGTCATGGTGGAGATATTTGCTCGACACGCCATCTTTACTGGAGACGGAACCGAGCTCAGCCAGTTGGAGAAGATATACAATATCTTGGGTACGCCGACTCTTCAGGACTGGCCCAGCCTCGTCGACATGGCTTGGTTTGAACTCTTGCGCCCAACAGCGAAGCGGAAGAATGTCTTTGGCGATAAGTACCGGGACAAGGTGACGCCGGCTGCGTTCGAGCTACTCTCGGCCATGTTCCAATACGATCCTGCCAAACGCCCCAGTGCTTCCGAAGTGCTTCAGCATCCTTACTTCACCAAAGAAGAACCACAACCACGACAGGCTATTGAGTGAGTCCTTCCTTACAGTCCCGATTTCTTGCTATATCACAGATGCTAACCTTGCCACAGGCTCTCCAATATCGATGGAGATTGGCACGAGTTTGAGTCCAAGGCTCTTCGCAAAGAAAACGAACGCCGAGATCGAGAGGCCCGGAAAGCCGCCAAAGACAGCGCAAACCGGGAGAAAGAAAAGGACAAGAAGCGTACCAACGAGGGCAACGATCAACGAGAAGCGAAGCGCCTCCAGGTTGACAAGAATGGCGGAAACAAGCCGCCTCACCCAGCAGCCACCAGTAAGGCATAGCCGTCTGCCTTTGGCTACTCTTGCTATGTTGTTGCTGTAAACCGACTGGGATTTCAGTCACTCAAACATTAAAGGGGTCTTTTCTTTTTTTTCTTAAAAACACTTTGTTTTCAGGAGTCTTCTGGGCATTGTCGACCTCATTGCACCGGTTCATGGGATATTTGACCACCTCTTCAGGGGGCGGTCTTGCGGCGTTTGCTATTTGCATCAGATGTTTCAAATTGGCAGAGGCAGAGTCACATTTTTTATCTGTCACCGCTTGGGGGAGGATTGGCTTTCGTGAAGCATGGAAATGGATGGGATGGTCCACGTCGAGTTTTGTTGTTTCGGCGCATGAGTGTGTTCGTACCTTATACCTATATTGATCTGGGCGTCGCGATAGAAGAGGAGGAAGACCTTGACGCCAGGGGCGTGACCAGCAAGATAATGTCGAAATCAAGAAGCGGATGCCATGTGGCTATCGAGCAAGATGTGCAAAATCCCCGTAATATATATTGGCCATTCTTAAGAGTTATCAATGTCTTCCAGGGGTGTCTCTTCCATAGAGTCTCGCCTATTATAATCCATCCCTACGTCCTCGATGGCGTCCAGTATTGTACAGCCAACCTCGGCTTCCATCCATACAGCTATCTCTGCTTCAGTAACCATCCATTGTCGTCGTCAGCATGCCATCAAGGCATTCTCGTGACATGGTACAGCGCCAAAGGTATCTTCCATATACACGAATGAATACACTGTCTTCCCCAGCGAGAATGTACGATCTGATCAAACTTTTCGGCTTTTGTAGTATCGCTCTTTGTCCCCAGCCATCCGTCGGGCCTTATAGGGTTGGTCTCGTAACTTCATAATTCGTTCATCAATTCATTGTCGGTCATTGCATTTTGCTGAGTTCTCCGAGACGAATGTGATGTCAGCTGGACACCAAATATCCGATCTCTGGGCGAGAGTTCTGTAGTCCTCTCACGTACTTTTTAGTGGCAAATATTAATGGTATGCCACCGTTTCAATGCCCTTGCCCTTGACATCAGTTGACTTGAGTAGCTCTCGCAAGCTGCCTTCAGCACGACCGTGAGAATGGGGCGTGGACTCAGGAGCTCGCCAGGTCATCCAGCCGCTCAGCGTCGAGATGAAGCTATGTCGAGCATGCGAGGCGTCAACGGGGGAGATGGAACCACGAGCAAGGGGTTGGTCGAGTCCCTCAACAATCACGGGTCTAGTCTTGGGTGGTGCAGGGATACGCTCCTTATGCGCCGCCTCGGGGGCAGTGCGGATCTCGAGCTGGCTGCTTGACGTCTGGGGCAGGGCAGGTTCGCCAACAAGGCCAGTGGCCGAGTTGAGTTCGTTCAGGTGCATGCTCAGCCGAGTGCCGTCGATGAGTGCCAGAGATCCAGATCTCCTTCGGCGAGTTGCACTCTGCGTCATGGCATCTTCCTCCTGAGGAGCATTCTCCTCCGCCCCGTTTTCGGAGGATGATGCTGAAGATTCGTGTCTGGAGCCCTTTTTGGCAGCCCGTCCGCGAACCTCCTCTGCAATCTCAGCTGCAGACTTCTTCTTGGACTTGTCCTCATCCGAGGATCTGCTCGAAGACATGATGGTCTCCAACGTTCCCATTGCTCTACTATTTCTCCTAATGCCCATTGGTCTCCTTCTGGAGCGCCTCAAGTTTCGCTCATCATCCGACGAAACGGCCTGAAGAGTCGGCCCCTGAGGTTCCTGGGTCTGGGCAACTCCAGGTATGAAGGACGATCCGGAGCCATGAGGAGCGTAATGAACCTCGTATTGATTGCTCAAGGAATACCGGGACTTGGCACAGATTTCTGCAATGCGATCCAGATCAGCATTGATATCGGTGCCGCCACTCTGGTCGTCGATGTTGGCCATGAAGCTCTTGAAGCGGAATGCCTCTACCGGCGGTAGCTTCGCCTCTTCAGGCTCATTGAGTCGCTTTTTTGTTCGGTTCCTCGCCATGGTTCCCAGCATTCCATTCCTAGCCGGCGTGATATTCGAGGTAAACGGAAGCACACGCCGTACGAGAGCCGCGGGACCCCCACTCTCTGAGAGCGTTGTGCGATGTCCTCGGCCGTTGACAATGACGACTCCTCGATCTGTGCTAACGGGACGGGTCGGTACGGGAGCGTAGTAGCTTCGGACTATCACAGGCTGGGAGTAGGTGCTGCTCTGGGCGCCTGTTGACTTTGCGTATCGGTGGCGGCTGGGAAAGTTTGAGTTGAGCTCGCGGAGAGCAGAAGTTCGGTGCTCGGCGGTAGAGTCGTCAACGGGTATAGGCTTGCCCTCGGCGGTCGAAGGCACCAGGCTCGTCGATGATGTGTTGGACTGAAAGAGAGGCGGGAAGGAAAATGGGAGAGAGTGTCGACGAGGTTTGCCGAGGGCTGGGGCGGACGAGGTGGAGGCGGCGGCGTGATGGCGAGAGGACTGATGGGGTCGAGGAGGTTGTGAGGGCGGCTGAAGGGTGGAGGACAGCATGGTGAAGACTCGGGAATCAGGGTACCGCGGAGTGGAGGTATATATATTATGCGAGAGTGTGTTGTGTGCGTTGTCGTAGATGAGTACCTCGGCGGCGATAGGTAGAGGCGACGGGCTTGATCAAGCACGAGTGACACCCCAGGCGTGGGTCAATGGAGCATTGAAAGTAGCGGCGGCGGCAGCAGAAGCAGCAGCTCAACACGTCAAGGTGTAGTATGGAGGTCGACGCGAGTCCAGGGCGGTGATGGTGGCCGCCGAGTGGTGGGAGTGGTGAGCCGTTGGGGATTGTCGTGGTCGACAAGTCGGTCTAGGACATGCAAGGTATGGTATCCGGGGGTAGGCCGGCTGAAGAGATAGGGCGGTAAAGGGGTTGTTTGATGTGCTGTGTTGGTACGTGCGAATATGGCGTGCACGATTTGATGGGAGAGGCAGTCAGGACATGGCTGGGCTGGCTCGCAGGCTTGTCGAGGAGGTTGACGAGTGAGGGCAGCAAGCAGAGACGAATACGGCAAGACGATGCAGCACGATCTTGACCTTGTCTGTCTAGGTTATCGGTCAATGCAGAGCGAACGAAGCGAAGCGAAGCGGTGCGATGCGTTGCCACGACGCGGTGGGGTCGACAAATGCAGGATGCAAGAGAGGGAGCGAAGATAGGCAGGATAATGCGTTAGCACTCTTTTGCGTACGGCGTAGTCCCGTCTCGACAAGGTGCCTGTAGGTAGGTTGGTTTGAAGGACAAGAGTTGACAGGTGATAGATGATATTAGACAGTAAGGCAGAGTCAAGCACGGGGAGAGGGGATCAAGGTAGACAAGCTAGCGGGAAGGAGTGGAGGTGGAGATTGCCCGGCCGGGGAAGGGGCAAAAATAGGAACGGGATGTCACAGATACGGGAGGAACGACAGGAGGAAAGAATGAGTCGGGATAGAAGTACCTATAGCTCCTCATCCTTCTTCTCCCCCTTTGCGTTTGTGCGTCTTTGCTGATGCGCTTTTCACATCAAAGCACCAAAAACATGGATGGCGGATCGGGATCGGATTGGCATGGGGGTTGGATTGCTCTTTTGCCCGAGCCAATCGCACCTTGCCAGCTGGACAGCAACATGTGGCATCAATCAATCGCAGCACGACAATCGTGGAATGGAGTAGGCATAATGGGGCGTGCAATGGGAGATTACTGTCCCACGTCCAGTACTCGGCAGATTTGGATTTCTCGACATGCTGATTGCTGAGATGTAATTGTCTTGGTGCTATACCAGCCTGGAGGTCATCCAGCATATGCCCAAGCTTCAACAAGATGTACTTATGACGGCGAAAATAGTTCACGTTCTGGCCGCTTGATTGCAAAGAGTCACGCTCAGCTTACAAGTGGTATATTGACATACGGAGAAAGCAATTCGTAAGATCAGTCCTCCATGTTGACCCAATCGCGTTGTTGTTGATCATTTATTCACCAAGGTGTTCTCTGTAGTCCCTTAACTTGAGTTCTCCAACGTGACACTTGCCAAGCCTCCCCCACTCAATGACCAGGATCCAGCTCTGCTGTGTCAGAGCCTCTAGTAGAAGTAGCCCAGGATCTCGCCCGAGAAATGCTTTCGACGAGCCTGGTCATGATCCATGATGCCCGCGGAAGTGGTGAGTACGATATGGCCGAACTGGCGGGTAGGGAGAAGTCGAACAACCCACTTCTCCAGGTCACCCATAGCCACGTTGAAACGAGGACTGATGACGCCGCACTTGTTTAGTCTAAAATAGAAGGTCTCAGCGATTGACGATTCATAAGACTGTAAGGGGATGGCGATTACGAACCGGCCATTGAGTTGGACGACAATTTTGCCGCCACGGTGGCCATCGACCTCTTCAAACTCCGAGATATAGTCATGGCGCTGCATGAGCTCAAGGAATCTGACCATGACCTTGGACGAAGGGCAGAGAATGACCTGGCGCTTGCCCTACTTCTCGGCGTTGTTGATGCTTTTCAAGGCATCACTCAGGACACTGGTTCGGACCATCTGACCGAGTTAGGAGGTACAGAACGATAACGAGGTGGCTGCTGGAGCACTTACGGTGGCGATTACAAGATGTATAACGGCACGCGTTTATTGCTTGTGGTGATAGCGGGGAGGGTGTATCGGCAGGTTCTTCAGAGACGAACTGGTCGTAGTCTGAAGGTACCTGCAACGAATGGCAAAACCATCACCCAAATGAGTCCATGATCATAGAGCCCTGGTGGGAGGACGGGCGGGAGCCTACCTGTCCTGATTGAAGAGCGTGTGGTTTTGATGTAGAGTTGGTGATGCATCCGATAACAGAGGGCCAGTGAGTCACGTGCCGATAAGCTAGGTACTCAAATTCTCAGCAATCAACTGCGGGCTCCGGCATCACAAGCCATCCTCAAGACTCGGTACGTATCTTCTCTCTAGTCTCTGGTGATCGGATTGGAATTTGAACTGGATTGGCCCATCCATGGAGACATGCATGAGTGTCGTGGCTGTCGATAAAAGGGTCGATGCTCGCCTCGGCCAATGTCAACACCCATCCCCGCATTGCCTGTCATTGGCTGCGCTAGGCGTAGCTACATTTTGCTACCCTGAACATCCTGGGAGATTTGTCGATCAGTTGACAGCTCTCTTGCTGCTGGTCTCGGTAACTTTTGCCCTGGATGTCAGTCAATTCAGCCATGTCTCAGGTGGAATTAGAAGGAACGAATGTTCCTGATCGTCCATCTTAGCTGTTCTTGACCATCGGCAATGTACGGAGCACATACAGGTGACAGCTCATACTCGGACAACTCCTGTAGGCAATTCGCACTACGTGCACTTCTGCCTCTTCTCGGGTGTCTGCCAACGCGGGGCTGTCGATATGTGTTGTCCGACTGGCAATGATTGGGGCTTTCAACATGACTGTCCTTCCACCGCCTCCTCACCGGGTGTATTCGTCACCTTGGGGGAGTAATCAACACCGACACGACATGATCGTGCATATCGATGGGAGCCCCGCTCACAGAATACGGCCATCCTGAGGGACAGGGCTTTGTCCAGATGCTGCTTTGCCATTACCAGATAACCCTGCCCGAATACCACCGTAAGCACCCGTAAGCCGGCTCATCGGATATAGATCGCCAGCTTATAAAACCAATTAACTTCAATAGTCCGTTCTGCTATGCTGCACGTCGCTGGTTGCGACAACTGACAACTCATCAAGCTGAAGCGAGTGATAGCGCCGCCGTTGTTAGTGTCAATGCACACTACCACGAGCCAAAGCAGGAACAGCATGGCAAGCAAGTGAGACAGGATGTGTGGCAGAAGAGAGGGTATGAAATGTCTTGTCGCTTTCCTCATTTATCCATATAAAACACCGTCCGCAAGGCCTTCACTGATCATGCAAACCACCGCAACAGCAAAGCAATGAGCATCCACCCGACAACAGCCTCAAATGGCTTCGGTCCTCCAGCATTTCTTCAAGCCGTGGGATGAGCCATCGTGCCGTAGCCCTGGCCTCCCGTCTGTACATTATCCGAGTACACGCCCGGCGCTGGTCCAGTTGCAAATCGCCCCTCGCGCGCCTGCTCGCGGCGATCGTAATACACGTACTCGATGTAGAATGCGTGGATATGACCCGGTATGTAGCCCAGAATGGTCAGGCAGATGTTGATGAACAGATCTTGAAACACCCCGCGTCAGCATGGAATTCGGAGGGGAACAAGGCGGGGGATGTTGGCTTACCCATTCCACATCCTGCAACGGCCCAGACACCGATGGGAGGGACTGAAGGTATGTTAGTGACCATAGAACTCTCGAACGTTACAGATGGGAGGTTGACGTACAGAGGATGGTGATGAGGACGAGAAAGATGGCCGAGACGACGCCCATGATTGCGGTTTGGTCGTGTGTAAGTTGGTGTGAATGTGAGTATAAAGTTACTGGCTGTAAGAGCGTGTGCGTTCTGGCTGTCAATAATGAGTGATGTTTGGTGAAGGAGAGAGAAAAGCCAAGGCAAGTCCAATGAGTCTTGATGTTTCAAGACGACCTCAGGCAGAAGTGTGCATCGCCGCGTAATTGGAAGTAACGTGACGGTGTTGGAGGAAGCCGGCTTGTGACGTGGAGCACGGTCAATGACGTAGACAAGGCGCTTTCAGGTGCTGCTGCCACAAGCCAAACCGGATAAAGAACAGTTGAATAACACGAAGCTGAGGCAAGGGAATGGAATTCGGCATTGATAGCAATACGATGACCGAAAATAGGAACGAGGCTATCGCAAATGGATAAATCCACGTGTGAATCGAAGCGTGGCATCCATCACCCCGACGGTCTCGTCCTTTCCACTCTGCAACCAAGCATCGACCCTATCGGATATTTCGACGCCGATCGCACCGACCCGACAGTCGGAGAGCACAGAACCTACGCTCATGCTCCGGCCCAGGCCTGGGCCCGTCCTCGGACAACAGTCTACGGGCGCCTACGAAGCAGCAAATGCTGCTGCTACCTGCATCATCTGTCACCCAAATCACAGCGGTTCCTGTTGTGGTGTCGTTGGCAGGGCCTTTGTATGCAGTACGACTTTGAGCGTCACAGTGCTTCATGATACAGCTGCCTCTGCACCATCACCCCCGATCATATCATCAACGACTATTGCAACAACCATAGAAACGGGAGAATCGCATTGCCGCGTAGGCATGTGATTAGCCGAAGTCGTACATGTGTTGTCGGGATGTCTCTGGAACGTGCAAAGTCGGGAATGGAACCAAATTGGCTGATCAGTTTTCCTGTTGTCCTTTATTAACCCTCCCAGCACAAAGGACTGAGACTGGAAACATCCTGTACAAAACCAAACCGACATGCTTGCCGAGTTTGGCCATAGGTTGTGAAAGGCAGCAGAAATCATGGTTGCCGACACGGCCGTCCAAGATGCGGCCTGTGGTCGGCCAAAGCACCGAGTGCCGCTGCTCCGGGTTGGCGCCAAGCGATCCGGTCTCACTGGCTGCCTCTCGGGATGAGAGATCGCTTCCTCGAAGGAGAGCCAGGCGTTGCGCAATGTAATAAAGACGTGCTTGTGCTAACAAGGATATGTGGTTCCAGGCCGTTGGACGGGGTGACGTCCCCTTCCGCTTCCGCGCCAGCAACGGACGGAACCCTGGGAGGCTTTGCCAGCGGGCTGTCGCACCTGGGGATCCGAGGAGGGATGTGCCCTGGACACTGGTGAGCCCCGAAGTGCAACAGGCTGGAGCGGTGCTGATCTCGAGGTGAGCGGCTAATGACCGTTAGTACGACAACTTCGCGGGACAATGAGGCTGGCAAGTGAGTTCGTGAGTGTAGTCCAGCGTGTGCATGTTCTTGCACTGCGGCTGAGGCTGTTGCTGCTACTTGATGCTGCACAGTGTGCCCCGTAGGACGGCAAGGCGAGGCAAGGCAAGGCATAGTCACTGATCGGCTGCCTGCATTGCTTCTCGGTCACTTCCACGGAGAACCTCGAGCCTGCAAAACCCGAAGAGGCCAACGGGCTGTTGGGGCTGGTTCTGAGCAATGGGCTTGACTGTTGGTCCTCGCCTCGGGAAAATCCATGGCGAGTCCGGATTGGAACCCCTGAGCTCTCACGGAACATGTAGGTCCGTAAGGCCGTTCGGCGTTGACTATTCGAGGGGCTTCTTTTACCCGGCGATCCATCCTTGAGCAACACTGACGGTGATGTGTCGACGGAGTAAAATATACCACCAGGTAGGTAGGACAGCGCAGAGGTGGCCCAGCTTCAGCTCGCAATAATCATGCTCATAATGAGCTGGATGAGATATCCCCGTTAACCCGTCGTTCAATAACAGCAGCGATGGAATAGCAGAGGGCACAGCAAAAATGAGGGGGCCGACATCATAGTGGACTGATTGCTGTTGGAGCGAGATGACGCCTCGCCCAAGTCGGCAAGTCGAGTCTCCGCGCGCGGGTGGGACTTTGTATGCAAGGTCATCCTGCCTCATCATAGATGACTTGCTCTGGTGTCTTGCGGTTTATCTTTCTCAGTCTCAGAGGCCTCAGCTGGCGATGCGGGTGGACGCAAGGGATGACTGAGAGTCTTGAGAGACGAGGTCTCGCACGTGGGAGGCAGGGAGATGGCCCCTCTCCAGGAATCATCAGGCGCACCTGAAGCTGAATGAAGCCATTGATAGACACTGGAACTTGACATGGAGGTCAGGATGAACGAGGCTGCCACTGCTCTGCTGCACCCCTCGTTCCATCCATCCCATCCTCTTCTGTTGCTGTCCTGCTGGAATGGTGGGACAGTATCTTCCGTCAATCACTACTGTATCGCAGGACGGCCGACTCAAACCTCAGCCTCCGTTATTAATCCTGACCTGCCCTTGACTGACTCGACAAAGTCGTACTGTGTTACCGACTTTGGCAGTTGGTGACTATCGAAAGAGAGAGTTGACATGCTTGTGAACGTGCATTCTCTAGGGCCTGCACAAACTTGACGGCGTCGTGATTGGTAATGTCATAGTCATTGTCGTGTGAATGAACCGGGTAAAACAGGCGCACGCTCGCCCTGCTGCTAGGTACTGCGTAGAACGGCCGAGATGATAAGTTGGGGACTGCTGTTCAGCGTGGAGTACCGGCGGCAGGGTTATTTGTCTTGGCCGAGGGCAGATGGATGCGTGCGCGTGCGTAGATACGGGCTGGCTACTGACGGAGGGGGAGGAGGATGGATGGAGTACAGTACAAGAGCAAGTAAGTATTGGTGTGACGAATCTCAGCAAAAAGTACGTCAAGTTGTTGAATTATTTAAGGGTGGTGGTTGATGAGCCCGGAGGCTTCGGGAGGAAGGACAACCTGGATGAAGCTGCTTCAGAGTACGCCTCAAAGTTATTTACATTGAGACTTGTCTTCGCGTCAGCCAGAAGGGGAAGTATTCAAGCATAGGCTGTACAGAATAGGCAAGCCTTGACCTGAATCATCCATCACTGAATCTCTCATTGTGGCAGTGGGCTTTCCACAATGATGCCGGCTGCTGATGGGCTCAGCCGTTGACCAGGCGTAAAAGCTACGACAACGGTCTCGCAGCTTATCCGTTGACCTCCAACACCTACCCTTGAAGCCTCTGATCAAGGACACTTTCAGGGGACGCAACCTGGCCTATTTCGCCTCGTCGCTGCATGCACCCTCGTGAACGAGCGTTGACGCTCCCCGTAAATTCAATCCAACAGCCCCGACTCCGCATCCGCCGGATTGCCTCCACCGAAAACCTGGTAAGGACCGCATTGAGTTCTATGAGTCCTCGGAGAGTTCAGGGGACTCGAGCCTCCGGGGTTTCTAGACGCTTTTCAACCCGTGCCGGCATCCTTCTAGCGAGAGGACGGGACGGCAGCCTCCCTGACAGCTCGCCCACCCAGGCAGATAGGCACAGGTACGGGTACGCAGCTGTTGCGTAGCCCCCTGCAGCCCGCTCACTGTAACCACTGTAACTGCCTACGCGGGCCACCTCTACCTGGCGGCATCAGCTCGGGCCCGGGCAGGGGAGGGTGACCTTCACCGGGTGGGCTCCATTCTGGAGTGCTTGCTCCCTGGGCAAGCTTCGGGGAAACGTTTGGGAGGTAACAGTGACAAAGACCAACATGTCACCTTGTTTCTTGCCATTTGTCTCGCATTCTAAAGTTTCAAATGCTTCTTTCGCAGCTGTAGTCACCCGATATTCATGCCAATTTACTAATAACGCTGCATTGGCCTTCTCTCGCACCCTCAATACCTTTTTCTCCTCCTCCTCAGATAACTGACATGATCTGGAGCGTGTGCTGACAGCCCAACTTGTCCTGTCTCGTCTTTCCCCACTAAACACAGGTACTTTGGTGGCATGTACCCCCTTCCCAGAGTCGACCTAACTGCAAGTACCTGCCTACCGCCTGAGGCCCTTTTCGTGCTGGCACGACCCCCTGAAGCTTCACTGGCCACATCCGATTCCCGCAACTTCAAACCTCCCCGTTACCTCTTCTTCCACCTCCATCATCGCGACCTGGCCGGGCCACGGGCTAGTTAGTTGCACCTTCATATTATACGACGCCGATTCTTGTCGTCCACGGCGAGTCTACATACGTTATACCCGCGATACCTTCCCGTCGTCCTCCTCCGCCGCGCCTCCGCGTCGCTCGCAAACACTCTTTTCCTCCTTCTCTGCATCGTCGTCGGTCCTCGTCCGACCGATCCCGCCGCAGCCATGTCTTCGCAACAGCTGCCCCAACTCAACATCGATCGCTATGTCGTGATCCATGTTGCGACCACCTGTGACGAGCACGGCGTTTATGTGACAAAGGACTCGGCCGAGGTGATTGAGCTTGGTTGGATCTTGCTCGACGCAAACTCGCTCGAGGAGGTGAGTAGCACATCCTGCCCGCTCCGCCATCTGTCCAGATACACATCCGACCAGAGGTGCTGCCCGTGACCGACGGATTGCTGACCCAGTCTTGAACCTGCCAGATCACCCACGAGAGTGTCCTTGTCAAGCCAGTCAACACTCCCATCACTCCTCTCTGCAGTAAGTTTTCTGACGCTACTGCCCCGGACATCTCCATCTCGATTTGCTCCACGCTGTCTGGCTCCGCCAACCACGCGCCCGACTACTACCAAAATTTCCCGCTGTTGGCGTCTGGGGTCGGTCAATGATAGAATGCTTGGGCTAACACATATTCTGCAGCGAGCCTGACCACTTTGACTTGGGAGCATGTTCGAAACGCTGGTACCTTTAGAGACGCTATCACCCGATTCGACACATTTGCTACCGAGTACTTGACCTCCAAGAACCTCGACTTCGTCTTCGTCACACTCGATGCTTGGGACCTCCGTGTCCAGCTTCCTCGCGAAGCCCGCGACAAGGCCGTCGTGCTGCCTCCCTACCTCCAGCACTCGCGAACCTTCGATCTCCGCACCGAGTACCAGCGCTGGCAGCAGCACCACCCCGAGTCCCTGCCCTTTGGACCATCAATGCTCTCCAACATCTGCGCCGCTCTCGAGGTCGAGCCCGTCCAGTCGAGTGCTCCCATCAAGCACAACCTCCCCTTCCACCTGCAGGCGCTTGCCCCAGCTTCGCCTCGGCGTGCGATGGAGGAGGCTATTACCCTCGCCCGTGTCCTCCGGGGCTTGATTAGAAAGTCACAGCCTCCCCAGGAACACCCCGATGTGCTGACACGACCTATGGATGCCCGAGCTGACGTCCGAGCCTTCCTCTCAGAGAGGAGCAAGGTTCTTCACATGTCGGGTCTCCCCCACGACACGACTCAGTCGGAGCTTGAGAGCTGGTTCACCCAGTTTGGTGGCCGGCCCATCGCCTTCTGGACCCTTCGAACTCCCGAGCAGCACAAGCCCACCGGTACCGGTTTTGCTGTCTTTTCTTCCCACGAGGAGGTGAGTTGACTGCGACGCCCTTTGTTGGGCATGGCTCCACTGCGTGGCCACACGCAAAGATTTACAATGTGTCGATGCTAATCAATCACAGGCTGCCGAGAGCCTTTGCATGAATGGCCGTGCCCTTAATGAGAAGGCCATTGAAGTCTCGCCCTCGTCTAGCCGTGTCCTCGACCGCGCTCAGGATATCCTGACTCCATTCCCTCCCAGCAAGAACCGCCCTCGACCCGGTGACTGGACCTGCCCCTCTTGCGGCTTCTCCAACTTCCAGCGCCGAACCGCTTGCTTCCGATGCTCGTTCCCCGCCGTCGGCGCCGGCCCCTCGAACGATATGGGTGGTGGCAACTACGGAGGATACGGTTATGGCCCACCTGCTATGATGCCCCCTCCTCCCCACGGCGGCCACCACGGTCCCATGGGCCACGGTGGCGGACGCATGGGTGGCAGCGGTGTTGTGCCATTCCGTGCCGGTGATTGGAAGTGCGGCAATGAGGTATGTGGCTACCACAACTTCGCCAAGAACGTCTGTTGTCTGCGTTGCGGTGCCAGCCGCGCGGGTGCTGCTGTCGTTGCCGACTCTGGCTACCCTTCTCCCATGGACAATGCTTCACAGTACGGCATGAACCAGGGTTCCATGGGCGGTGCTCCTGGACCTGGACCTTTCGCTTCTGGCAGCTCGTTCGGCTCTGGCGGTGGTTACAACCAGCACTTTGGTGGCCCTCCCAGCCACTATCTTCCCTCCGGCCTGGGCGGTGGTGCTGCGGCTTACCCAAGCTCCCTGAACACACACGGCTTCGGCTCCGGCCCTGGTTCCCACTCGGCCGGCCCCTTTGATAGCAGAGCTGCCGAGGCTGCTTTCCAGTCGGCCACCAACGGCCCTGCGTCGGCCGGACCGTCCAACAACTTCTATAACAACAACGCCAACAACAGCGGCGGTAACAACGAGAACGACCCCTTCGCGTTCCTTTCGAGCGGCATCGGTGGTCTGTCTGTCAGCGGCGGAGATGCTCGCCAGAATGGTGGCTCGGCGCCTCCCAACAAGTCGCCCGCTTAAGCAGTACAAGCTGCTTTAGCCGGGCCGGTGTGTACACGTTCTCGTTGGGCCTCCGCCAGGCAGGCATCTATCCATCAGCAGCAAAGCGAGGAAGATAACCGGTGGCGGGCGGTTCCGTGTCACTTTTTTTTGCGCAAAAACGACTTTGAATGATGAACATAGAGCATTTGACCTTGGCAAATACCTTCTGGACTTGGTTGTTCTCTCAAAGGAAAGGCGGTACGGTGTGTGTATTGGTTTCGGAAGACCAGGACGGAGTGTCGGATACTACTTGATTCAAGGCGGGACGTGTTACAAAATTTCGAAAGGTTGGAAGACAAAAGTGACTTGAGTACCTCGCCGATGCCAGGGGCTTGCTGCTTGGTGTTGAGGGACGAGTCTATTCGGTACGGGCTATTACTTGCTGGGGGCCACGGCCTGTTTCATTTTTGATAAGCCCAGGGGGCGGTAGAGTTGTCGTCGTCGAGGCTTCTCTATTTCTCTCGAGTCTCTCACTCAGTTCTTGGGAGGGAACGAGAGTGATACGGCGAGAGAAGGAGAGGGCCACGGATGGACGGACTACTCTATCTGATTCCCCGGGGTCTTTACGGGACGGAGGCGGCGGCATTGCTGGAAAATGGGTTCGGGGGGTTGGGTGCATAGCGCAGGGGAGTGTAAGGGTATATCTTGGCTTTTCTGTGTGACTCAAATATCCAGTTCGCCGGTGTTAGCTTGGTTGTTGCCCGACAAGCTGCTTTTCTCTGTTGTCATCCCTGCCCCTATTTTCACTCTTCATGTTTGTCTATCTGTCTGTCTATCTGTTTATTATGCTTGTCCTTCATTATTCACACACACACACACAAGTTTGATTTCAACCCCCCTTGTTCATCTCTCATCACTTCACCTCGCATAAACATCCATCAACCCATCTTACATCTCAACTTGTTTTTCTCTCTATTTCTTCATCTACCTGTTTATTCATTTCATCTCATTTTCACCTGGGACGCGCAGGAGCTGGGGAGCTGGAAACGGAGCGGCCATGGAACTACCAAAGGGAGGGAAACATATTAGGGGCGGCGGACATGGAGGAGTCGGGGTGTGTCAAAAAGGGAAAAAAACATATATCATCTCACAGAGGCTGGCTATATCTTTGCTGTTTGCTGCTAGGGAAAGGAGGGGGGGTTCCGGGGTGGTGGTGCTGGTGGTTCTCGTTTAATCTGTCTCTCTTGCCTCTGTTCCTCTCTCTCTCTCTCTTCTGATGTTTTGGCTCCCCTGTTCGTTCTTGAGATCCTACTAGGGAATATATGCAAGAGAATAGGGGGTTTCACTTGATGTTGATGATGTTTTTCTCCTGGCATGGTTCGTTGATGATACCACCAACTCAGGGGAGGGGTAAGATGAAGAAGACTGTTGGGCAAAGAAACTCTGGTCGAGATGGAATAGGATAGGAAGGATGAGAGCCGTCCTTGTTTTAATGTCTGTTTTTTTATCCCTCATTCCGTTCTCGGTGGGTCATCTTGAGGGGGATTTGACCTCTCGTGTTTTTGTCTTGAGTGCTCAAGAGGTGCTTCCTCGTGGCCTTGGTAGCTCTGGCTCTTTGTACGATTTTGCTGACAAGATCTGGCTGGGCGTAGGGGGGTATACAGGATCGGTGAACTGACGGTAGACTGCATATTGATTGTTGGCGGGACAAAGGGTGGGCAAAGAGATTGCTACTACAGATGTAACCAGGCAGTCGGTCAAGCGATGAGAGACAAGTTAAAGACCAACTAATATTGGTTCATTTTCTATGTGATTCTATCATACAGTATGTGTTACATGGCTCCTATTACCCATCCCTGGAGCCTCTAAGAATCCGTAGTAGTTTGATGATGTCTCCAGCTGTCTCTGGCGTGAAGCTGGGCTGGTCACTGTTGTGAACCCTCGAATCTCATCAAGACGAATGACAACGAAATGTGGCCGCTAAATCCCACTGAAGTCTCTCGAGTGGTAGCAGCCTGTCTCGGTGTTAAATATCCTCCTGTCTCGTCAAAATCTCCCGTTATTCTCCTCACTCAGGAGGAACCCCCTTTCCCGCGTAGAGGTCATCTGTCGTTAGTAACCTCTCATTCTTGCATCTCATCATCCTCATCATAATAGTCCTCATAGTCCTCTTCGTCATCCTCGTCATCCTCATCGTAACCGTCCTCATCTTCACCTTCTTCACCTTCTTCGTTACCTTCTTCTTCACCATCCTCCTCCATTTCGTCATCGCCATCCTCTTCATCTTCAGACGGCGCTCCTCTGAGAGGAGAGCGAGGCGCCACCCAGTCGACCCGGCTCCGCATAAAGGGATCTCCCATGTCGTAGCGGTCTTGGTCGAAGGGGGTGACCATGTTGGCCTTGGAGAACTTGAGCCACGCGGTGGCCTTGGCGACTTCGTCATCATTCACCTCGACCTGCGTCGTCATGAGGAAGTCGGTGCAGAGATCACGCCAGGCTTCTTTGTCGTCGAGGGCGGGGACCTGCGAGGGTTGGTCCTTGGGAAGGGCCTGCATGCGGTAGCCGCGGTTGATCTCGACGTTGGGATCGTACTCTTGATCGGACTCGTCTTCGCTCTCAGAGTCCCATTTACTTGCGTGACGGTCGTTCTTCTCATCTGGATCGTATTGCGCAGACCAGGCCATGGCGCGCAGGCGCTCGTCCTCTTCATCTTCCTCGATCTCTTGTCGCTGCTCAGGGGTCAACTCTGTCCATCGCTTCTTTAGGGCGTGCCTCTTCTGCCACCAGCACGTGGTGTCGACGTCTTCGAGGACCTCTTCCTCGTCAGAGATGTACATCTCCTCCTCGGTGGGGACAAGGTTCTCTCCGGTCTTGAAGTCGATGTAGCCCCAAACGAGCATGTGGTTTAAGTGCTTGTCAAGATCAAGCGAACGGTTGATGGATTCAGTAACGACCAACTCATCTGGGCGAAGCAGATGGCGAGTACCTGCTCCCCAACCCTCGCAGTGACCCACGCCAAGCTCGCGGAAGGGGACTCCATGAAAGTTGGTCATGAAGCGGCGGTTAGGATTGAACCACGCCGGGGGAGGGAGGTTCATATCGTAGCGGGCCTTGAGCTCTACGATCTCGGACATGGTTCTGAACTTCTTGCGAGTGAGGCACTGCCACAGGGGGTACAGGCCGCGCTGGCCCATCATAAGATGGAGCATCTCGTGGGAGTGGGGTCTGAAGAAGGGGTGGTTGAAGGCCATGGTAAGCTTGACGAAGAAGAACTGAGCGTTGTAGAGATGCTGATCGGTCCACAGATTGGTGTCGGCCATCAGCTGGGATCTCTGAGCACAGGTGGCGATCTCAAGGAGGTGCCAGATGCGCAGCAGAGTGGTGTGCATCGTGTCGGGGACGCGAAGGCCCATGCGAGCCATGACAGCGAGGATCTGACGGCAGTATCGGTCACGGCCGAGTATCATCTGGAGATACTTCATGCCAGGGATGAGACGGACACCTCCCGGAGTCTTGTCGGTGCCGGAGCTGGAGCGCTTGGCCGGGTCTGGGACGAGGAACTTTGCGACGCTTCGCCAGGGGAACAGCCTACCGGCCTCGGGGGCTCTGCTTCTGATCCACTCGCGGATGGATGAGAGCATGTGGCCATCCAAGGCCTCACGGAAGCCGCGGCAGGCAATGTAGAGGTTGAGGATATCCTCACCGCGGAGATGCTTGCCCAGTTCGATGGCGAGCTCGAGGTTCTTGCAGAGAGCCGTGATGAGGTCCATACCGCTTCTCATGGGGGGAACGGCGACGATCTCCTTCTTCTCTTTTTCGTAAGGATCCTTTCCATTGAAGTGCTCCTTGAGGAAGGCTTCGGTGAACTTGTATCTCTGCTTGGTGGCACCGTTGATCTTGCGAGTCTCGACCTCGACGTCGGGTTCCCTGTCGCTCTCGGTGTCCCACGCGTCTTCGTATATGACGGCATCATACATGTGGGGGTCTTCCACATATGGGACGTTTCGCACGACTTGGACTTGCTGCCGTTGCTGTTGCTGCGGCTGTTGCTGCTGCTGTTGGTCGTTTGGCATGTTCTCAACTTGCGTGCCCGCATCTCGCGTGCCTGCATCTTGCATTTCCTCATCTTGCATATCTTCATCTTCACTCTCCTCAGCGTCTCCCTGGCCTTGATCGTCTTGAACGGCCTCATCACCGTCTTCGATATCTGCGTCGTCGAGATTTTCCACGAATTCGGTGCCGTCGATGCCGAGGGCATCGAGTTCGTCCTGAGTCCGACCTTGGCGCTCAGTCACGCCCTGATTAAACTGTCTGACTCCAACCGGTTCTTCACCCGGCTGGCCATATCCCTGAAGAGGAACTTGCTGCTGCTGTTGTTGAGGAGGCTGGAACCAGAGAGGAATAGGGGTTGGTGCAGGAGCGCCGAACTGGAAGGGAGCGTTGGGTATGAAGAAACCAGCTGGGGGCGGAAGCTGAGGCTGACCCTGACCTTGGAACTGGAGGAGAGCCTGCTGTTGGCCAAACATCTGCATTTGGTAAGGGGCTTGTTGTTGGCCAAACTGTTGGCCAGGGTTTTGCTGTTGAGCCTGGAACTGTGACTGAGCAAGACCCTGATGTTGGCCATGATTCTGCTGTTGATTGAAGCCCTGCTGTTGCGCAGCAGCGCCTTGGAGTTGGCCCTGACTCTGGGGCTGGACCTGGCGCTGCATGATCTGACCTTGGGGTTGGAACTGGAAAGGGTTTTGCTGTAGGTTCTGAGACTGGACTTGGCCAAAGCTAGCCTGAGGTTGGCCAAAACCCTGAAGGGTCTGCTGTTGGGTAGCACCTTGGAGTTGACCCAGATTATGGGACTGGGCCTGGCGCTGCTGGAGTTGACGCTGCAGGAGTTGACGCTGAAGTTGCTGTTGACCAAGGTTCTGCTGAGATTGACCATTGGCTTGTTGATGCTGAGCATGGTTTTGCTGTTGCGCAACACCATTGAGCAGACTCTGGTTCTGGGGTTGGGCTTGACGTTGCTGGGCCTGACCCTGAGGTTGGAACTGGAAAGGGTTTTGTTGCAGGCCCTGAGACTGGCTCTGGCTCAGGTTCTGCTGTTGGGCAGCGACTTGGCGTTGACTCTGATTCTGGAGTTGGGCCTGATGCTGCTGGGCGAGACCTTGAAACTGACCATGGTTCTGATGAGGTTGACCATTCGCTTGTTGATTCTGGGTATGGTTCTGCTGCTGGGAGAGTTGAACCTGGTTCTGGGCCTGGGCCTGACGCTGCTGGGTCTGAACCTGAGGTCGGAACTGAAAGGGGTTTTGCTGTTGTCCCTGAGACTGGGCTTGGCCGAGACTAGCCTGAGCTTGAACTTGGTTCTGGGGAGCTTGAGGCTGGAACTGAAAAGGAGCTTGCTGCTGGGCCTGGAATTGGGGTTGACCAAACTGATAAGGTCCCTGTTGTTGCTGTTGCTGCTGCCCAAAGCCCTGCTGCTGCTGTCCTTGGAGTCGGGGCTGCCTGAAAGCCTGAGTCTGGAAAGGGACTTGGGGTTGACCCTGGGTCCGGAACTGGCCATGGTTTTGCAGTTGACCTTGGTGTTGCTGCTGGCCGTGAACAAGATGCTGGCCTTGGGCCAGACCTTGAGCAGGAATCTGAGGTTGAAAAGTAAATTGGGGCTGAGCAACAGTCTGGCCATTTTGAGCTGGCTGCATCTGAGTACGGGCGGCACCCGGGGCAAGAGCTTGGTTTGCGGCTAACGCAGAAGGATTGGTCGGGACTCGATTCCCACGATTAGGCGGGTTGGGAGGCTGGTTAGACGCCATGGTGAGGATGAAAAGTCGAGTGTCTGGGCAAGGTAGGGGAGGGGGCGATGTTTGAGGGGATGATAAGGTCGGCAGCGATCGTGTATCACCGATCGATCAAGCTGTCGCGATGTTGACAAAGCTTGATCGGTCGCGGTGAATGTTTTTGTGCGGCCTGATGTTTTGTTGTTTGGTGTTGAGAAAGGAAGAGAGGGGGAAGAGGGAGGAGGTGAAGTCCAGGTTTGACCTCTGGCCTCGTCGTGGAGCTGCGTTTGTTATTAACAAACGGGGACAATGAGAACAATCCGTAGAACAATATCAAGCGAATGGGGTAAATAGCCCTGAATAGAGAGCTGGTGCACTGCAGAATTGCCCCGTCAACAGAAAACCTCGTGCATGACTTGCCAACTGCCTCGCAGTGCCGGGCAGGTCCATACATTTCCTCGCACTTGCGGAAGAATATCACACATTACGCATCCAAGATTGCACAGGCTGAACACAATTTACATAAACTTGATTGACCATTACTGTAGATAGTCTCTGGGACCAAAACCCCTCCAAGCGCTTCCGCATCTTACTCTAGGATATATCACGCTTCAGCGTCGATGGCAAACCAGACCTCTGTTGCCATCGCTCCCAGAGCTGCTGCGTCTCCTCATCCTATGAAGACCGGAACTTCTCCACGAACCTCCACCTCACCTATCGGTCGAGCTCATCGACAGGCAGGTCGCCGTCGTCTTTACCAACAATTGACTCGGCAACCTTCCAAATCTGCAGCAGATTGTCCTCCGCAGCGCTTGCTACGAGCCACGGCTCGTTAGGGTTCCAGCTAAAGTCGGCAAGATGGTTTGTGTGGCCACCGTGCATGAAAAGCCTGTAGACATTGTTAGCCGTAGTACAACAACCGCCTGTCAGGGGTCAAGCTTACAATTCAGGGGGGCCGTCGTCCTGGTCGTCGGGAAGCTGCTCTTCGCCCACTTGAGAGAGATCCCAGAAGATGATTCTCCTGTCGTAGCTGGCACTTCCCAAGATACCAGCCTCGGTAGGATGCCAAGCCAGAGATGTGACAGCGTCGTTGTGGCCCTCCAGAGTGTGAACCTTCTCCTTGACATTTCGGAGATCCCAGATACCGATCGTCTTGTCCGCCGAGGCGGTAGCGACGAGCACCTCCGAGTTAGGGTTGAATGCCAACGCGTTGACTGCATCCAGATGGCCGTTGCGAGCCACCACAGCGGCCTTGGCGGTCTCGCTGTGTCGGACATCGACGATCTGGAGCGTCTGATCATCCGAAACGGAACCGATAAAGTTCTTGGAGATGGGGTGGTACTGGACGTCATTGACAATCTGGCTGTGATGAGTGTACTTGCGGGCGGGGTTCAGAATTCTGGAGTCGGCCTTGAGGGTGTTGAGGTCCCTTTTCAGCTGTTAGTTGATAGCTCAGGAATAAATGGCAGATAGAAACTGACCAAAGGCACATGGTAGTATCCTCGCTACCTGAGGCAAGGCGGCCCGCCTCATGGGGGTTCCAGTTGAGACCGAAACCCTCGGCCTTGTGGCCAACAAGCTCGATTTGAGCATTGATCTTGCCAAGAGAGGCAGGTTGGAGAGGGTGTTTCGTTCGGTCAAAGATCAGAATCTTGCCATCAACGCAGAGAGTAGCAATGATGTCGGGGTTCTGGGGTTGGAAGCGAGCCTTGTTCACCTCTCCAGGATGCTCGATCTTCTGGACAATGTCACACTTGATGGCGGCAACATTGCCCGACTTTCCGTAGCCACCAATCTCGCCACGCTCATCGTCATAGTCGCTGGGGTTAGGTGTCACAGCCTTGGGGATCTGGACATCAGCAATCTGGACGAAGTTGGGGCTCTCATCCGAAGTGTGAGTGCCGAGCAGAAGGCGGTGCATTCGGTAGTTCTTGCCCTCGGGTTCCTTGACGTCGGGAAACCACTGAACTGTCAGGGTTGGCCAAGTGAGGGCAGTTCTATCGTGATGGTCAGATTATACGGTGATATAATGATGAATAGAGTAATGCGACTTACCCAAGAATCATGTCATAGAGAAAAGGGCTGTTCTTCTTCCATGTTTTGTACTCTGCGACCTGGGTCAGTACCTGGTCAATGTGGCTGGCTGTTCACTAGCATGCATACCTTCGTTAATCAGGCGCTCTCCCTGATCATCTTCCTCCTCGTGTGTCATCTCGACTATTTGTTTGGTGAGCGCGCCATCTTTTTTCGATTGAAACCCATCCAAGGTGGACATGGTGGATGCAAGGCTGTCCGCAACTTACTGTCCACATCGCGCTCCGTCGATTGAGCGGGCGCCATGACGGGCTTTCTTTTCTCGAGGTGATAAAAGAAATGTTCGTAGATGAGGTAGATGAAAATAGTAAGATGCTTGCTTCACGGTCTTCTAGAAAGTCACGAAAACAAGCGTTGGTGGAGAGATGCAAGTAGCTGGAGATGGAGAGTGAGGCCGTCGCACAAAGAAGGCTGAAAAGAATGGAGCGGTGGTGGTTAAACGCGTATGTAGTCGCGTAAAGTGACAGAGGAAGGCGGCCAGTGAAAGCGAGCACTAGCCACACTGACTGGAATGGGATGTGGCTCGGTTTTTTTTTGCGACTTTAGCGCGTGTTCCAGGCGCTGATCTCAGTTACAGGCGGGCAATGGGGCAGTGTACTTGTGCGCTACCAATGAGCAGGCCCCTTGTTGCCCAGCTGGCATGTACCTCCAAGGTGCATCACAGCTTGTCGGCCTCCGGATTGACTCACGCCGGCAAGAGCCCCTCCATCAGCGACGAGGCAAACCGCCGCCTTGTGTGGGATGGATGGAAGCCCCACCTTTGCTACGGTAGCAAAGCCCCAGCCCGACTGAGTTCCATGACTGTTGGACTACATCGTCACGACAACACGCATCGTCGCGACCTTAAACTTTCTCCCTTTAAACCTCACCTCCCGACTCGCCGCAATCACCGACCCTCTTGGTTCCGCCATATCTTTCATTTCCCTTCGGGCGTTGTAGAGGAAGTTTTCTTCGGTTCTCTCTGCGCTTGATTCCGGATCTCTTGGTTCTTTCTTGTTCCATCTTGTCAGGCGTCGTTTCGGATCACCACTTTTGTCTTCCATCTTCGCTTGCGACAGGATTTTCACCGTTTTGCGCTCAACTTGTACGAGCGACTTGGAGTCCGACTCCAATTTCATATCACTTTTCCGCCTTGCTGAACTTTGTCGTGGGCTGAGAATCGCCCACTAACCCGTCGCAATGGGGTATGTCCCTCTTCTGGCTCTGCCATTCCTCCATAGCTACAATGGCTAACTCGAATTCTTCCTGGTCGCAGTGTCCCCAAGTTCTTCAGATGGCTCTCCGAGCGCTATCCCGCAATCTCTCAACTCATCGCAGAGAACCGAATACCCGAGTTCGACTGCCTCTACGTTCGAGATCCTGATACACCCTCGTCGCGATGTATGCTAACCGCGGTTTAGCTGGACATGAATGGTATCATTCATAACTGTACCCACAAGGATGCAGGTGAAGACGTATCCTTTCGCCTCAGCGAGGAGGAAATGTTCATCCGCATATTCAACTACATTGAACATCTGTTTGGCAAGATCAAACCCAAGCAACTCTTCTTCATGGCTATCGACGGTGTCGCACCGCGAGCCAAGATGAACCAGCAGCGTGCTCGGCGTTTCCGAACCGCTCTCGATGCCGAAAAGGCCCGTGAAAAGGCCATTCGCGAAGGCATCGAGTTGCCCAAGGAGGAGCCCTTTGACAGCAACTGCATCACCCCTGGTATGGCTACTCTCACAGGAATGATTCCACGTTCTAACAGACCATAGGCACTGAATTCATGGCCAAGCTATCACAGCAGCTGCGATACTTTGTCAACAAGAAGGTATCTGAGGATACTGATTGGCAGGGTTGTGAGATTGTGCTTTCCGGCCACGAGGTCCCTGGTGAAGGAGAGCACAAGATCATGGAGTACATCCGAAATGCCAAGGCCCAGCCCAACTACAACCCCAACGTGCGACATTGCCTTTACGGTCTCGATGCTGATCTGATCATGCTGGGTCTCCTCAGCCACGATCCCCATTTCTGCCTTCTTCGAGAGGAGGTGACATTTGGACGTGATTCAAAGAACAAGTCCAAGGAGCTTGAGCATCAGAACTTCTACTTGCTCCATCTTTGCATCGTTCGAGAGTATCTAGAGATGGAGTTTCAAGAACTTCAAGAAGAAGGCGCTCTCAGTTTCCCATTCGACCTCGAAAGAGTCATTGACGACTTCATTCTTATGGCCTTTTTTGTCGGCAACGATTTCTTGCCTAACCTGCCCGGGCTACACATCAACGAGGGAGCATTGGCAAACATGTTCAGGATCTACAAGACCATCCTACCCAAGGGTGACGGATACATCAACGAGAATGGAGTCATCAATTTGGAGCGTCTACAGCTCCTGCTTGGCGAGCTGTCGAAAACAGAGATCGACAACTTCGAGAACGATGTTTCGGATGAAAAGTGGTTTGCCGCGAAACAGATAGAAAAGGACATTGGAAACAAGGGTGCTTCTGGGCGCAAACCCCCCAAGGGAGGACAGATTGTCATCACCTCCGCGCAACGGGATCTTTGGAAGCAAAAGATCCGGCCCTACATCTCTAAGCGCTCTGATGAGCCTCTGGATCTCGGCACCAGCCTTAAGGCTGCTGACCGTAAGTTCGTCCAGGATTTGGCAGATTCTATGCACCTCCAATGGTCAACCAAGGAGGACGACGAGGGCCACCGTCATCTCATCGTGTCCTTCCCTCCCAAGATTGACGATGACGACGAAGAGGAGGAGGAGGAAGGCAACCTGGCTGCCTACCGAGTAATGAAGACGTACGACAAGGCCCTGGTGGTCGACATGACCCCTGAGGATGCTGAAAAGCATTACGAGAAACTCTACCAAGACAAGTACCAAGGCTGGAAGACCAAGTATTACCTTCAGAAGTTTGAAGAGTGGGCTCCTGAAAAATACGACAAGGAGCTTATCGCGCTGTGCGAGAACTATGTGCAAGGCCTGCAATGGGTCTTGTACTACTACTACCGTGGAATTGCCTCGTGGCCCTGGTTCTACGGATATCACTATGCGCCTCTCATCTCAGGTAAGCACAGAGGATGAGCTGCCTCTTTTAGTCTTCAACTAACACGATACAGATGTTGCCAAGGGTGTTGGCGCCGACTTCAATTTCCAGAAGGGTCAACCGTTTAAGCCGTACGAACAGCTCATGGGTGTCTTGCCAGACCGAAGCAAGAAGATTGTGCCAAAGGTCTACCATGACCTCATGACTAACCCCGACTCTCCCATCATCGACTTTTATCCTCGCGACTTTGAGCTGGACATGAACGGCAAGAGGATGGACTGGGAAGCTGTTGTCAAGATCCCCTTCATTGATGAGAAGCGCCTATTGTCAGCTATGGCGACGAAGAATGATAACCTGGAGCCGGACGAAAAGGCTCGAAACGGTTTTGGTGTCCCCCTCAAGTTCACTTACTCACCTGACGTGGACTTTGTCTACCCGTCGCCTCTCCCTGGCGTTTTCCCCGAGGTTCAAAACTGCCGGTGTATCGAAAACATCTTCGATCTTCCCGACATGGAGGGCCTTGATTACCTTGCCGGACTGACAACTGGCGCTTTGCTGAACGTTGATGCTCTTGCTGGCTTCCCCTCGCTGCATACTCTTCCCTACACTGCCCAGCTTCTCGGAGGATTTGGTGTCAACGTTTTCCAACAGGACAGCAAGAATCCAAGTGTCATTGTTACCTTAACTGATACGGAGAACCGCACCAAGACAGAAACCTGGAAGGCAAAGCTGGGCCAGCGTTGTTTCGTGGGCTATCCATTCCTCCAGGAAGCCAAGGTCATGAAGGTCCAAGACGAGCTCTTTAGCTATGAACTGGCCGACAATGGCAAAGACATTGTGACTAAGGATCACAACAACAGGGAAGCCGCCGACTGGGCCAGGGAGTCTGACTTTCTTGAGAACATGCACTCAAAGCGGTTCGGTATCATTATTGGACAAGTTGAATGCCTCATCTATGTCCACATGCTGAAGGGTCTCATCAGAACCGAGGAGGGCGCATTGATCAAGGAGTATGCTGAGAACCCAAGTCTCAGGAGCACCTACGCTGCGCAGACCATTGTTGACGAGGTTGTCAACGAGGACGAGCGCTTCCTCGAGAAGGCAGCATTGCCTATCGAGGAAGAGTTCCCACAGGGCACCCGGGCGTTCTTCCTTGGCGAATATGCCTACGGCCGCCCTCTTGAGGTCACTGCGCATACCAACAACAAAGCAGAGATTGTGGTTTCGATGCTCAAGAATAAGGAGCCCGAGTTCGCAAAGCAGATCATCCACCAGGCGGAGCGCAACAACCCTTACACTCCTTCGTTCGCTGTCGCAAAGCAACTGGGTGTTCATCCTCTTGTGCTGAGCAAGATAACTTCGTCCTACCAGGTCATCAACTCTGGTGGGTTCAAGTTGAACCTTGGTCTGAACTTGAAATTTGAGGGCCGAAAGCAAAAGGTACTTGGGTACTCGAGAAAGTCCCATACCGGTTGGGAATTCAGCGGCCTGGCGATCCAGCTTATTGCCAACTACATGGTTACCTTCCCTGACTTCTTCGCGGCCATCCAGAGGGAGCCCCAAAAGAGCGACGTTTACGAGACAGACTTGTGGCAGGACCCCGCCGTTGCGTCTCAGAAGGTCAAGGAAATCGCTGCTTGGTTGAAGACGCAAAAGACGAACCAGTTTGAGCGTGTTCCTCTGGAAGCCGAACAACTTGACTCGGTGGTCGTCCAGGCTCTGGCCACCGTTGGAGAGCAGATCCATGTCGCTTCCCAGGAGATTGACATCAAGAAGCTGCGTGGCGTTCCTCGCTCGGCCCTCCTTAAGCCGTCCGACGCAGAGATGGTGCTTGGCAGCCAGAACTTTGCCCTGGGAGACCGAGTCACGTATGTTTCTGCCGCTGGAAAGGTGCCTATTGCCACCCGTGGAACGGTTGTCGGCATCAGCAGGACGGCCACGGCTCTTCTACTGGATGTCGTCTGGGACACGGCTTTCATGAGCGGAACTACGCTCAACGAGAGAGCTCCCATGTTCCGTGGCCAGACTGTTGCCGCTTCTGCTGTGCTGAACACGACGGACAAGCAGGTCGTCTCAACCACCAGCAGATCACAACAGCGACGGCCCGTTGCCACGGCCCCGGCGGGCGGGTACCAGAATGTTGGCCACCCTCAGTACAGAGACGCCCCTGCTCCAGCGCCCCTGCGTGGTGGATGGCGAGGAGCCTTGAACGGTACGCCCTCGCGTGGCCGAGGCAACGGGGCTCGTGGAGGTGGCCCTAACCTCGTCCACAGCACTCTGGTTTACCGCAACGGTCCTCCCGATGGCGCACACCAGGGCCAGGACAACAACGGACATGGCCATCGAGGTCGGGGCAGTGCCCATTCAAACGGGCGAGGTCGTGGACGCGGCAACCTGCATGGCTCACCCGCTCCCGATGCAGGAGAGCAAAAGTACGGCAACGTGCCGCCGCCTGCCAGCCTTGACCAACCACGAGGAAGGGGACGTAGTCGTGGACGTGGCGGAAGAGGCCGTGGAGGCCGTGGAAGAGGCAACGGAGGGGCTGCTGGTAACGCAACCCAGGGCTAGATGCCTGGTCTTTGGGTTTATCAGCCTTGACGGACCGTGTACTTGTTTACGTGTTACGATATATGTTGACAGGTCTGGGTTTAAACATGGTGTCATGAGAAATGGTGGATGTGAACCAAGTCGTATAGACAAAATGTAGATATCTGCATGTATCATGAAATCACGAAGATAATTGTCTGGGCCGAAACAGCACCCATAAGCATGAAATTCAACGATGATTACCCACTCCATTAAACGCCATAGCATGCTATAGATCTGGATTTAGGGACTAGCATGGCAGCTGGCCTCCTCTAGGCGCTCTTCTTGGCGTCCTTCTTCTTAGTCTTGAGGGCGGGGAGCTGGAACTTTTCACTAACGCCACCAGCCAACTTCTTCCATAGGCCAATATCCTGGCCTTGGTCCCAAGTGAGGAGGCCAACCCAGGGCTGAACATTGTAGTGCACCTTGAGCTCCACGTTGTCCTTCTCGGCAACCTTGCCGCTGGGGTGGGTGATCTGGTACTTGGGCTTCTGGTTCCTCAGCTTGAGGATGCCACTATAGATTCCTGTCAGACCATGCCACTCGCGAGGGTCACAATTGGTTCAAGACTTACCGGCTGGGGTCAATGGACTTGCCCTCGGCACTGCGCTTAAGCTTCTTCATGGCAACAGGGCCAATGTTCTTCAGGTGGTCGGCGCTCGGGTTGGTGATGATGGAGTCCCAGATGACAGCCTCGTTGGTGGCATTGCCAGGGCCGGGCCACTCGGCGGTGACGTAGACGAAGAGCTGCTTAGTGTTCCATGTGAAGAGGGACGAGAAGTCGGCTTCGAGGGAGAACTTGATGATGGCGTACTCCTCCTTCTTGGAGCTGTAGTAATGCGGACGACCCTTGACACTGTAACAAGATGAAAGTTGTCAGCGATTGCTAGCAAACGGGGAGGAGGTAAACGTACACCTGGACGTTTGTGGGGGCAATGAGGCCTGTGGAAGGGATGCGCGGCGCAAGGAGATCAGAGGCGGCGATGAAGGCTGCGACGACGAATGCGACGGTGGTGAAAAAGCCAAACGAGTTTTGGACGCGAGTGAGGGAGTTATACATGGCGGGCGAATTATCGAACGCTATCGAAGCATTCCCCTGGTATTATAAGAAGAGAAAAAAAGAGGTGGGAATGGTGTTTAAAGACGGACGATGTGTTGTCGCGTCTTGGTGTTGAAGGTCCAAGTAAGTCCATTTACTGGCCACGTTTTTGGAGCCAGTCCCTGAGGCGCTGAAGGTGTGGCGTCTCAGCCTTGTGGTTGATTGGGTCATTGTGGGGTTGTGACGACAGACACAAGCTTCAGACGAGAGAGTTGGGACAATAGAGTGGTGGAAATAAATTGTAGTAAAAATTGAAGGCCATTTTAGAGACTTATCAAGTTCCTCAGAATGTGTAGGAAGCACTTCATCTCATAAATATGTACTGTTCAGCTCATTCCCATCGTTAGGTCCCTGGATTCCAACAGCTCGGTCCCTGCGAGGCTGACAGTTGGCTCAGTCTCCACTGCCGAAGGTTGTGACGCCCCAAAGAGGCACTAAAATTTAGAGGATGGACCCCACTAGCACCCGGTGCTTGATTTCCAGCCTCTACCTGAAGGTTCACTCCATCCATCCATCCATCTCTCTTAGATCTCCTCCCACGTCACCTCACCTGCGTCCTGCACGCCATTCCCTTCCCCTCGATCCCAGCGCTCGACTCTGCATGCGTCCCTAAGCATTTCGTCCCCTTCAGGCACTCGGCTCCTCTGCCTGCTCCCGAGTACTGCTAAAGTCTTCAACGCCGAGCGGCCCAGACCGCCGACACCGACGATCGCCTCCACCCCCAAAACCTGCCCCAGTCGTCAACTTTTTTTCAGGGTGGAAAGCTGGAGGGCCACGCTCCGTCTTCGCCTTTGAGGGACCAGAGGAGGAAAAAGGCTCAATGGGAGTGCGCACTACTCTTGTCTTCTTTCTGCTGCGACCCCGTCTCGTCCTTCGCTTCGCGCCGAGCAGAGCAGAGCTCTAACACACAGCCTGCAGTCCCTTAGCCCGCTATCACTCCGACGCCAACTCTTTCCCGGACTATGGGTAGGCCCTTGGACCGCTCCTGAAATACGATCCTCGCGCTGACACTCTCTGGAGCGCTCCGGGTGATCGCGCAAACATGAATTCACGATTGGTCGGTCCGCCTTGCTGTCTGTGCAGCTTGATACATGACGATGCTGATACAGAGAGCAGAGGGCGCTCAATGGCCAGCAGGGGCCGGTGAGCACCATGAGCTGTAATGGCCCGACGACCAGAAAGAATTCGCGAATAGCACCGCCACCGGACGATCGATCTTCGAAGCGCCAGAAGCGTGCAGACGACCGGGCATCGACCGGCCTCACATCAAACTACTTTGCGACACAAAAACGACCCATTGAAGATGTCGAAGACGATTCGCCCGGCACATCAACACCTCAGATTCACGACTTGACGAGAGATGGCTCCCAGCCAGACACGATAGACGTCTTGAGCGTCGCGAGCACCAGCAAAAACACATCCACTGCGGCCGATATCTCAGAGTACCGCCATGTACAATCACGAAATTCTATGAAGAAGCCCCGGCAAAGACGGTCGCGAGCAGGCAGGAGACTGACTCCCAGCCCTACGGATGTCGATGACGCCCACGCTGTCCAGCACCGCAATCTTCCACCTCAACATCGGCATTCCAGCGCCAACATCGACGAGCTGGAAGTTTGGTCACAGGACAATCCGCCTCCTTCCAATATCGTCTCCGATCTTGTTGTTCAGCCGAAAAGACGAGCAGGTGACTATACGCCACCAGTCACCAAGCGCTTCAAGATAACCGATGACTTTGCGGATGAGCTTTCAGAGCCAAACAAACGTAACAACCTACCCGCTGGAAAGAAACCGACCAACTTTTCGTCATTGGTGTCCCAATCTCCAAACCGATCCAGGCAGCGAGGAGATATCCATCGCACGGCTTTCCAACCATTACGGCCTGTGTCACGGGGACGAGAGGCAGTGAAGATGCCGGAGTACCCTGACCTGACCGTAATTGGGGCTGCTAGTGGACGATACCGTTTCTATGCAGAGAAGCCCGACCAGCAAGTGAAGCTTCACCTTGGAGACTACTTTGCTAAGGTCGTTGACGAGGGTAAGGGGACGGTAGAACATGCTCCCTGGCTTGAAATCAGGAAAAAATCAGTCAAATCTATCGAACACGCCGCCACAAACAGTTGCTTTATCCACATCACCCGCTCGATGACAGCAGAAAGCCCCGGCACCCTAGTAATGCAGCTTGCAAGCAAGAACGATGCTCTTTGCCTTCATAACTGGTTATACGGGTGCTGCAAACAAGACGAGAGTGATGAGTAAGTTCTATGCGTCACGTCGATCTCAGAGAACAACGACTAACGATATTCAGCGCAACCCTCGGACTCAAGTTCACAACCGTTTTCAAAAAGGCCAAGGACTTCGAGGCACAGGGGCACAAACAATCAAAGATTCGTAGTCCTGCTGCAGCTCGGCTTGCGGCTGTTATGGAACAGACCTCAGGCGAGTACTCAGAGATAAGAGATCCCTTCAAGGGTGAGCCCGTCACTCAAAGGCCCGTTAAACTCAAGGATCAGATGAAGGGCGTCCCTGAGACAGCAAAGGACGCAAAGACGGAAGCACAAGAGTTGGAAGAGGCCCCTGTGGTCACTCGGAGCCAACGACCCGAGACCCGACGGACAAGAAGATCGTCTCCAGTTCCGCTGATCCGTGACAAAACCCCTGATCGTTGGAGTATGCAGAATCCAGGTTGGGACAGGGACTGGCACAGGTCCTTGGTATACCCCCCAACTGGCAAGAATCGGGCTACTGTCGACAGGGACGATATCCCGAGACTGGATGAAGGCGAGTTCCTCAACGACAACCTCATCAGCTTCTACCTCCGCTACCTCCAGATTCAGTTGGAAAAGGAGCGCCCTGAGGTGTTGGACAAGGTCTACATCTTCAACACATTCTTCTTCGAGAAGCTGCGGTCGAATCGTGCCAAGATCAACTACGACGGCGTCAAGGCCTGGACTGCGAGAATCGATCTCCTCTCCTACGACTACATTGTCGTCCCTGTCAACGAGAACGCTCACTGGTATCTTGCCATCATTTACAACGCTCCCCGACTACTACCTCAACCGGAAAAGAAAACCCCATCAAGCGAGCGCGAGGCGATTGTCGTTGAGGATAATGATCCAGCGAGATCCCCAAAGCTCTCGCCCGTCGAGCGAACCCTTGCCACAATCTCTCTCGATGAGGAGGTTTCCAAGCCGAACAACGACCAGGCGACCAACGGCGTCAACGATACTGCCTCGGAAGTCGCGCCAGTTAAGAATGCCGAGGCTCCCAGCAAGACAAGCAAGCGGAAGTCGAGCGGCGGGACCCAAAGGTTCAGCATCGACGAGCCCAGGATCATCACCCTTGATTCTCTCGGTTCCGCGCATTCACCAACTTGCAAGTGCCTCCGGGATTACCTTGTCGAGGAGGCTAAGCACAAGAAGGGCGTCGAGATCACAAACCCCCCAGGTGGCATGACGGCTCGAAACATCCCCGAGCAGGACAACTACTGTGACTGTGGAGTCTTTGTCTTGGGATATATGGAACATTTCCTCCAAGACCCGGATGAAGCTGTCCGCAAGTTGCTCCAGAAAGAACAGACGAACTGGAATATCCAACCTTCACAAATTCGAAAAAAGGTCCGAAACCTCCTCTTCACATTGCAACAGGAGCAGCATGAACGTTTAGAAAAGGAGAAGCAACAGAAGAAGCAGCTCAAGGCGGCAAAGGCAGGCCTTTCGTCTTCTCAGGCGGTGCCATCTTCCCCCCAAGTGCCACCAAAAAGCCCAGGGACACCAAGAGTCAACCAGGGTGTGAAGAGTCCGATGCCAAATGGCGTCAAGACCCCGGTGGCCAACGATACCAAGAAGACGAACGAGACCTCGGCATACTTTCAGGTGATGCCCTCTGGGGAGCCCATACAGCCTGAGACACCAAGCAGAGGCAAGCCACAGCCCATGCAGTCTCTGGAAGATGACGGCGTTACCGACGTTAAGACCTCAAGTTCCAACGAAGTCTTTCATTCAGCGCCTTGTTCACCAATCAACAGTGCATCTAAGATGCCTATTAAGTCTGCCGACGAGGCGAAGTCCCCTCCTGAGCAGAAAGCGGCGGCAAAGAAGTCAACGCCGCCCCCATTTGTACAGACACTGGCCAATTCGCCTTCTCAGCCTCCTGGCACTTCTTCGACGATGAGGAGAAACAGTTCACCCGTGGTTGTTACCGTCTCGAGCGACGGTCCTTCAGCAAAGTCAACCAGCAGGGTTCATGTCATTGACCTAGAACCAACTATCATGGCAAGCATTGAAGTCGACAGGCCCTCTGAAGGGGGGCCACAGTATGATGGAGTTGATCGATCCATTGATCTCACCAGTTAAAGGCAAGCTATGGGATGGGATAGCAACGAGGCGACGACTAAAACGGGTAGAGTCGAACATAGCATTTTTTGGTTCTGAGCATTGGCCGAGACAGGTACGGAGAGTGATTCTTGTCATGGAAGCTAGGATTTGCATTGTGTGGCGTCTCGGGGCGTTTGGAGGCCTTGCATCAGAGCAATAAAGCAGAGGAGCGTTGTTGTTTTTTACATCATGAGAGTGACGAAGGCTTTTTTACGGTAGAGAGGATATCGAGATACAACCAATACCCAGCCAACAAGTTAAAGACAAGACCCAGACTCCGTAATGACAAACAATATCATGACAAGTACAATAGAAATAAAAAGGGGATATGTAGGTTGGGTATGCTTTTGTGACATCTGGTGTGGGTTCAGTCTCCGCCACGTCTATTCAAATAAGTGCTTTCATATGGCATCTATTACGCTTCTCATTCATCTTCCTCCTCGTCCTCGTCTGAGCTCCCGCTTGCGCCGTTGACGGCCGGCCGCTGTATCCTCGGGATCTCAAACACGACGCCTCCGTTCCGTCCGACCTTGACGGGCGGATTCCATCTTCCTAACCGGTGCTCGCGTCCCACGGCCACCACGACGCACAAGCCGTCCTTGCCCCGGTCGCCGCGCTCAAACAAGGAGATGTCGTTGACGACGCCTGTGATGGGGCCCGGCGCTCCGTCCTCCTCCTCTTCCCCGGGCGCCGAGAGGACGCCGCGGAACTCAATCTTGCGCTTGTCCTCGCTCAGCTGCCAGACGCGGATGTGGCCGTCCCAGCTGCCGGTGAGGATAACATCGGAGTAGGGGATGGTCTTTATGGCGGTGATCCAGCGGGGTGTTGGGGGCGGGACGACTTGAGGGTCTGGATCCTGCTCAGCTGACGCCTCCTTAGGATCCAGGGGCTTGTCGATGCCATGCGCAATGGGTTCGATGTACACGGGCTTCTTCTTCTGAACACTCCACAAGGCGAGGGAACCGTTGTCGCTTCCGGTGACAAAGAGGTCGTCGTCGATCATGGCGACACGGTCCATGCTACCCTCGTGGAGGAGTGAGCGCGGGTTGACGGCCGGCCGAGACTTCTTGTCCACAGCACCGCCACGGAAGACGAGCTGTGTCTCTTCAGCTACCTTCCACAGACGAGCCGTTCGGTCGCGCGCGCCCACGCTGACGCAGCGCTCCTGCGCGAGGGCGTCAATGTCGAGAACCTCGTCTTGGTGGCCGAAAAGTGTCTCGACGTAGGCCAGCTCGTCCAAACTCCAGACCTTGACCGTGCGATCCTTGGAGCATGAGTACAGCTGGTTGGTCCCCCTGCGGAATGCCAGACCAGTGACAGCATCGCGGTGGTGGGTAAAGACCTTCAGGGGCTTGAGGGTAGGGGCGTCGTAGATGATGAGCTTGTGGTCTGCGCCGCCGGTGGCCACAAACTTGCCGTCCGACGACGCGGCGATGGCGAGGATGCGGTCCGTGTGGCGCTGGTAGTTCTTGTCCTTGGACTTTGCCGTGGTGCCCTTGAGCCACGTCTCGAGCTTGGGCTGCTTCCTCGGGGGCGCTGGGGGCTTCTTTGGTTTCCGCCTCGTCGTCTGCGGGTACTGGTGCTGCGGAAGGTCCTGGGTCTTCCACTTTTGTACGTATAGGTCCTTGGTGGTGGTGTAGATGTAGGGGGCGCACGCGGCGATCGAGGTGACGGCGTTGGTGTTGCTTCGGAAAAAGGTGCGCGTGGCCTTGTCAATGGCCAGCTCAGAGGCCAATTGGCGATACACTCGTCCCTTTGTCTCGGCCACGTCCTCTTGTAGTCGCTCGGCGATCAGGTCCCGGTCAATGTCTGCCGCATCGAATCCGGCCTCGTCCACGTGCTCCTTGACGTTCTCGAGGTATCGCTCTGCGAGCCGCAACCTCCGCTCGGCGGCAGTCTCTCCCTCGTCGTCCGACTCATCCTGATCCTTGGCGTCGCTGTCGTTCGAAACGCTGTCATAGCTCTCGTCATCCTCGTCTGAATCGCTCCCAGAGATGGACTCGTCGTCGTCTCGCTCGACTCGATTCTTGGTGGGGCCGGGGGCCTTTGAAGGTGCCTTTCCTGAGGATTTTGAGGCAGCGAGCCTCTTCTTTGGTGGCTCCGGGGCTGCTGTGCGCTTGCGCTTCTTCTGGGAGCCTGGAACCGTAAAGAAAGAAGACATGGTGGCGACGCCGTGAGTTTGGCAGCCTGCTCACGACTTCAAACTGACCCTCTGCGAATAAATTTCTGGGCTGTCTGAAAAAAAAAGTTGAGCGACAGTGGAACTCGGAAAAACCACCTGCAGCGCCCGGCGAATCACAAGCTGACGACTGGGGCCAGTTTTTCCGGCTCGAGCGGTCAGGAGGGGCACAAAGCAGCAGGCGTGGGCAGCTCACGGATACTGACGCGCAGCGCTACAGCCTAACGGGGGAGCTTGCTTGGTTGCTGCTGTTGCTGGACCTCCAAGAAAGGCTGACAACTACAACTCGTCTACACTCAACCTCGACAACTTCTCTCCCAACAAATCATAAAATCGCCAACATGTGAGCTTCTTCCGAGCTGCAGCTACAGCTGTATTGCCTGCTAATGCTATCTTCCCAGGGAGGTACTGTTGGGAATCACTGGCAAGGACTTCACCATCATCGCAGCATCCAAGGCTGCGATGCGAGGCGCCACCATCCTCAAGGCATCCGACGACAAGACCAGAGCCCTCAACAAGCATACCCTCCTGGCATTCTCTGGAGAGGCCGGTGACACAGGTACTGGAGCATCGAGCAGCCGTGAGCTGAATCACTGCCCATGACGACAGCTAACGCCTCCTCGCAGTCCAATTCGCCGAATACATCCAACGAAATGCCCAGCTCTACTCTATGCGCAACGAGTCCGACCTATCCCCCTCCGGCCTGGCGCACTTTGTTCGTGGAGAGCTCGCCACGAGTCTGCGATCCCGCAAGCCCTACAACGTCAACCTCCTCATGGGAGGTGTCGACCCCATCACCGGCAAGCCGTCGCTGTACTGGCTCGACTACCTAGCGTCGCTGGCCGAGGTTCCCTATGCGGCGCACGGATACGCACAGTACGTTGGTTCCTTGGTGTTGAAGGGCGAGGTGCCCGAGACATGGATCCAGACTGACATGATCCCACAGATACTACTGCCTTTCCATCCTGGACAAGCACCACCACCCTGATATCACGCTCGGCCAGGGCATCAAGATCCTGACCATGTGCACCGACGAGCTGAAGCGCCGATTACCGATTGACTTCAAGGGCATGGTGGTCAAGGCGGTCAAGGCGGACGGGATTGTTGACATAGAGTTTGACGACGACAAGGTGGTGAAGAGCGCCTGAGCGGGGTCCAGCGACGGATAGAAGGGGAAACATGAATCTGTACTTTTAGATGGGTCTTGGGGGCTAATGCTTGCAATAAAGATGGTTTCCTCCAGGGGCTGGTGCAGCATACGTTGATGATGGGATGAGAGTCTGGCTGAGTGTTGCAGAGCTCATCCCGTTATATCGATCCTCTATTGATTCACAGAAGAGTTCAATAGATAGGGAGGGAGGGACTGCTACATCTGATATTGGCAACCCATCCATTATCAGCAAGACATTTGTGCAAGTCTAGCACCCGGGATTTCAACACCAATAATATTGAACCCTCAAGACTCGTGACTCTGAATGCTAAGTTCCCTCCTGGCTCAGTGAGTTATTGGTCGTCGGTCATCGCCAGCCGATGTATCCATAATTGCACGAAGGCGTTTTCCTAGTGCAACCCGAACAAAGAAATCAACAGAGCCATTCGGAGTAGGCGACGGGAAACAAAGACTACGGAATGATATCTAGCGTAGATTAACCCGACTTGACATCATTGTCAACTCCAAACAACTAGATAGTTCCCATATGTTCTTCATCCCCTTGTCCCCAAGGCATGCCGTCAGATTAAGATGAACGTACTATCAGACAATGGTTCGGTACTAAAAGATCTCGATCCTGGTACATAGCCAAGCAGCCCTACGGCCAAGCACGGGTCGATGGGGTGACAGTGCCGTGACCCCAGAAATGTGCGCCCACTTGCTTTTGAGCCCCTCCAGGTGTCAAGCAAGTCAAACCCGAGAACCTTTTCTGGGGCTTGTTCGGAGATGGTGAGGAAGAGTTCGGAGAAGGAAGGGAAGAGATGGGATGTGTGTCACGTTTTGAGTTTTTCATGTTTGATTTGCCATTGGATGACGCACAGCGATCAGCAGGTTCTAGATTTTCTGGGAGAAGCCTCCACTGCCTCCGTGTCTGAATCATGGTGCCTTCTGGGGTTCCGTGTGGGTGGTCTCATGCCTAAGTTGCAGGTTGCCTAGGGGTCATGGGATATCGACTGATACTGTGCAATCAAGGCCGAACTGTGCATGGCATCCATGGCAAGGATCGGATGTTGCAGCATGTCGATTGCTTGCAGAAATCATGGCCCCCCAGGAGACGATGACGATATTCCGTATCGCTAGTGGCATTGTCGATAAACGGTCAAGAGTAGCAGTCACGAGAATTCACTGCTGGTTGATGCCAAAGCCCAGGATTCCTCGTCGTTTGATCGCAGGCGTGTTGCGCCAGTTCACCCGCTTATCGGAGATTTCGTCATCAAACCGGGCTACCTACGATGCCACGCACCTAATCTGGCCTCTGCTGGCCCTTGAATCCCTGCGCTGTAGGAGCCGAGCAGGTCAAGAAGAGCAAAAACTTGAGGCTTGTTGCTCTACGCAGTAAATACCTAGACAGATAAAGTATCCAGGATTGTTGGGCTTGATGTCCGGTGCAAGCAGCAATAAAAAAATGATGTGAAACACTGTTTGCAACCGGCTTCCCGTCTTTTGGTTACCACGACGATTTTTTCCTACCCCCTTCCCTGAGCTCCGGCTCTCAAACCCCCCCAAACCCGGTCCGGTACTTGAAATGGTCCTTGACACTCGCAAGCCGGCAACGCGAGCACATCCTTTACAACGCAGACTCCCTTGCAAATCTGCCAAATCCCTTGATTCTCGGATTCTTCAAATCCGGTGATAATTGCCATCGAAATACCCCTTGTAGAGACCCCGAAAAAAAATTCCCCCGTCGTCATATCTCAACCCGCGGGCGGCCAGTGCAAGTCTAGCGATTACTGTACCCAGCCCAGCCGGGAGCCTCTATCCACCCCCGGCCAGCCGCTAGGTACTGATCCCAGCCTTCCAGGGCTCTCGCTGCGACAGGTACCGATCAAGTACCTCGAGTCCCCTAGGTCCCGTCCCGTCTTCTCCAGAGGAAAAAAACAACAAGCCCAACCTCGCCCACTCGCTCGCCTGCATTCTTCCACTTTGCCCCCCCTTGCAAGGTAAACCCCCATCTTGGGCTTGTCTCTTCCATTTGGATTCTCCGCCCTTCTTCTGCCAGTCTCTCCCTTCCGTCCGGCCCATGGGTGATTAGGCGGCTTAGTAACTGTCCATCCTGTCACAAGCTTCCCCGGGATCATCTCTTAGTGCCCTCCCACTGGAACTCCAAAACTTAACCGTGGGCGCAGCAACACAACACACCTCTCAAACTCGTCCAAAACCTGCGCCGGTTCAGCAACGACTCAGCGCACACCTCTTCCATCCAGTCAACGAGCCCGTCGTCTCCCTAGTGCCCTCCCTCGTCATAAGTACCAGGTCAGTTCTTTTTCCGTTTTTCTGCCCAGCCACGTCGAGCCTCTTGCAGGCATTCTCCGCTGTCGCCCCAACGTCACTGGCTCCCTCTGATTCGGGCGGTGGCCAAAAGGTACTTGGAGGGTACCTCGAGCCCTGCATCGCCCACTCACGGCCTTCCCTCGCCCTCTCTCCCTCCCGATTCCCTCCCCCCTCGCCCTCACCGCAGAAGGCGCACAATCCCCCCCAAAAATCCTGACCCAGCCGAATGCCCGCGCTAAACCGCTTTTAGCCCCAACTCGAACCAATTTTTTTTCTTCCCACTCTTCTTTTGCCTCTCGACCTGGTTCCTTTTCTTCTCTTCTCTTCCTCTCCTCCAACAACAACCCCTTCTTCACCTCTCTCTCAATCCTCCTCCATCTCCCCTCCATCCTCGTCTTTCCCCAAGACATTTCGTCTTTCCTTGGTCCTTCCTTTGAAGATTCTGCGTGTTCTTCGAGGGATCTGTGCAAACACTGACGCTTGTTTGTGCCCAAAGTAATTCATTCGGGAAATTATTGGAAGCATCGGCCTTCCGTTTCTTTCTCTTTCGTCTTTTTCCTGTCCTTTTCGCACGACGGGAATCCCATCACTGCTCACTCTCGTTCACATTTGAGAGTCTTCTTCGCCTTCATCGAGTTCATCGTCTTTCGTGTCTTTACGACCCGGCATTCTTTCCATCACCGACTCGACCCGAAACGCAATTCTTCCCAACATGGCTGATCAACTCAACATGGGCGGCCTCAGCCTGGGCGAGGGCGGCCAGCAGCCTCCCCAGAACCGATCCTACATTCCTCCTCACATGCGCCGCCAGGGCGGTCCTCCTGCCGCTGCCCCCGCTATGAACGGCGGTCCTGCTCCTGGCCCTGGCCCTGCCCCCGGTGCCGGCCCCGGTCCCAACGGTCTCGGTAACAGCGCCTGGGCTAAGTAAGTGTTTCGCGATAGCTTCACTCAGCAACAGTCACTAACCTTGTCTGCAGCCAGAACTACGGCGCCCGCCAGTCCAACTGGGGCAACGACGTTCCCACCTACCAGAACAACAACCGCCGCGGCGGCTGGGGTGGCCGAGGCGGTGGTTATGGCGGCGGCGGCAACTTCGACGGCCACTCTGGTGGCGGCGGTGGTGGTTACACTGCTCGCGGCTCTGGTGATGGCCAGTGGCGCGATGGAAAGCACATCCCCGGTCCGGCTAACCCCCGTATCGAGCGTGAGCTTTTCGGTACCCCCGACGACCCTTCCAAGCAGCACACCGGTATCAACTTCGAGAAGTACGACGACATTCCTGTCGAGGCTTCCGGTCACGATGTTCCCGAGCCCGTCCACCAGTTCACCACCCCTCCTCTGGATGAGCACCTCTGCCGCAACATCGAGCTCGCCCACTACAAGGTCCCCACCCCCGTCCAGAAGTACTCCATCCCCATTGTCATGGGCGGCCGTGATCTCATGGCTTGTGCTCAGACTGGTTCTGGAAAGACTGGTGGTTTCCTCTTCCCCATCCTCTCTCAGGCCTTCATTAACGGTCCTTCTCCTGTCCCCGCCAATGCCGCGGGACAGTTTGGTCGTCAGCGCAAGGCCTACCCCACCTCTTTGATCCTCGCCCCCACCCGTGAGCTTGTTTCTCAGATCTACGACGAGGCCCGAAAGTTCGCCTACCGATCCTGGGTCCGACCTTGCGTCGTCTACGGTGGTGCCGATATTGGCTCCCAGCTCCGACAGATCGAGCGCGGCTGCGATCTGCTTGTTGCTACTCCCGGTCGATTGGTCGATCTCATAGAGCGAGGTCGCATCTCCCTCTGCAACATCAAGTACCTGGTTCTGGATGAGGCTGATCGCATGCTTGACATGGGTTTCGAGCCCCAGATCCGCCGCATCGTCGAGGGCGAGGATATGCCCAACGTCCAGGACCGCCAGACCCTGATGTTCTCGGCCACCTTCCCCCGCGACATCCAGATGCTCGCCCGCGACTTCCTCAAGGACTACGTCTTCCTCTCCGTCGGTCGTGTCGGTTCCACCTCTGAGAACATCACCCAGAAGGTCGAGTACGTCGAGGACGTTGACAAGCGCTCCGTTCTTCTTGACATCCTCCACACCCACGCCGGTGGCCTCACCCTGATCTTCGTCGAGACCAAGCGCATGGCCGACTCGCTCTCCGACTTCCTCATCAACCAGAACTTCCCCGCCACTTCGATTCACGGTGACCGAACTCAGCGTGAGCGTGAGCGTGCCCTCGAGTTCTTCCGCAACGGTCGATGCCCCATTCTTGTTGCTACCGCCGTTGCCGCCAGAGGATTGGATATTCCCAATGTCACTCACGTCATCAACTACGATCTTCCCACCGACATTGACGACTACGTCCACCGTATTGGTCGTACCGGTCGTGCCGGCAACACTGGTATCGCCACTGCCTTCTTCAACCGTGGTAACCGTGGTGTCGTCCGTGAGCTCATGGAGCTTCTCAAGGAGGCCAACCAGGAGATTCCTACCTTCCTTGAGACTATTGCCCGCGAGTCATCCTACGGTGGTGGTCGTGGCGGTCGCTCTCGTGGTGGAGGCCGTGGTGGTTCTGCCAACCGTGACTACCGCAAGTTTGGCGGTGGTGGCGGCGGCGGCGGCTTCGGTGGCAGCGGCGGTGGTTTCAACGGCCCCCCTCAGGGTGGTGCTGGAGGCTACGGCGGCGGTGCCGGAGGCTACGGAGGTGGTGGCTACAGCGGCGGCGGCGGCGGCTACGGTGGTGGTGGCAGCTATGGCAACCCCGGCGGCCCTGGTGCTCAGTCCTCTTGGTGGTAAACACAATCCACCCAGGACACTTGCACCTCACAAGGTGCATCCCGGTGCTAGCAGACAGGCATTTCTGCAGCACCCGATGTTTTTGATTTCCGGTTTTCTTTTTTTCCTTTACGTTACTCTGGTCGCACGACTTTGCATTTGGACGACACGGCGGCACCATGACCTGCGAAGACAGATGACTGCCCCTTCCCAACTGGCGAAGGCAGTATCCGGTCCCAGGGCTTTCACGAAGCATGTGATAGATTGCGTTTCTTTTGATTTCGGCACACTCCTCGCTTGATACCCTTAGACCGAGATGTGGGGAGCTGGAAGACGTTGACAGCAAGCAGTGGTGCGGACACGGATCTAGGTTCTTACACAGAACACTGGATCTGGACACAGCATCACAACGATTATGTTTTCGCCGTCTACCTGGGTTTTCCTTTCCCCCTTTACCCCGAGGGCATTTTGCGCGCTTTGACGATAGAGGGTCATGTTATCGCCGTGCAGACACATAGACAAAAGTGGATTTCTCGGTTCTCTGGTGACGAATCGCTCGCTGGTCCTCATGGGGATGGGGACCGGAGGGAGAGCGATGAGCGCATGGCAGGGAACGAAGGATGACGGTCAACGACAGGACGGTTATCTCTGTTTTTTTCAACACGTCGGAGAGCACGAGCGTTGCCGCGCGACGCCCACAGGTTATGGATTTTGGTTTGGGCGACACGGCATGGAACGGAAAACAAAAGCTCTTGCTCTTTGCAAGTCAGGGACATGGACATGATGAAGGCTTTGACCTGGCCGGGATGGAATGGCCGGGCCATGAGGCTTCTGAAGACGGGACCACGAATGCTACGAAAGGGAGTAGCCGTGGACTCAGTTCCCGTGGTAGAACAGACAACCAGACTGGACTGAGGAGTCCAAGTAAAAAAACGCATTGCATTTACTCTTGTGTCTTTTGATTCGATGTGACGTGATGTGCGAGTTGAATGTCTCAGATGATCCAATCGGAGCAGGCGTGTTAGCCAAGGCTGTTAAAGACTCGGAAAGAAGGGCGGCACGCGGGTCAAGCAAGACGGGTACAAAACATCAGTCTAACCTCCCATAAGGATAGCTATAAAGGTATAATAAGAGTCGTTAAATATTACTAGATCATTGTCTTTTCTTGAAAAAGTCTCTTCCATTATTACCCTATTCATCGATTATTTTATGATGATATAATTAAGAGGATCTTCCTTGACTGGCGTGGGTGGAAACGGAGCTGGAGTTGGAGGGCGTGCCGGACCGTCCCAAGACCTAATCAGCTGGTGGCAGCAGCTGGCCCCTCCATTCCGGGGCTTACACGTCAGGGAGTGAGGCTGGCTGAAGGCTGACAGACATGAGATGGAGAGATTTCACAGCCAAGGGTTTTAGAAGTAGAGCAATTATGATATGAGCGTTACATGGAGGTTTCTGTAGATATGATAGACTTAATTTGACTTCAGCCTGTTATAGAAAATACATGTGATGACGTTGAGCCAACTTCAAGAGGCAGCCAGCCAAGAACGTGAAGGAGCCCGCAGCTCAGCCCCCCGTTGGAGCTTCCCCACTGCCACTGCCACTGCCGTGGCCTCCTACAGATGCCGCCTCGGTGATTTCCCCGCCCAAAACTTGAGACTTGCCAACTCCAACATTTGATGAGATCTTGGTCAAGTTCTTCCTTGCGCATGTTCGCCTCCCTTGAGAGTAGAGCGTGCATACCATATCCAACGCCGTTGTAGGCCTTTACTTTGCCCCCATCTCTTTACCCCAACCGCCAAAGCGCACGACAGTCTCGGACCCGACTAGACCGAGCAACTAGCCGACGATGGGCGTCTTTGACAGCCTCGACTCGGGCCTTACCGAGCTGCTCGGGCAGTGGAACATCTACTCGACCGGCTTGGTGACGCTCCTTCTCGCTCTTGTCTCGTACCGCGTCATCGCGACCCGCGAACCCGATGTTCATCCCATGCTCCTGGCTCGCCAGGCGGTTCCGTCTTCCGTCCGAAATGAGGGAGAGAGTCCCGTATACCGATCGCAGGCTGCCCCCCACGGCATGCCCCTCAACGCCGGCCTGAATGTCAAGGATTCCGGAGCTTCCAAGTGGTCCCGCGGCCGCAACGGCGACCTGAGGGATGTCTGGAGGAAGGCGGCTACGGGTGGTGAAGAGGGTGCTACGGGACGTCTGTTGACTGTTTTGGGATCCCAGAATGTTGTTGACCATAAGCTTGGTACGAGATCAGCTTCTTCCTTGGGTAGGCTTGATATCGCTAACTTGACCAAGAGGATATCACCCGACAGATCAACCTCATCGGACAGCACATTGCGGAGGCAGGCGGCATTAGAGTTGCCGTTTACTTGCCAAACTCGATTGAGCTCCTGGTGACCCTCTTCGCCTGCAGCTTCTACCCGAACTTGACCACCGTCTTGATCCCATTCGATGTCTCCAACGACGAACTTGTTTCCATGCTCCGCCGTTCCGCCGTCGATACCTTGGTTACTGCTCCCGGCTCGTTCCCCTTCGATGCTGTTATCCAGGCCTATCCTTCCCTACGACAGCTCATCTGGGTCACAGACGAGGGAAGCAACCACATGGACTGGAATGAGGTACCTGAGGGCACCGGCAGCAAGATCAATGTTGCTACCTGGCAGGATATCATCCGTGATGCTCCCGCGCATGCTGGTAGCGAGCTGCCAGAAACTGATCCTGAGAAGACTCCCATGGATGTTGTCACCTTTTGGCAGACTGAGCCTGGTCAGGTTGAGGAGATGGTGCGCTTCAGCCAGGCAAACCTGATTTCTGCCATTGCTGCTCAGCTCGCGGCCATTCCCACCAAGGAGCGTATCAACCCTTCTGACCTCTTCCTTCCTGCCGACTCTCTCGCCAATGTGCACACTCTGGTCCTCACTTTGACGGCACTGTACTCGAACGCGTCGGTTGCCCTGAACTCGGTCGCTGGTAGGTCGCCTGATCTGGTGCTTGCAACTCAAGGGGTTGCTCCCACGATTCTTGTGGCAAGCCCCGATGCGCTGCTTGCAACTCATGAGGAGTCGACGTCCAAGCTGTCCTCACCCATGGCCAAGGCCTCGCACATCCTCGCTACACGATCTTTGGTTCTGGAGGGAATCCACTCCCCATCAAACTTGCTGTCCGGCTTCTCTTCTGGCGCATCTCCGGCTCTTGGAACGACTCCTGGCAAGCTCCGTCTCGTGTACGCTGCTGAGCGTGCGGGATCTGACACCCCCCTCTTGTCGGCCACGGTTCTGTCGGATCTGCGAGTTTTTACAGGGGCCAGGATTGTGTACGCCTTGACGGCTGCCAAGGTGGCTGGTGCCATCAGCCAGACGGCATTCTTCGACTATCGACTCTGCAATGACGTCAAGAGCCACTTCGGATCGCCGCTCACCAGCGTGGAGGTGTTTTTGAAGGATACTGGTGCTCACAAGACGACCGACGAGAAGATCGAGGGCGACGTAAGTTTCTACTCATCGTCATTTAACTCGAGACATGTCACTAACTTGATGCAGATTGTGGTGAGGGGACCTTGCGTCGCTGGAGGAGAGGTCAATATTGGAATTCCTGGAAAGATTCGAGACGACAACACGCTTGCTTATGCTTGATGGCCATATAAGTGTCCAGGAAGCAATGATGATTATGATGAATACCGGTTGATACATGGAGTGAATGCTTAGGTATACTGGTTATTTCGGCAGGTAGTCTTGAAAGTGATGATTTCTTGGTGGGGGTTCATGTGAGTTCCTTAGCTACTAGGTGGGGATAGTGTCAAGCCTCTGCTCGGCGAACATTGGCCTCGACTGTGTTGAGGGTCCCAGCCCTACAACCAGAGAGCGTAGATGAGGGTTTCTATAAATACAAATCTTTTTATTGATATGTTTGCATCTTAATGCTGTGTCACGCGACCACTGTTGTTGGGTTCAAGTGGGAGGATGCATCCCTACCCTAAACATGACATCTCACGAAATTGCGCTGGCCCGTTCACGAGAAATGGAAAGTGTGTTTAAATTATGACGTCGAAAGAATGGAGCGGGCTCGAGATGACGGTTGACTATTGTAGATCATAATGTGATGGACAATCACGAGATGGCGGGATCAGCAACTATCATTGACGGTGTTTTTGGTTTACAAGTGTCGTTGTCGATAACATCACTTTTCCTTGGGTTTTCAAGCCCAAGGGACAAAGGGGAAAAAGGGACGTAATGGTACTATGGTAGGAGGCATAAAGTATGTTAGCTCGCCCCACATCATAGATGTACCTCGGATATTTTTTCTCACCTTCAGGATAATTTTTCTCTACCCTCTAATAATATGATAAAATATAGCTACTACTAGGGGGACCTCTCTTCTTAGTAGATAGGTAGTTTAGTAAATTATGTCTAAGATGCGTTAGTTATAGGTAGATAAATTTAAGAATAAAATACTGTTTTTAAGGGAAGTAAATAAAAGGCCGCCTGTTGAGTGACCTAAATGTTGTGGGGCGAGCTAACATACTTTATGCCTGATACCGTAGTAGGGCGGGCAGGCCAGCGAGTGGATGTCTCGGCTGCACAGTCCACGTGGAATCGGCCGAGATGGTTGCACCGAACCCATATGGAAATTAGCGCTAAGCCCCGGAGCCATGGGCCAGCCAAGGGCCAAAGGGCGTTTTCCTTTTTTGCCTTGAGGCTTGCTTTGGCAGATCTGATGCTCGATCCTTTCACCCGTGCGAGGTACCAAGTCACAGCAGAGTCGATGTCGTACTCGGCACCGTCAGGTCCGCCAAGACGGGCAAGGGATCCGACAGACTGGGAAAAAGAAAAGAGGCACAGTCGTACTTTCGGGGCTGTATCCGTAAAATGTGAAATGACAAGAAAGATTGCAATGTCATGGGAGGAGACACAAGACCAAGACAAACGCCCCTGTCCCTGTGAGTACCCCTTGGCCCCTGCAGCTTTTCCACTTCCAGCGGAGCGGATGCGGGCTTGTTATTCCCGGTTTGGTAGCGAGCGTGACAAGGGACCGAGGGGTAATGTCGCGGCCGACCATGTAGACATTGGAAGAAGAATGGAAGGATGAAGCTGGTTATTGAGAGATGAGAAGGATAGGAGATTGATCATTGTGAGGGAACCATTAGGTTCCCATCAGGAGATTCCAGGTGTTGAGCTTGTAGCTAGGTAGCTAGCTAGTGCTCGTAGAGGCGACCTGAACTTACAAATGACTAGCCGACAACAGGCAGCCTAGACTTGGCTAGCGCTGAAATAGATCAGACGGGCTTCTTCTGCGGTTGTACCCAGCAATAAGGGTCCATAGGCGAAGGTACCTCACATTGGCAGATCAGCTTTTTGGCTTGGTGCGCTATAGAACCCAGCAAATATTCCTATGTACCCGGGCAGAGAGAGAGAGGAGACGATCCCGCAATAGGGGACCTTCCGCCACCCAAGATGCTACTCCAACTGGGCTAACGTTGTCTGTATTGGTCTAGTATGGTACTGTATCCCCATTTACCTTTTTTTTCACTTCCCTTCTCCCCATGCTCTGGCCATCCATGTTTTGAACGGGTCCTCCGGCCAAGCCATAGAATACCACACCACCAGAGGCAGTCCACCACCTTCTCCTCTTCCCTTCCCATAACACCACCTCTCGACTTCAGTTTCAACAACTCCAACAACCGAGTCGAGTCGTCGTCGAGTGCTATGAGATCGCCTTGAAAGGGGGAACATCAATAACAACATTGGACGGGAAGCTTTCTTATCTTGTCGCCTTCTTCCCCCCGCTCCCCCTTTCGGCGACGCCGTCTAGCTCTCTCTCTACCTTTTTTCCCGCCCCGCGTGTGTCTCTCGCTCACATCCAGATCCAATACCAATCACCTCGCATTTGGCCGACAAGCTCTCCCTCGTCGCATCTGGATGTCGCAACTCCTCGTCGCTTTCGCGCCCGCTCACGCAAAGCACCCTCCTCCGTCCACTCGCCCCTCGATGAGCCATCATGACCGCTCGGCGGCAACGGCCACCGCCAAACCCGCCGGGGCCACCAGCTCCAACACTTCGGCGGCTGCTCGCGTGCCCGCCGGCATGAAGAAGATCTCGAGGCTGTTCGCCTTTACGCGCCTCGGCCGCGGCCGCCCCGACAGCGCAAACGGCCACCACCCCGAATGGGATTCGGCTTCTACCCGTGAGAGCTCACCAGATGTTCACCAGCTCACGTCGCGACGGCGCCGCGCGGACCCAGAGGCGAGGAAGCCTGCCAGGAACGGTCTGAGCCTCCTCGTTGCTGACGACGACCACCCGCCCTGCTCCATCTGCGCGACCATCGATTTCCCCTGCTTGCTAAACTGGCGGCCCGGCCAGCCGCGACCCTGGATCCCGCTGGCTCACACCCTCGCAGAGTTGTCCGCCTGCCCCTACTGCATCTTTTTTCAGGCCCTGGTGGGTGCTGAGCCGGATTTGACACGCAAGTTTACACCCTACCTGCGCATTCGACAGGCATTTGAGCGTCTCGGTGTTGGAGAGAAGCATGAGCTTGGAGGCGCCGTATTGTTCGAAGTGACCACCAAGAGCAAGACCCTACCATGGGGCTATATCGTTCGCGTCGTCGAGGGGAACGACGACGTCGCCGGGTATAGAGAGGCCACTCCGGCGATTCGAGGCCGTATCATCCCGCCCAAGTTTGACCCCGCGCTGCCCCGGACCTGGATCGACTTTTGCTTGACGAATCACTCCCACACGACGTGCGGTTCCCGAGGGCCACCGATCCGAGGCCTAAAGCTGATTGACTGTCGCGAGGAGGAAGTGGTATTTGTGGACGACCTCAATGTCCCGACGATCGAGTATGTCACGCTGAGCTATGTACGGGGCAGCCCTTCCGAGATTGAGTCAGACCAACTCAGCGGGTTGCCTGAGGTGCTGCCTCCATTGGTAGCCGACGCCATGTCCGTAACGAGGTCTCTTGGGTACAGGTATCTCTGGATCGATCGTTACTGCTTCCCTCAGTATAACGCCGCGGAGCGACGGCGGCAGTTGGACAAGATGGGCGAGATCTACTCCCGTTCTACTCTCACCCTCATTGTTGCGGCGGGCGAGGGTATTAACGACGGTATTCCTGGCATCAGCGTCCCGCGCGAGGAGCAATTGTCGCTCCAGACCGAGGCTGGATACTTTACAACTTCGCTCATCAGACCCGACGCTGAAGTAGCAAACTCCAAATGGGCTTCTCGCGGCTGGACATATCAGGAGGGTCTGCTATCCCGTCGCCGCCTCGTCTTTACTCCTTCACAAATTTACTACCAGTGCCAATCCCTCCACTGTCACGAAACCATCTCTTATCCTCTCAAGACGAAGCCCGCCCTCAACCTGGGCCGTGTATTCCCACTCGACGGCGCAGGCACTCGCACACGCGATTACAAGAACCAGGTCAACGGGTACCTCAACCGAGAATTCACATATCCGGATGACCGCCTCGATGCCTTCAGGGGCGTCCTGGATCAATACGCCCACATGGATCCTCCCATGGACAACATCCTTGGCCTCCCCCTCTACCACGCCAAGGACTTCAAAAACATGTCCTCCTCACCCACTCGAACAGATCGTCTTGCAATTGGCCTTGGCTGGCGACTGGATCCCGCAGGCGACACTGAGGTATCAACACACCCCATGTGTCTCCAAGGCCCATTCCCCTCTTGGACTTGGCTTGGTTGGAAGATCCGTCCAGAATACACCGGTTATGGCCCCTATTTCAACCTCTATCAGGTTGGCGACGACACACCTCTCATCGACAACATCTCTGCCGTACCCAGGATGACCATCTCGGTTGGTTTCAAGGACGATAGGGTCCTCTCTTGGGAGCAACACGCCGACGCCATCACCGCACGTGCAACACCAATCTCATTCCTCCGCCTCAAGACCTACTGCTTCACTATCCGCTTCACCGTCCGACCCCCCACCGCTGACTCGGCCTCCTCCTCCTCATCCACCTCGAACGTCACCATCACCTCTCCAGACCTCCGCGATACCCTCCGACCTTCCCTTGCCGCTATGCTCCTACGTGCCGGCTCGGATGCCGAGACCCCACCCGGTGAGCACGAGCTCATAGGCGCCTTCATCTCCGGCCGGGACTGGGTGATTGACGAGACGTACGAGTCGGCAAACCTTCTCATCTGCGGCCGCCGCAACTGGGAATCCGATGGCGAGCTTGTCCGTCTGGGTACCATGGAGCTCGGCGTCGGCGGCCTGATGGGCGTTGACGAGGACACGGCTGTCGTCAAGGGAGCTTTGAACGAGGAGAGGAGATTGGATGTTGAGCTGAGGGAACTCGACATCTACTAAGCTCTCTATAATGACTCCCTATGATTATCATATCCACATCTACATCTACATTACAACTGCAACTCCAACTGCACTACAACTACAACATTTCCTTGCTACATGTCATACCCCCTGTATGCACAAGACACAACTCGACTACATGTTATCAAGACATATACGCTCATATGTACAACCTACCTACACCAACCATATATATATTTAATACCTCTGTTTGTTTTTAGACTGGGAACAGGATGGCAAAGACGAACGCATAGACGCATGCATGTATGAATGGCTGGACGGCCGGGGCGGGGTGTTTATCAGGTTTTCTGCTTCTTCTAGATACCATCTCACATGTCATAGGTACTGTACATGGGATAGCATCGTGTGGAATCAATACTATTAATGTCCTGGGTATCTTTTATCTGGTCATGGCGTGTCTCCCCGATTGTGACTTTGGTAATCCTGACTGTGAAACCAACTCTCACTCTCCCATCTCTAGAATAGCTCGCTTTGTCAAGTCCTCCTGAACCCATCCCATGATACGGCTTCCAACATCTCCAACCAGCTGCTCATAGTGTTGCCCAGGGAAGAATAGTCCACAATGGGCCCCGACCTCGTCTACATCAGCCATGAAGACATCAACCCAAGTCGGATCCGTCACTTTGCTGCCATCTCTGGGCAGGTTGCAAAACTTTCGCAGCTTCTTTGGTCTCGATGAGTTGAGGTCTCTCGCCTCGGCGATAACCTCAGCCTCCGCAGCGCGCCGGTGATCTTCCCAATCCCTTGCCTGCTGCTCTGCAGCCTCCTTCTCCATGCGGCGCTGCTCTTCGCGGGCCTCCCGCTCAGCCTCCTTGAGAGCTTCCTTTTCCTGGCGCGCGGCCTCCTTGAGGGCCTTGTCGGCTTCCTTTTGCGCGCGGCGGCGGCGCTTCTCGAGGAGCTTCTCGCGCTCGCGGACGGCCTTCGCGTGGTCCTTGACGGCATGCTCGTAGGCTCGCTGAAGGCGCTTTGCTTCCTTTTCGGCTTGCTTGCGCTCGTCCTTGTCGGTGTAGATGGTCACGTCTGGGAGCTCAGGAGGAGTTGGAGGGTCGGGGAGGGGAGCGAGCTCGACTTCTTCGCTGGGACGTGGTTGATCAGGAGGGTTGGAGTCGTCGATGGGAGTGGGATCGATGTCGTGCATAGATAATCGGTTGATGTCTGAAGCTACAGCTTCTGCGCTGTTGAAGGAATCGTTCTGGGTGGTGTTTGCTTGTGTTGGGGAATCTTTGTGGTTTGCATCGAGGAGAGTTTGATGATTGGTTGCGTTGCCCATTGTATCACGGTGCTCTATCGTTATGCTTGGCCTGGGGCTCTCCTGGCTGGCGCGGAGATGGTTTTCAGTCGTATTAGGCTGTAAAAAGGAAGATTCAGGACTAAGAGTCGTGCCAGCTGCTGTATTCGGCGTGCTAAAACCTGATTGCTGAGAAGACGCAAATTCCTCGGGAGTTCCAGCCTTCGGTGTCTCCGACTTGGGTGTCTTGGGGCGTCCGGTACATAATGTGTAGTAGTTGACGAAGCGCACTCTAGTCGTGGGCGCACGAGGGTCCCGATTTTGATTTTGAAGCTGGAGCTCATCGACGTCTTCGAGGGCACGAAGGCGAGTGTATCGAGACTCAAGACCTGAAAGGTCGGCGAGGCAGCTGCCGAACTCGAGGTACGAGACGACGTGCTTGGCAGCAGCTTGTACGAGACCTTCTGAGCGGTACTTGGAGGCAAAGTGCAGCATGCGGCGCACAAAGGGGCGCTCTTGAAGGGCGGAGTCGTTGAAGAAGGGCTGGTTGAAGAATGGGTCGTGGGGGAGTTGCGAGACAGATGCTGAAGTTGCGGACGGGGGGCTTCCAGGAATGGAACTGTGCGACGTTGTGAGGTTCAAGGACGAGCTGCTAGGACTGGTAGTTTCCGAGATTCCATATGGAGCGTTGAGGTTGGCGTTCTCTTGGCTGTTGTCCTGAGGCGTCGCTGCAGGTTTGAATAAACTTGATATGCCAGATACGACAATGCCTGGATGAAGACCGAGAAAGGGGCAGTCCATGGAGATGTGCCCTAGAATGCGATGCTTGAAGGGATATGTGCCGTAAGGGCTTGGGTTTGGCTACGGATATAGGGGTCAGTACCTTGACAAGATAGAGAGGAGTGACCGTACCATGAGGATAACATCAGCAGCTAATATGCCACCCATTGAATGTCCCACCAGGACGACATCCGTCGTTGGAGACTCGTGAGGCGTTAGCCATTCGCTAAAGTTGTCTCGAGCAACGTCGACAGCACGATACGTCTTGTACCGCGGATAGATCTTGGAGTGGATGACATGTGAGTCGGCGAGCAGGTTGGTCAAGAGAGCATGGACATGAGCCGGGAATGAACGGAAAGACTGATCATTTCCCAGGAAGCCATGAAGGTAAATGACGAGCAGTTTGCGCCGACCTTGATGATCTCCAGCATGTGTTTGTGGGGTTTTCTGCAGCGAGGCTTCTGAGGGGTACACAGGGAGGAGAGACTGTGTAGAGGATGAGCGGGGATCAGGAGCTAGCCACGCGCCGGAGGCCTGGAGACGGGACGGATACGGCCCGGGCGGAGTCGGAGACGGTTTGTATGCCGCCGGACCCGGAGAGTACGGAGGTTGTTGGACGGAATACGGCGGAGGCGGCGGGGGAGAAGAGGGGTCGGCCATGATGGATGGATGGCCTCAACGGGGATATGCGGGGGTGGGAGGAATGAGGTGAGGGAGGAAAGGAAGAGGAGTTTAGGAGCAAGGCCTCGGGCGCTAACAAAGTCACTTTTTTTTTTGTCTCGGTCTCTCACCGACCCCTTCTTTGCAGATGGATGTGTTGGCGTAAGGTCGGGTGAGGTGACGATGGTGAGGGAGCCAAAGGACGTGGGGTAGAGATGGATGCAGTAGATGGTGATCCCTGGACCCTGGCGCTGGGCGTGATACAAGGCATACGACGACGTCACAGGCTCGACACTTGCTGGCGCGACGTTTGACCTGAATCGTGGATTTACAAAACTGGTCGAGTACCGTAATCACAGATGTCGAGGCTGGCTTGCTGGACCTACAGCACGAGCTTGATACAGTACCTATCCATGGGGATGGATGGTGGGAGGAGGTTACGTAGGTGCTCCACCAAGGCTGTCTGTGTGTGCCTGAAAGTGGCTTGACCATGGCTGTGAGTTGTTTTGCCCATCTCTACATGTTCCAACAAGAGGCGATTTTTTTCTGTGCCTGACGAGATGCTGGGTGTCAGGTTGGTAACCTGCAACGCAACCCCATCAACATCGCGAGATGTCCCGGTTGGTTAGTGTCTAGAAGTGTGTTGTCAATGCTTTTGATCTGTCCTGCGTGTCGGCCGCTTGGTGGAGGAAGCAATAGATATTCGCCTCTGACATCCGTGGCCCATCACATCAGCAGCTTTTTCGGCCGACGGGTGGCCAACAGAGAGACACGCACCCTCGATGATTTTTCCTCTTCTCCAGAGGCGGGACCCGTGAGTGATTTAATACCCGTTCGTATTGCTGGCGGGCGACTGCATGTGCGGATGTCGACAAGACGCAAGCAATCAACAAAACCTCGTATTCGAGCGGTGGATGGACAGAAATAGTCGCCTCTGACTGACTCAAAACTGCTCCCTCACCGTCTTATTCACATGATAAAATATTGACCGACTGAGAAGAGACGTGCATCTTGCATGCAGGTACAAGGAACAGACGACAAGATTCTGTGAATACCCATCTCGATCGATCATCAACAGTGACCCAAATAGATTTAACAAGCCAAACTTGGAATAGGAGAACGGAAACATCCCGGCCATGGTTCGTCAGGAGCTAAAATGAATTCCTCCGTCCGGAGTAGAGTGCAAATCCTGATGCCATGACCACGTTCTAATCTGAGCCTGGCCTGCCCACGAGATGGGATACCCAGTAGACCCTGCAAGGGACGGAATGTGGGAATGCGTGGCCGCCCATGTGTACTGTACGATGCAGACACAGACACGCGTGCCCCCTGATTCACGGATTGTGATTCGATCCATCTCTCCAAGACCAGGTGACGACGACTTCCACTCTTGTTCTGGTATGCCCCAAGTCCAAAGTCAGGGGAACAATTCTCAAAGGCCCCGCTCGTCACAGGGGACTCATCACGGGCCAGGTCATCGCGCGGCCCCATTAGGAACAAGGGGATTATTTTTGGAATCTCTTGGCTCCGGTGTTTCGGAAGCTAATTGGCTTGCGGGAAGTACAGAGACAGAGAGACAAAGGGAGAGACAAAAGAGAGAGGCTCCGAAGTGACTGGGACTGAGTAAGAAACATTTCAGTGTCTGGCGGGTGTGCGGCCTTTGTGAGAGGGCATCTGATTCAGTCTTGCTGATCCTTGTAAACCTGGCATTCCTTACCACGGATGGACATTTCAGATTGATGAGCTGCACGATGAGGGCGATCATGTTGAGATAGATGAGAGCATTTACTCTGTTGATGCCAGAGACAACCATCCCCATCCCATCCCATCTACAGAGCATCCTGTACGCCGTTGTAGACTCCTGTCATGCGTCTTCAACAACGACTTGCATACTCCAGTCAGAAGAGTCTCTCTCTTCCATCGCGAGCCCTGATTCGCCCTGGCTACGGAACACACGCGTTCAACCCCGGTCTAATTTCCCACCCGACCGACGCGTTGCTTCTGCCCACCACCGACCGGATGGGCCATTCCAGTTCAAGGGCAGGGATGAGATGCCACCCACCGTTTTCTCCTACCCGCATCCCCTGTCACCAGAAAAAAAGATGCAAGAGAAGGCGCATATAGAAAACAATAAAGACGGGGATCATGGGTGTTTTGAGGAGAGTCGAGAGAACGGCCTGAACTACCGAAGTGGGAGAGACTCCTTTTTTCCCTCTGCTGAGATGAGTCTGGCTCTGAGCATTGAACCCAAGTTCGCATCGAGGTTTTAAAAAAGCAAAGTATTAAGGCCAAGGCCAAGCCGAATGGCCTGTTTCGAAGTGTCCTCGAGACCCTAATGGCAGTTGTGGCTAACGGGTGCGGGACGAGGCTATCGAAAGCCTCTTTTGTGTTGGTGTCCCGTCTCTGTTAGTTACTAAAGTAAAGCCCCAACTTTGCTTCTGCCAAGCAATTGGATGTCAGCAGTCACTCTCGTCTGCAAACCTCGTCTAAGGCATCATTTGTGTGCTATAGGTAGTATTCTCCGTGTACGCGCCGCAGTTGAGAGGTCCATTATAGTCTGATGGCCACGCCAGCGACAGGAGGAGACCTGGGTCTGGGCCAAGCGACGAGGCCCTGGCCGATTGGACCCAAACAACCTACTCCATACCAAGAATACCTCCGAAGCGCAGGTTGGATCTCTTGTTGCTCTCTTGTGCCCCCGGCTTGTGTTTCTCGTCGTATTCCGTCGTTGGTACCTGGCTAGTGGTCTCCCCCATGTCGTGATGTCGTGCGGCTACCCCACGCTGATTGGCCGTCTGTAGCCCAAGAGCCACCACCTTCATCTCAAGCGAGATTATATCCCATCTCGCGGCTTCTTGTCCCATGGCCGTTAGCCCATCCCACAACCGCTCATCGTCCACAGCATCCCGGCACGATCACTGGTCATTGCTATTGCTCAGGGAAAAAAAACAAGAAGCAAGAAAGAAGCACAGGAACTGGCGCACAGGCTCAGGAACAATACCTAGCCAAGACCGTCCATCCCCAGGCTTGACCAGGGCCCCCAGCATGCATTGGATCCAATCCAATCCAATCCCATCCCAACCGCACCAGGCGCAACAACCTTGACGAACAGACTGGAACCCACGGACGGTCGAGGACGGACGACCAGGAGCCCGGTGGTGGTGGTCACCATTGGCATTGGATCCAGGCCTGGAGATGACCAGCCCGAAAGGTCCCTCGCCATTTTAGTATACTCTTTCGCCCACCTTGTTCCTCTCTTTTCCCTTTCTTGTTCTGTTCGGGCTCTCCTCTTGTTTTCTGTCTGTCACCATTCCCGACCCCATCCTCTCCTTTACCTTTTCGATTCTCTAGTCGCTCTCTTTTCTTTACTCGGCCCTCCAAATTGACGCCCTCCGCTCATTTTCGTATTATATCCTCACAAATCGAGACGACTTTTGCCAAACGAGAAACGACGACCTTGACGACGAACCAACCAGCGCTCCTTTTGTTGTTGCTTTGTCGCCATGCCATCGTCGAGACTGGGAAACCGTTATTAAATGCAAGGAAACCAACGCCAAAAGAAGGATTCAGAAAGAGGACCGCAGCAGCGCAGGACCAACGTGTGAGAACACGCGCGCAAGGAAAAAGGCTGGAGCAAGCAAACACCACGCAACACAAGGACCAGCCATCAACCGATAACCCTGTCCGCTCCCACCGATTCCGAGGCCCCAGCCAGCCAACCTCGCAAACCCCGACCGACGTAACGAACGAGGACATCAACCTCTCATTTCGTGCCTCTCTTTTCTTGTCGATTGAAACGGCCTGGATTTTCTCGAGGGCTCTGAACAAAGAAAAAAGAGGGACCATCACAAAGGACACACCCAGACTGGAAGTGCAAGGGGCGAAATATCTCCTAGTATCCATCCTGTCCTTTGACTGTCTGTCTCCCCGCCCGCCGACATCCGGATCAGCCCAGTCCTTTGTGCGTAAAGATTGCTCAGTGCTTGTGTGATTTTGGGCGTCTTTCCCATTTCCTTTTGCTTCTGGGACAGGACAGGACAGGCAGTGGATGATCATGACCATGTGCTTGTCGATGCTACAACTGGCTTTTGACTTTTCCGCACTCGTCTCTTCCACCACCAATTCCAATTCCAGCACCTAAAGCCCTGAGGGCTGCAGTTTACAGTAGGACTCTCCACTCAACTCGTCGACCACCAAACCCGACCCAGCCTCAAGGGGAAATCCTTCCAAGGGACCAACCAACTAGCGAATACGATCGCCGCGCCGCGTTCCCCATCGGTCGGTCCAGTGCCAATCCCTAACCACTACTTTTTTACGGGCTACCGACCTGCCCAGTTGTTATTTTAGGTACCCGCTTCGAAACCGTCGGTGCACGTCCCTGCGTTGCGTCGTCGGACGGGTACGCAATCCAGTACCAACTAGTCTTGGGTGTCTACTGCTGAGGCATCGGCATCGCCACGCTTCCCCCAGCTCCTCCAGCGGGCCACGCCCACGGCCACGACGACCGGACCATGACTTACTCATCCAGCGGGCCTTCACTCGCTCAGGCCCTGGATATGGATGTCGATCCTTCGCCTCCGGCCTTGCCTCTGGCTTCGTCGTCTTCCTCTCCTTCGTCGTCGTCCTCGGATCTGCCCGGCCCTG